>NC_091443.1:35844444-36168321 GCF_964237555.1 Oryctolagus cuniculus
TTAGCTATTTGATATCTTTTGTGTTGCCATATGAATTTTAGCATCATTTTTCTTTCTTTTTTTTTTTTTTTTTTGATAGGCAGAGTGGACAGTGAGAGACAGAGACAGGGAGAAAGGTCTTCCTTTACTGCTGGTTCACCATCCAGTGGCCGCTGCAGCTGGCTGGCGCACTGTGGCCAGTGCCTCCTCCTGGTCTCTCATGCAGGTACAGGGCCCAAGTACTTGGGCCATCCTCCACTGCACTCTCGGGCCACAGCAGAGAGCTGGACAGGAAGAGGAGCAACCAAGACAAAATCCGGCACTCCGGCCGGAACTAGAACCCGGTATGCCAGCACCGCAGGTGGAGGATTAGCCTATTGAGCCACAGTGCCTGCTGCATCATTTTTCTAAGATCTAAGAATGTCACTGGTATTTTGATTGGGATCACATTGAATCTGTAAATTGCTTCATTTAATATGGACATTTTGATGATATTAATTCTTCCAATCCACATACATGGAAGATTTTTCCATTTTTTTGGGTGTCTTCCATTTCTTTAATGTTTTATAATTTTTATTATAAATATTTCACCTACTTAATTATATTCTTCCAATATATTTACATTTTTTGTAGATATTGTTAATTGGGACTGATCTTACAAGTTCTTTCTCAGCCATGACAAAGTCTGTATACAAATACTATTGATTTTAGTGTGTTGATTTTACATCCTGCAACATTACCAAACTTTTCTATGAGTTCCAATAGTTTCTTAGTAGAGGTTCTTGGTTCCGCTATATATAGAATCACATCATCTGCAAAAAGGCTAGTTTGATTTCCTCCTTTCCAATTTGTTTCTCTTTGATTTTTCTTGCTTAAGTGCTCTGCCTATAACTTCCAGGACTATGTAAATAGGAATGGCCAGGGTGGACATCCTTGTCTGTTTCTGGATCTTAGTGAAAATGCTTCCAACTTTTCCGCATTCAATATAATACTGGCTGTGGATTTATCATAAATTGCCTTGTATGTGTTGAGAAATGTTTTTTATATACCCAGTTTGCTTAAGGTTTTTATCATGAAAGGATGTTGTATTTTATCAAATGCTTTTTCTGTATCTATTGAGATAACCACATGGTTTTTATTCTCCAATTTGTTAATGTGATGTATCACATTTACTGCTTTGCATAGGTCAAACCATTCTACATGCTAGGGATAAATCCCCCTTGGTCTGTGTGAATGATCTTTCTGATGTGTTCTTGGATCTGATTAGCAGTATTTTGTTGAGTGTTTTTGCATCTATATTCATCAAGGATATTGGTATATAGTTCTCTTTCTTGTATCTTTTTCTTGTATCTTTTTAGCTCTATTGTTTCTTCGTTGCTGTCTAGCTGATCCGTCCATTGATGAAACTGGGGTGTTGAAGTCCCCCATTACCATTATATTGGAGTCTATTTATCTGTTTAGATACATCACATTTGTTTTAAATTGCCAGACTCCCTGGCATTGAGTGTATATACATTTATTAGAGTTACATCTTCCTGTCGAATTGATCCCTTAATCATTATATAATGGCATTCTTTGTCAAACAGTTTTAGTCTTTAAGTCTATTTTGTCTGATATTAGAATGGCTGTACCTGCTTGTTTTTTGCTTTCCATTAGTATCTTTTTCCATACTTTCAGTCTATGTGTATTTATGTTGGAGAGGTGTATTTATTGTAGGCAACATTTTGTTTTTTAATCCCTTCAGTCAGTATGCATATTTTAATTGGAGAATTTAGGAAAGTAGCAACTGTTTAAGTTTATGATACAATGAAAGCTACCAGCTTGTATTACTTATCTTACCCATAACAAAACTCTTTTTTTGTCTGAAGTTTCTTCTTTTAACTTTTTCAGTGCATCAGGAGCTCAGGTTCCAGTAATTTTTTGCTTTACATTTTTTAGTTAAAATGCTTTGAGTTGAAAACCATAGTTCACATCGTCTTATGAGAACAAAGAGGTTTCATTAAGCAGAAAGCAGAGAAATGACACGCTGTTCCATATTCCTATTAATACTGAAAACAGCCCTGGGTCTTCACTGTTTTGTGCACAACCATTTAAGGGCTCAACAAACTGCAATGAGTCACTTTATAAATGCATAGGAAATTCTTCAAAGTTTCCAGTGAATAAAATCTCACCAGACTGTAGTTCCAAAGAAAGAAATACCAAACTACTCAAGTTTGATTGCTCATTGTTCTCTTCCAAAGCTCAGGAACATTATTGCTCTCAGATATGTTATTGTAACCAAGATCTTCCTTTTAAAGTAGAAAGTTTTAGGAGTTCTAGAGAACTGGGAAAAGACAGAACCATTCTAGTTCACTCGCATCCAGGAGACTGCTAATATGCATTTACACATTCATGTACAAAGGGTGAAGCACTCCAACCATCTTTAAAAGTTCCAGCTCTTGACTACATTGTATTGCAGGAAAAAGTTCTCCCATTAAGTTTCATAATCCTAATGTTATAGTCCTCTAATCTCATTGCTCTATATACTATAACAAGTAATAGGGACACTATCAATAAAATTCTAAGAAATTATCTCCCCTCACCCTTGCCATTCTGGCTTGAAAAACCCCAAATTTGCATTTTTTTCTGAACTTTCAATATCTTGTGGCAACTGTCTTCCATGCATTACAAAAATCAGCAGTTTGATAGACGCTTTACTTAATATCTTCAAACCAGTGCATTGATTATTAATCTTTCCCATTTCTATCACTACAAAATAAGATAACATTTTAGAATATGGAAAGATGGAAACTAAATATTCTAAGATAAAATGTAGCCCAGTTTATTTTTTGGCTACCCTAAAGAATTGTAGAGAAATGAAAAGTGATAAAAAAATGATAATATAGTCTGAGAAAACAAAATGAAGAAATTCTAATCCAGGTATTTTTAACTTCAGAGACCCTAATAGTTAACAAATGAGCTCAAAATAAAGACTCATAATTTGACACTTTTTTTGTTTGTTAATTCTCTTATTTTTATAGGTGCTATCATTGCCTTTATATTGAATACCACAAAATGCTCCAAGAAGGAAGAATTTGATTCATATTTTTGTTTGTTTTAGTAGGTTTTGTTCAGGGATAAATAAATCCCAAATTGCTAGCACACTGCCTGGTTCTGTAGACATTCAAGAAAGATGAAATAAATTAATCAATCCTGTATTTGAATCTTCTGTTTTCTGGAGGAAATTGAAGTGGTTTTACATATATTCCAGGGTTTAGAGAGAAAGCACAAGGCATATGGTAAATATGGAAAGCAGATAGTATTCTCATTGAGTTTAGAAGTAGCTCCAGGGCATCAGGTGCTGGTGAGTTTTTACCAGGTTGTAGTTCTCTTTTTTTAAGATAGATAGATAAATAAATAAATAAATAAATAAATCTATTTATTTACTGAGAGTCAAAGTTACAGAGACAGAGAGGGAGAGATAGATAGATCTTCCATTTGCTGGTTCACTCCCCAGATGGCCACAATGGCCAGCACTGGTCAAGGTCAAAGCCAAGAAACAGGAGCTTCATGTATGTCTCCCACGTGTGTGGCAGGGACGCAAACACTTTGGGCCACTGTCCACTGATTTTCCCAAGATATCAGTAGGGAGCTGGATCAAAAGTAGAGCAGCAGGGACATGAATTGGCAGCCATTTGGGATGCTGGTATCACAGGCCAAACTTTACCCACTATGGCTATTCCACAAACCAACCCCAAGTTCTCTATACAATGTATGTGATGAGTGACTATTACCATTCCTTCCAAAGTTAATATTTTGCTGTAACATATGGGCTCTGGGAGGACACAGGAGTTTGAAACCTAACTTTACCACTCGCTATGTGAGCTTAAGCAAAATAATTTCTCTCTATGGTCCAATTTCTCCAACTATGATACAGATATAAATTCCTATCTTACAGGGTGATTGGAAGGATTAAATAAAATAGTACTGACAGATATCTTAATGCCTGCACACAGAAAACACCAAATAAAGATTATCTCTAGTTAATATTAACTCCCCAGGAGAGAAACCAGATGAACCTGAAACACCTAATTGGAGCTTCATTGTACATGGAGATACTGAAATGTGGAAAACAGTAAGAAAAAGATACCATGTTTTATGGTGTTATCAAATCATAAATTAGGCAACAAACAAACAAACAAACAACAACAACAAAAAAAAACAGGCATCCAAATAGGAAAGTAAGAAGTAAAATTGTGACTTTTTCTAGATGATATGATCTTATACAAAGAAAACCCAGACTCCACCAAAAAGCTATCATAACTAGTGAACAAATTCAGTACAGTTGCAATAAACAAAGTTGATGTACAAAAATTAGTAGTGTTATTTTACACTTACCAGTAGTGAATCATCTGAAAATAAATCAAGAAAGTAATTACATTTCTAATAGTTGACAAAAGAATTCCTGGGAAAAGGCTCAGCCAAAGAAGTAAAAGATCTGTAATGAAAATAAATTATTGATGAAACAAATTGAAGTGGATACAAAGAAATGGAAACACATCCTGTGTTTATGGATGGAAGAGTCTGTATTACTAAAATGTACACACTACCCAAAGCAATTTGCGGATTAAAGGCAATCCTTACCAAAATTCCAATGACAGATTTAACTAGAATAAAAAGACTACTAAAATTTGCTTGAAATCACAAAAGACCTTGAATAGCCAAAGCAATCTTGTGCAAAAAGAAAAAGGAGGAGGTATTATACTACCTAACATTAAAATATTTTATAAAGCTACAGGAAATAAAACAGGATGGTATGGGTGAACAAAAACAAAAACAAAACAAAAAAATCTGATCCATAGACTAATAGAACAGAATAGAGACCTAGAAGTAAACCCACATATCTACATCTCACTGATCTTTGACAAGGATGCTCAAAACACATAAGTGCAAAGAATAGCCTTTTGAATAAGAGGTGCTGGGAAAACTGGAACTGCACAAGCAGAAAAATATTGCCAGACCCCTAGCTCTAACCTTAGGACAAAAAACAAGTGAAAATGAAGTAAATACCTAAATGTGATAACTGAAACTTGTAGACTATTAGAAGAAAACAAAGGGAAAACTTTTCATGACATTGGAATGTGCAAGGATTTTCTAGATCAGACCCAAAAACCACAGTGAATAAAAGAAAAGTGGAAAAATAGGATTTCATTAAAATAAAGAGTTTTTGAACAGCAAAGGAGACAATCACAGACAGAGTGAAGAGACAACCTAAAGAATGGAAGAAAATATTTGGAAGTTATTTATGACAAGAGGTTTAATATCCATAATATATTAGAAACTCAAACAACTAAATAGCAAAAATGAAAACAATCCAATTAATAAATGGGCAATAGATTCAGATATTTCTCAAAGGAAAACAAACAAGTGGCCAAAAGGTATTTGAAAAAAAAAAAGCTCAACATCACTAACCATAGGGGAAATACAATCAAAAACACAATGAGAATATCACCTCACTCCAGTAAGACTGCCTATTATCAAAAAGATAAAAAGTGTTGTCCAAGGTGTTCAACCAAATATAACCAAAATAATAGATCATGTAAATATAGCAACTACTCTCTGGGGTATTTGCATAAAAACTTCATTGACAAATATCATATGTTCTCCCTGATCAGCGACAACTAACTGAGCACCAAAGGGGAAACCTGTTGAAGTGAAATAGACAATATGAGAAACAGTGACTTGATCAGCTCTTGTCCTGATGGTTGATGTACAATGTAATACTTTATCCATTTTTGTATTTTTTTGTTCTAGTACTATTGGTTGAACTCTGTAAGTAACACACAATTATTCTTAGGTGTTTAAATTTTAACTGAAAAGTGATCTCTGTTAGGAATCTGGAAAGCATTATGCTGAGTGAAATAAGCCAGTCCCAAAGGGACAAATACCATATGTTCTCCCTGATCGGTGACAACTAACTGAGCACCAAAAAGGAAACCTGTTAAAGTGAAATGAACACTATGAGAAATGGTGACTTGATCAGCCCTCACCCTGACGGTTGATGAACAACATAATACGTTTTCCCTCTTAGTATTTTTTTTGTTTGTTCTACTTAATACTTTTGGTTGAATACTGTAATCAATACACAATTCTTCTTAAGTGCTGAAACTTAACTGAAAAGTGATCGCTGTTAAATATAAGAGTGGGAATAAGAGAGGGAAGAGATGTGCAATTCGGGACATGCTCAAGCTGACTTACCTCAAATGGTAGAGTTAGAAACATACCAGGGGATTCCAATTCAATCCCATCAAGGTGGCATGAACCAATGCCATCTCACTAGTCCCAGTGATCAATTTCTGTTCACAATTGATCATAATGCTAGGACTAAGAGTCAAAGGGAGCACATAAACAAGACTAGTGTCTGCAAATACTAGCGGATAAAATCAAAAAGGGAGAGAAAAATCCAACATGGGAAGCGATATACAAAGCAGACCCATAGAATGGCAGATGTCCTAAATAGCACTCTGGCCTCAGAATCAGCCCTTAAGGCACGCAGATCTGGCTGAAAAGCCCATGAGAGTATTTCAGGCATGGAAAGCCAAGACACTCTGGCAAAAAAAAAAAACCACCCAACAACAGCAACAACAACAAACACCCTACATGAAAGATCTCCGTGAGTGAGATCCCAGTGAAAAGAACAGGTCATCAAAGAAGGAGGTACCTTTCTCTAAAGGGAGGAGAGAACTTCCACTTGGACTACAAACTTGTCTAAATATGATCAGAGTTGGTGAACTCACAAGGCTTCCATAGCCTTGGCAACTCATGAGAAGAGCCTAGGGTGATTACTGACGCCATAAACAAGAGTGTCAATTTGTTAAGTCAACAACAGGAGTCACTGTGCACTTACTCCTCATGCAGGATCTCTGTCCTTAATGTGCTGTGCATTGTGATTTAATGCTATAACTAGTACTGAAACAGTATTTTTCACTTTGTGTTTCTATGTGGGTGCAAACTGTTGAAATCTTTACTTAATATATGCTAAACTGATCTTCTGTATATAAAGAGAATTGAAAATGAATCTTGATGTGAATGGAAGAGGTTAGGGAGCGGGAAAGGGGAGGGTTGCGGGTGGGAGGGAAGTTATGGGGGGGAAGCCATTGTAATCCATAAACTGTACTTTGGAAATTTACATATATTAAATAAAAGTTAAAAAAATCAGAAAAAATTATTTTAGACACAATATCATCAATGTAAACATAGTTACACAGTACTAACAACTTTTCATTGTCTCACAAAATTTGTGCCTTCATGGATTATCTGTTGTGTTATCCACAGGGTTTTTTATACTAACTATGCATCACAGTCTTATCTCTAGAAGGTTCTCTCCCACACTGGGACCTCTTCAGTGCTGTTAACAAATGATTCATCTTTAACTTCATACATCAACTCATTATTTCTAATGTTTCATTGTTTCATGCTATATTTTCCTGGCCTATAAAGATAACAAATACCAAAACCTATTTTGATATAATTACCTCTAAGTGAAGAGTGATTCTTGAGATGGTGTCTACTAATTTACTATATTAAAGCCTGGACTGCATTTGCAGGCGGCACAACCTTCCCTTTTTACCGTTTTTTTTTTTTTTATTATTGTGAACATGAATCACTTATTCATTTATATATTCAACAAATATTCATCAAAAGATCCTATATTTTCAATTAAAAATTGATAATATAAATGTTCATATTTGGTAGGAATTTTGATATTATTTGGGGAGCAAATATACAGTGCCGACATCCCTCATGGGCACCAGTTCTAGTCCCGGCTGCCCCTCTTCTGATCTGGCTCTCTGCTATGGCCCGGAAAGGCAGTGGAAAATGGCCCAAGTGCTTGGGTCCCCGCACTTTCATGGGAGACCCAGAAACAGTTCCTGGCCCCTGGCTTTGGATTGACGCAGCTCTGTTGCAACCATTTGAAGAGTGAACCAGCGGATGGAAGACCTTTCTCTCTGTCTCTCCCTCTCACTGTCTGTAACTCTACCTCTCAAATAAATAAATAAAATATTTTTTAAAAAAAGATCAATGTGTCCTCAGCCTTTCAGATTTGCTATGCCATCTGTGCATGGATCAATGTCACTTGAATGTGGGACGTCATGTGACTGGCTTCATAGATCCTCATTCTAATCTTGTTTCCTATCACTGTTCAGCTAATTTACCCCCACTTTAGTTTGATTGTTCTTTTTGTGATGCACAGTATTACACAAAGGTTTGGATGTACATCCTCATAGTTTGGAGATCAAAAAGCTCAAAGACAGATACTTACTCACCATGATCACCCTTCCTCGTCAAGCATGGAGTAACTATAATCACCACTCCCATCGTGAAAAGGTGGTTAGGGGAAGGGGCACGTAACGAAGCCACGGATCACATATAAGATCTGCTTGTATGGATCTTACCAAGCCTCCCTTTGTCCAAGTTAGAGTAACCTCTTAACTTCTAGTAGGAACCTGTCTCTACTAGGTAACAAGTTCTCTCCTGATCCTATGCCACATCTAAAACAAGCAGGGGAGTGTGTGTCTCCCTTGATGTGGTGAAGGTTTAATGCCAATCCACTATTGGTTCAGTTAACCTCCTTTTTAACCCCATTCATTAATCTCTTACCGTGGGTGTTAAGACCCTTTGAGGTCCCCTTATGAATGAACACTACCACTACTATTACTATTTATGAAGCACGTACATTTATTCTGCATTAGATAAAGGCTTTCTGCATATGGCCTCACTTAACTGTGGTAAGAGTATTTACCTTACTTGACTAAGATTGTACTGTGAGTAAGTACTGAGGCTGGAATTTGAAAACAGGTTAAATTGTTCCAAAGACAAAATTTTAATCATAATATTATGTTAAGGCAATATTTTGAAAACTTCTTTGAGAAAGCCCTACCTTGTTTGCGATAATTAAAAACTGAGTCAATGATTCACTTACACATGAAAGTACATACATTTTTAGAATTATTCTGATGAAACATTTTATTCCTTATTTGAAGACAATATTCAATTCAGTGATTTTCTGATTTTTTTTACAACCAAAGAATTTCAACAAAATAATGCAATTTATTCAACTTAAATGTGTAAATTGATATCCTTTATACAGCAACCTTTGAATACATTATTTTAGAAATTTACATAGTGAAATTATAACATGCTATTGGAATGTTACACAGATGAATGGCAACAGAAACTAAAAGGAAAATAAAGTGCAAGTTAAAAACTATTTTGTGGTCAACATTACTATTTAATAAACAACGAAGTCCTACTATACATATTCATTGTTTTAATTCTTGACCTTAATATTTCTGCATGCTTTAGCAGTGATTCCAAATACCTGTGATAGTTGCGTATTTTAATTATTGGTGGAGGGCTATGGACCTTCTCTTTAAAATCCCAGAAACAAACACATACCTGTATGTATACACACATACCAAGGCATTTGCTAAGTAATTCAATTGGATTGTGTTGTTTATAAGACAGAGATGGAAACAGAGACAGTCAGACATGTTTACTTTCTCTTGACATGCGATGCCTGGTACCACCTTGGTGCTCTGCCAGTGAGAACACAATGACCAGAGGCTGAACCAATTGAGTTTACCTGGTCTTAGACTATGAACCACCACATCCATGAACTAAAATAAACCTCCTCATTTCATAAAGTTAGGCTGCCTCAGATATCTCATTAAAGAACCTAAAATCTGACTGATATTAAGTGGAAAATACCCAACTTTCAGGTATGAGTACAAGAATAAGACCTTATCAACAAACTTATCCAGCAAAGCAAGTGTCAAACTAAACAACCATATTATCTCTCAGAAATTATAGGTGTATTATTGATATCTTCAACCTATATTTCCAAAACTGGGCATATAAAAGATAATTTAAAACAAAGATGCTTTTATTTTCCCTGGAGAGAAGAAAGAGGATGATGTATGAAAAATTCTACTGTAACACCTTCAAAAGACCAAATCTATGTATCTGAGAGATCTTCTATTCCTAATACTATAGTTATTAAGGTTTGCAAGGGATACATGTAATTCTAAACTAACACTCTGATAAACAAATACTAGTAAATTCTCATTATTTTGCTTTTAAGGAAACGAATACATGAACATTTAAACAGAAGGCCACAGCTAAATTTCATAGAGCTCAAATGTTTTCCCACTCTGCATACCCTCTATAACTTCACACAGCTCTGCCTCAAAGTTGCTAATGCCAAAGTTACTTAACTACAGAAAATGTTTAAAAGTCCCCCAAGAACAGATGTGTGTTTAATCCTTTTACCTCTCATGCCTAGATTCACATTCTTTCCAGTTCTCTGGGTTATTTTCCATTAGTTTAATTTACCAAAAGGTGATTAGGGACAAAGAGACAATTAAACGAACTCAGGTTGAAAAAAGGTGATCTAATTATGAGTCATAGAGCCTCATTCTCACAAATAAAATTGAAAATGGATGAACACTTAAATAATTTTAAAATACTTATATTCTTAGAACATAAAAATGTAGAGTTGATTATCTGACTAATGACCATCAGCTGTGAGCAAATTATTGGACTGTGCATATGCTAACATTTCTTTTCTTAACCTGAAGTTCTGTGTAATGTTTCCATTGATTAATATTATTCTATCAGTAGGGTATTAAAAACCTAGCAATTGGCCAGCACCACAGCTCACTTGGCTAATCCTCTGCCTGTGGCACTGGCACACCAGATTCTACTCCTGGTTGGGGCATTGGTTCTGTCTCGGTGCTCCTCTTCCAGTCCAGCTCTCTGCTGTGGCCCGGGAGGGCAGTGGAGGATGGCCCAAGTGCTTGAACCCTGCACCTGCATGGGAGACCAGGAGGAAGCACCTGGCTCCTGGCTTCGAATCAGCACAGCATGCCAGCTGTAGCAGCCATTTGGAGGACGAACTAACAGAAGGAAGACCTTTCTCTCTGTCTCTCTCTCTCACTAACTCTGCCTGTCAAAAAAAAAACAAAAAAACAAAACAAAACAAAAAAAAAAAACTAGCAATTGCCTTCAGAGGGAGCAAGAAATGGGAGGGAAGCAGTCAAATGGAAAGTGAATACAAGAGCAATCCCTCATGTTGACAGAGTAGTACAATATACTAACAGATACTAAGAGTTGTAGCCACTAGTGAAATAAACACTTGTGTTTAAAGCACAATCATCAGCCCAGATAACAAATTTTCCCAAATTTTGGTGCAGTCAATTGTAGCCTTAAGAAATTTAGAATTATTTTTTTATCAGTATCAGAAATAATTCTATTATGACCATTAAAATCTAGAGCCCAATATTTTCATCAACATTTGTGAAATTATACTGTGGCTGAAGCTGTATGGGTCATGCTATTCACAACTGCTGAATGTCATTTGTTGGCCTATAACTTGTTTGCCTTCATATTACATTGTCTAAAGCTTCATTTCTTCAAATTATTTCAGCTGATTTCCAAAATAAGTCTACATCGTTTACTTCTTCCAATTCATCCTACTCATTTTACACTAATCTGATCACCTTTTACTAAAATACTGCTTTGGCTTCTGATCACCCAGTTAACACCTTACATAGATGTGATCTGGTTTTCTACATTAAATACTCATCATAACAAAGCATCATATCATTGAATGCTTACTTTATATTCAAAATATTGTCAGAAGTCACTCTAATGAGAAATAAAGGACCTATTATTGTTCTATGAAAAGAATTATATGGGAGAGTTCATCAACTTTTACAAGTTGGATGCACTGCAATTGGGAGGTTGTACAAGGTAAGACTTTGATGTAAGATTAGTCTGGAACAGATTCTACTAGCCTAAATAAAAGCAGATATATGTAAATAAATGACGTTGGTACCAGATGTGTACTACTGAAGGCCTCATCAATTAAATCAGTTCAGCAAAAGAAAATGGCAAGAAATAAGCTTCTGAAATTAGTGCAGTCCCTGAGAATCAAACATTTATATGCAATATCTTAGTAGGAAATAAGTATTCTCTATGCCCATGCCGCACCCAGACAGTAGCTACCATGTTGTTAATATTGTGAGAATATCTCTAGTAGATTTATTCCCTGTGTTAACAAGAAAAACTTTAGACAAATTTAATTTAACAGAGTTTATTTAAGCAAAGAATGATTCACGAACCAGGCAGCACTCAGAACTAGAAGTGGTTTAACAGTATGAGTACTAAGGCTTTGCAGGCCAAACATGAAAAAAAATCATCTGATTTGCTACAGTTGGGTGTTCTCCTTATTTGGCCAAGGTATAGTGAGGCATTTGCCTTATTTGAGCATGGATGATCTCACGGCCTCCTGAAATTGGCTGAAATTAAGGTGTTTCTTACAAAATACACTGCTAAATTGGGTTTTAGTTTGCTTGTACATGAAGGTAGGTTGTGGTTCATTACATAGGAACTCAAGGTACAGATATATTCTCAGGCTAATACCCTCCTGATGACTTTGCTTTAATATCTGCTGGAACCTATTTTGTTCATAGTAACATTTTGAAATGCTCCAGTAATCACCAGAAGTGAACAAATGGAAATCCTTATCACAATAAGTGAAAACAAAGCGAAAGATTCTCCAAAAAATTCTACAGAATCAAACCGAGTAGTGAATAATGAAGAGAAAATTCACAGCACACACCTGCTGCTGCTAGGCAGTGAACTGTACCTTCAAACATCTGAGAGAATAAGGGCAGCAGACTACAAGTGGCCTGGAATGGTTCAACAGAACAACAATTACCACAGTTCTGGAAAAGATGGGGTGTAAGGTACAAGCAACATAGGAACAACTGCTAATCCTGACAACAAAGAACTCAAATGTACTAAGTGCTCATAGGAGTTGTCTGGCACAAAGCAGCACAGCCAGCAAGAAGAGATGGGATGATGGCAAGTGAGTATCACAGGCCTGATTTACATATGCACTAATTCATCTTAATTCACACCTTAGTCCAGTTTGTGCTGCAAGAAAAATTGACCATGGAGCAGGTGGCTTAGAAGCAGTAGAAATTTCTCACAGTTCTGGAAGTTAGAAGTCTGAGGTCAGGATTCTGGTGAGAATCTCTTCCAGGTTGCAGATTGCCAACTTTTTGTGCCCATGTATTACTTGTATTCCCTAAGTGATTCTACCCACACTAAGTTTTCATTACCCACTGTATTCCCCAATCTCTGATTTTGCTTTATCCAACTGTTGAATATGTTGGATAAATGTGGAAAAAAGACATTCCACCTAAATGTGTCTAAGTCATATCAAATTTATTGTTTCTTGTGTGTTTCTGTATATACTTGTGTATTTCATCCCATCCATGTGTCAACGTTCTTTATATCAGCTTGGTTCCTCCTAAAAGCAGATGCTACATTGAGATTTAATGTATGAGGGAGAAACATCTGTGAAAGATAAAAGGGAAGAGAGCTGGAGTAGACACCGAAACTTTTCATAACACAATGTGGGCCTGATGAAAGCACACGTTAGAGGAAGGGCTGGGGTAGCAAGAGCACTTCTGGGAGTCCTCGCCAAGATTGGTGGTAAATGTTTGGGCAAAAACTGACCAGGATAGGGGCCAGTGCTGTGGCACAGCGGGTTAAAGCCCTGGCCTGAAGCTCAAGCATCCCATATGGGCGCCAGTTCTAGTCTTGGCTGCTCCTCTTCCAATCCAGCTCTCTGCTGTGGCCTGGGATAGCAGTGGAAGATGGCCCAACTCCTTGGGGCACTGCATGCACATGGGAGACCCAGAAGAAGCTCCTGGCTCCAGATCATCACAGCACCAGCCACTGTGGCCATCTTGGGAGTGAACCAGGGGATGGAAGACCTCTCTCTCTGTCTCTACTTCTCTCTGTAACTGTGTCTTTCAAATAAATAAAATAAATCTTAAAAAGAAAAAACTGACCAGGGTAGAATCCAATACCATGGAGGAATGGGCTAGCTAAAGTACTACAACAGTGACCAGGCATTGGCTGATAGTAGTTTGGGGATCCCCTTCCATGGCAGATCCAGTGGCACTTAGAGGCTGTCAGGCACTTCAGTCCCTGCAACAGGTATTCTTGGGAAACCTAAGTGGCACATCTCCCTTGCTCTCACACTTTATTCTTTTTATTTGGTCAACAATCCTTCCAATTAACCCAAATTAGGAACCCAACAGGCACCCTTAACTCTCCCCCCCCACCTCAATTCATTACATTAAATTTACATCTAAGCATTCCTCAAGAACACCTTCTCCCCTTCTTCTTTCTCCAATTCCTCCTGTTTCATCTGCTCCTATCTGCATTATCACAACAGATCTCTAAGTCCCTCACTCACTTTATTGCCTTCAACTTCTCCCTACTCATAGACCTCCCAGAAAGACCTGTGTGCTTAAAATCTAATGTTTCTGTGTCTCCTCATTTCTAACATAAAAAGAGTTATGCCCTTACCAAGAAGGATTAGAACCCCCTACAGCATGTCACTCCCACCTTTCTCTCCAGCATGATCACCCCTCATTCCATGATCCAAAACAACAAATACTGCTTTGTACCCCTCGATTTGTGTTCTCATTTTTCCTTAGGCCTCATATGCCTTTCTCGTCTTTCTATGCCTATTTCACTGCTAGGAATATTAATTCTTTAGGATTCACCTCAGACTCCTTCTAATCTAAGAAACCTCCCCCAAGCGCACATGGTCTTATGTTTACTCTCTGCACTCTCATAAAAACCCATGTGCTCTCCAGATTAAATTATAAATGCCTGCATCTCACCATGACAAGAGACTAATTTCCTTCGAGGCATAATATTATTTATTCTTATGCTTCTCACACTTAGAAAGGTGTCTAGTATGTAGGTCAATAATCAATACATATGGCTACATAATTAATGGGAAAAGTAATAGAAGGAAAGAAATACAAAAACACTATTGAATGTTAAATCTATGTCAAGTACTGCTAACAGCAACCCTGTAAACTTAGATGTCATATGAGGGTTCTTCAAAAATTTTGTGGAAAAGAATTAAAATATGGTTATTTTGATGTGAAAAAAATTGAATTCTATGCATCCCAATGATCTTCCAAAGTTCATGAAAAACACACATTATGAAAAAATTACATATGGATTTTAAAATGTTTTTGGACCAAAACAACGATACTTTTCAAGATTTATTTTCTTTAGTTGGAAGACAGAGTGAGATAGAGGGGAAGACAGAGAAACTGATCTTCCATTGTCTGGTTCACTCCCCAAATGGATGCAATGCCCAGGGCTAGCTGAGGCCAAATCAGCACCTAGGAACACCGTTAGGGTCTCTCGCCTGAGTTTCAGGGGCCCAAGTTCTCAAGCCGTCTTCCAGGGCCTTTCCAGGTGGATTAGCAGAGAGCTGAATTGGAAGAAGAGCAGCTAGAACTCAAATCAGCACTTCAATAGGAGATTCCAGTGTCACAAGCAGTGGCTCAAACGACCATGCCACAACACTGGCACCAGTTTATCTTTCAATTCCACTTTTGTATGAACTTTCTAAAATATCCTCGTATGTCTACATTAAAGACTAGGAAACTGAGGCTCAGAGAGGTCAAATAATGTTCTGAGATTTAAACCAAATATTTTGATTCCAAAGACTTTTGCTATGCTGCCCCCTTAATAGTTTAATTCCAATGAGTAAATTCCACAATGGAGCTTAATTCTAATTATACTCAAGAGCGTAATGTATAATGCTGGGAAAAGTGGAGGCTTTAGATGTGGGTTCACCCCTTATTACTGTCAATATTGGGCAAATTACATAGATTTTATGAGTTCATTTGTTTTTCTTTTTTAAGGTGTGCCAGCATTTGTGGTTCAGAGATCTCTAAGAATTAGGAAGAGTAGATGCATATCACCTAGAAATATACCTGGTGAAAATTAAGCATTTAATACATAGTTAACAATAGAAGAATGTATTATTTCTTTCAGATAAAATGGAGCTACTCAAAATTAGAGATATGTTCCATTATGTTATATTCCTGTCCTGCTCCACCCTTACATAGAAGTGCAAACAAAGAACTGCAACAAAACCAAGTCAGAAACCAGAAGAAACATTTCAAAAAAAGGTCTTTTATAATCATTACAAGACTGCCTTGGGGACCTTCACTGTGATGTAGAGGGCTCAGCCTCTAACAGCAGTGCCTGCATCCCATACAGGTGTGAGTTCGTGTCCCAGCTGCTCCTCCTTCTTTTCCTGGCTTTCACATGGCTTCTTGCTGTGCCCTCACATGGTAGAGAGACCATGTTCTTTCCCTCTTCTCTTACTCTTCTTATAAAATCATCCATTCCATCAGATTAGAACCCCACCCCATGACTTCATCTAAGTGTAATTATTTCCTAAAAGCCCAACTTCCAAATATAGTCACATTGAGGTTTAGAGCTTCAACATATGACTTTGTACAGGCAGAGAGATGATGGATGTACACTATTCAGTTTATAGCATAATTAAGTCTTGGAAAATTCTAACATAAATATACAGTTAAAATTTTTATCTGAAGAAATGTTATTCTGCAATAAAACAAGTATGCTAGACAACTCAAATAATAGGATGCCATTTCATTTCTCTTCTGTGTACTTATCCCAAAGGGAAAGCATTCTTTGAAAACAGAAAGGACTGTCCTTGGGAAGATAATATTTGATATTTGGATGTACCAAAAAATGTTACTGTGCTTTTGATTTACAACACAAACTAAGTATCATTTCAGTTCGATTAACTGTATATTGCCTTAAAGTATACAGCTTGGGAAAACATCATTTGTTTTTGCTCTCTTCTTACAGCAACCTGTTGCACTGGGAAACGACACAGTCTCTGAGCAATTTATCAACGTGGCTGATAAACTCAGAATTCCTGTTGCACCCCATTTGTTTTTATATTACCCTATTTCTGGGTTCTGTTAGAAAAGAATTTGAAGCTAACTTACACCTCATTTTAATCCAAATCTTGACACCTTCAAAATTTTACCAGGTATTTCAGAGCAATTTAAAATCAATTTGACGGCAAGTCAACACTGAAAAAGCCAGCCTGGACCTGTCCAATTATTCAGTGATTGCTCAACAACAGAAAGGCAGGCAAGGATGCAGGCAATTTGTACAGGTACAAGGGTATTGTAATGCTCTGTCTTGTAGCAGAAGTAAAGTAGGATTTGTATCTTCCTGAGAACACTTCTATTTTGATTATTTCTCTTCTTTTGTTGATAAAAATAAAAATAAATTATTTGTATCCTTGTGGGTATTGATGACTTTAGGAATACTTCATCTATTGTGGTTTTCCTATGTATAAAATTTATAAGATTTAAAAAAAAAAAAAAGAAGACCTAAATGAAAGATCTCTGCGAATGAGATCCCAGTGGAAAGAACGACGCCATCAAAGAAGGAGGTACCTTTCTCCAAAGGGAGGAGAGAACTTCCACTTTGACTATGACCCTGTCGGAATAAGATCGAAGTCGGTGAACTCAAAAGGCTTCCATAGCCTTGGCAACTCATGACTAGAGCCTACGGAGATTACTGATGCCATAAACAAGAGAGTCAAATTGTTAAGTCAACAACAGGAGTCACTGTGTACTTACTTCTCATGTGGGATCTGTCCTTAATGTGTTGTCCAATGTGAAGTAATGCTATAACTAGTACTGAAACAGTATTTTACACTTTGTGTTCTGTGTGGGTGCAAACTGATGAAATCTTTAATTAATATACACTAAATCAATCTTCTGTATATAAAGAGAATTGAAAATGAATCTTGATGTGAATGGAATGGGAGAGGGAGTGGGAGATGGGAGGGGTGCGAGAGGGAGGGAAATTATGAGGGGGGAAGCCATTGCAATCCATAAACTGTATTTTGGAAATTTATATTTACTAAATTAAAAAAAATTATAAGATTATTTATCCTCACGTTTTACTGTAAGCATTAATAACAAAATTTATTTAAAACTTCTGCTATTTATAAATATAATTAATTCTCATGAAAACAATTCATTACATATAAAAAGTTTAAGTACTTGCTAAAGCACTTAGGATATTGTGATGGAATGTTTTCAATGACTCATTATGGCCCAATTTGTGCTATCTGCAGAACAGAGGTTGTCATTGGTATAACAGAGTCCAAATAAAAAGGGTGTTGCTGACCATTTAAGAGTTAGACAATTCTGTCTATTTTTAATTTTTGTTTGGAAGTAATTGCTTCAGAGTTTGATGTGATACTTTATTTTTTTTTAAATTTTTTTTGACAGGCAGAGTGGACAGTGAGAGAGAGAGACAGAGAAAAAGGTCTTCCTTTGCCATTGGTTCACCCTCCAATGGCCACCGCAGCCGGCACGCGGCGGCTGGCGCACCGTGCTGATCCAATGGCAGGAGCCAGGTACTTATCCTGGTCTCCCATGGGGTGCAGGGCCCAAGGACTTGGGCCATCCTCCACTGCACTCCCTGGCCACAGCAGAGAGCTGGCCTGGAAGAGGGGCAACTGGGACAGAATCCGGTGCCCGGACCGGGACTAGAACCCGGTGTGCCAGCGCCGCAAGGCGGAGGATTAGCCTAGTGAGCCGTGGCACCGGCTTGATGTGACACTTTACAACTGGACAATTATTGCATACAATTTCTGAAGCAGAACATGTTGTGCAAACACAAGATAAGCTTTTCTCTACAGTTGACAGGTATTTCTGACCAAGTTCTAAGAAGATTCCAGAATTAACTGGCCAGTAAGCATCAAAAGCTTAAGATTTAACCATGTATCCATTGATTAAGTCACTCTTCTATATTAGTTGCTTTATGGAAACCAACCAATTTCTAATCATGCTCCAAAGCTGTACCAGATTCAGATGGGTATAGTCTAATAATCCCTATGCAACAAGGCCGTATTTCTGGCCATCATATTCATCTTATCATTAGCTTAAGATTAAATGTGGTCTTTATCTGGCTGAGGAGACACACTGCCCATAAACATCACACTATTGTGACAAAAATAAGATCTGACTTACTTGAACATATCTACCTTCATTAATATAAAACAGGTGCTACATTTTCAAGGTGAACAATTTTCTGTTATTTCAATACATACTGGAAGTATGTGCATGAAGTAGTGCATTTTCCAAGAATAACACCTATGAAATCTTAACCAAGGAAAGAATAGATACCATTGAATGGAAAGTTGCTTTTATGTAGCCTAATTATGGCATAATCACTTAAAGCAATGAAAAATGATTACTAATGACAGTGCTTACCATAAATATAGGAATATCTTCTTGACAAAAATATAAAAATTTTAAATTCCTGTAGTACTATAGGTTCAATATTTGTGCCCCCTAAATACATATTTTGAAATTCTAACCCCCCAAAATATTTTAATATCAGCAGGGGCCTTTTGAAATGTTGTTCTGTTTCGATGGCAGAGCCTTCTGGTTTGAGATTAGTATCTTTATAAAGGAGGCCCCCAGAGAGCTGCCTTGCACTTCCTACCATATGAGGACACAGGTAGAAGTTGCCGTCTATGGGGAATAAGTCTTTCACAGATACCAATTCTGTAGGAAATCTGATCTTGTACCTCCTGGCCTCCAGAACTATAAGAAATGGAATTTTGAAGCTTAAAAGCCACCCAGTTCATGACATTCTTTTATTTCAGTCTAATTGGACAAAGATACATAGCTAGAGTTCTGTTTTCATTGTGTTATATAAAATCAGAAACACCATTTATCAAGATAGAAAAGTCTAAGCTTAGTATATCCACTACAGAATATCATGTTAAATCCTTCATTTGGGAGAAAACTCATCAACATTAACACATCATTTTCTCACATGAATACAGTGGCATATTTTAATTCCTTTAAGACACAATTTTATCCAGTGAAGACTCAATATTTTTAATTAAACTAAAGCTAAAGTTATATTTGAGACTGACGTAATACTAAACGTACTTCAGTGGCTTATTTACTATGTTGCCTCTCTATGATATTATGGATGGTCAACATGCACAACTGCATTGAGTGCCTTTATGTACTCAGTAAAAAACACTGATGTCTATTTATTACAGTTACTTATTTTATGTTCTTTATAGCAGTCTTAGTCACTGAGTTATTGTAAGAACATCAGATGACCATAAATTTTCTCCTGGAATTATATTCTTTATATATTGTGGTTTACTTGGAGGCTATATTTAATAATGTACCAATCAATATTCTACTATATAACCAAATATAGAAATTCAATTCCTAGGATGTAATTGTTCAGTTTATACCACCAGAAACAATAGATAGATTCAGAAAGCTGCTTTAATATAAGAGGATTTTTAGCAAGGTGGTAAAGGGTGAAACTTCACTACGTTGGGACACGTAGAAATATAACATGGCCTGTGCACAGACTACTTGTCTGGGTCCATTTGAGATGCAGAAAATTTTCACAACCACCATTAATAAGTGTCATCTGTAAGACATATCCCCCTATACCTGAGAGAAACATTCGGAGCTCTGAGCAATGTAAAAGCAGGCAGTAGCAAGACTCTTACATTGTGTACCATGCAAACAATGCACGGGTGCAGGAGCACTGTGTACAGTGAATTCCATTAGTTCAGTGACTAGAAACTGAAGAATTTGAGTAAGCACTATTAGCCAAATAATTGCCAAAGATAAATATGCCCTCCAGACAGCCTGCTATGGCCTATCTTTCCTTGGCTTTGTAGATAGATAAAAAGCAAATCCAAGTTATCCAATACAAATTTAATCTTTCCTGAAAGGTTAAAAATAATAATACAGCTGTATAAAGCACTAAGCTAGTCTCTTAGGAAAATACAAAGAAACATCAAATATAGTCCGTGGATACAAAAAGGTTAACACTAGAAAGAGATTTCCTGTGCAGCTGGGACTGAAGGATGGCTTCACAGGGAAGGAACCGGTAAGACTCAAGAGTTTAAGCCCCTGGGTCAGAGGTTCTCAAGCAGGACTGCCTATTGGAATCATCTGAAGAGCTCCAAGAAATAGTAAGGACTGGGACTCATGCCCAGAAATCCTGATTAAGTGGATTGGGGGTTGGGAATTTTTTAAAGTGCCCAAGCTTATTTGACTATTCAGACAATGTTAGCAATTGCTGTACGTCCTCTTATTTCAATGGTTCTGAACTCTATTGCCCCCAGGGAACACCTAACAGTGATCTGAAATACTTTTGGTTGTCACAATGAGAGTGTTGACACTGGCTTCTTTTTAGCAGAAGCTGTAAATGATGGTAAACACTCTACAATGCTTAAAATAAACCTGAACACAAAAAGTTATCCAGACAGAAATGTCAATAGCGCTAGAAGTAAAATATTCTGATTCAATCACTTCTTTGAGAAATAGGATTCAAAAACAGATGGTGCCAGACACTGCTACATACTGGGAACCCAAAAATGCAGAACAAAGCCTCCCTTCCTCAGAAATGCTTCCTCAGAGAAGCAACGCATAAGCTGATGAAGATGAAGGGAGGCTCCCAACAGGAGGACACATTCCGTCAGTGTCAGCTGTCGACTGGAAGAAACTCAGGCTTTCTGAGTTCAAATCCTGACTTTCCACACGAATTCACTGTACCTTTGAGCAAGCTACAAACCTCACCATGTGAGGGCACAGGTACCGTGTACAGTGATTTCCATTAGTTTGGTGACTAGAAACTGAGGGATTTGAGTAAGCACCATTAGCCAAACAATTGTCAAAGATAAATGTCTGTTTTCTCATCTGTACTACATAGAAAATAATAGTACTTACCCCAAAATAAAACTGAATGGGCTACTATACATAGAGGACTTAAAATGGTGCTCATGTGGCCAGCACTATAGCTCATCAGGTTAAGCAGCTGCCTATAGATATCGTATATAGGGGTCAGTTTGAGTCCTGGATGCTCCACTCTCCATCCAGGAGTGAACAGCAGATGGAAGCACATACACACTCTCCCTCTCCCACTCATTCCCTTTATCCGTAACTCTGCCTTTCAAATAAATATTTTTTAAATGGTGCCCAAATATGCTAAGTAAACTTTATCATGATTATGATAATTACATTTTTAAGGAGAGTAGGAATTACTCAATCATGAAGGGTTATTCAAGGCAAAGTGAATAGGCACAAAAATAAAAGGAAGCCATGACATACAATTTTACAGAATTACATACTCTACCTCTAGGCATAACAAAGAAATTGGGGCTTGGCATGAATCAAAGATGAAGAGATAGGGAAGTATAGTAGGCAGGCAGCAAAAACTCACTGGTTTTCACTGCACTCTGTAAACATGCTGTTTGGTACATGGCCATGTGGTTCTTCCATCAGAAATCTACTTCCCAGCCTTACTTCTGGGCCAACTTCATGATTTATTTTGGTCAGGAGAATTCAACAGACAGTAGTCTAGGTATCGAGAGACCTCTGTACTGCCACTTTTTCTCTTGAAACTGATAGACAGCTAGAGCGCAGCACTGACCTGGACTTCTGGATAAGGAAAGTTGAGGCTTCCTCACCCCAGCCCCACAGCCAAGAGCCAGCCACAAGACACCTGCCAGACAACCACTGCTGCATCAGAAGGCCAAGCTGAGGCAGCCAAGTCTGAGTGAGGGAGAGCAGTGAACCTCCCCAGCTGACCTGTAGACTTACAAAGGGAAAAGTGTTGTTTTGAGCTTTAGGGTTGTTTGTTACACAGTATTTATGCAACAATATATAACTGATACAGAAATGTCTAGATTACTGGATATATTATATGACATGCTACATGTTTGAATCTTCACATCACAGCTAGTGAGGAGTCAATAAATTACCAGGCAAGAGACATTTGTGAACACTTTTAAGAAAAACTATTCTAGAAGCACAGTAAAAGAAGGATCAGACAAGGGACAAGACTGATTCGCCCCAACAGATGTGGAAAGAATTTGATGCCAAAGCTGTTATTCACTATTTCTACCAAAAACCAACAGAGAGGAGCTAAGATCTCTAACTACTAATGGGAAAATAGATTTTATAAATTATGATCTATAAATGTGAAATCCTCCCCCACAAACTCTAGGAGACTATTAAATTCTCTGAGTTCACTTCAGATTCAGTTTTTGATAGATTTAGAAACAGTAAGATCAGGGTTGCCGACGTCAACACACTTTATCTTAATTCAAATTGAAGTCAGATGGTCATCTTTTGGGGATGGTATGGGCAGACTTCAGTGAATGCAAAGATCTCTTTCCAGTTAACTGGGGTTCTATTGATAAAGGGGGTAAATATGTGGAACTACAGAATACTCATCTGTTTGTAATAGCCTACTATCCCTGCAGTCACCAGCTGTAGATGACTCAGTTTTCTGAAATACACAGGAATAAATTATAGAAAACAGTCTACATAGAAGAGTCCTGGTATGTAAGGTACAACTGTCAGCATTTCACAGGAAAGTCAGGGAATATGTGGCCTCTAAAGTTCCTAGTGAACAAATCAGAACAGAATCCAGTCAAGGTCTTCAGCGTGATTTTTTTGCCCACTAACTGCCTGCCTTTTGCTTCACTACTGTGGATTTAGCTGTGATATGCTTTTAGTTTTTGAAATAATCACATAGCTTTTACCTCCATTGCACTGAATTTTGGGGGCCCTTTCTGTTCCCATGAGATTCCTTCCATCTCTATTTCACTGTGCTACCTAGGCCAATTCTCACTTTAATCTCTTCAGATTTTCACCCTCTCCTTAGTTTCTCCTGCTTTTGTGCCCCTCAAGCTTGCTTAAAATGTGAATGCCCTCCCTTTTATACCCAATTCCCAAACCTAGCATTCATAGTGAGTTTCTACATGGAACACAAACCTCAGCCATCTGAGTGCCTTTAAAATTTCAGTGCAATCAGAAATAATTTCTCCACACATTTGGTCTGTTTCAGCGCTTCCAAAATGATTACAATAAATCTGTGGATCGTGTCGTGCACATCTTTTTTTCAAGATCATGCTTTCTTTTATTACTTTCAAAGTCGTGGATAATTTAACTGCTCGCCACCTTCCAACTACTTGTATCCCTCCTGGTAGCAAGCGGTACAAGCTATGTAGACGACAAGGCACACAGTTACTCTTATTTTTCCCGTAAAAAATAAAAACTTAAAGAATTCACAGACTTCATTGCCTTCAAAGCACTCTCAATGGAATCCTTGCTCTCCTTGCAAGAGTTTTTAGTTAAAAATAAAATATTCAGTCAGTGAATGTGAGACTCTGAAATGTGCTTTGCCAGTTAGCAACATAGGCTCAACCTATTTACAACTACTTATGATAATGAAGATGATATACAGAAAGTTAGGGTCTATAAACATAAGGAATGTAGAATATAGTATAATTATTGCCTACCTTAATCTTTTTAAAGGCATTATTTTATTATGAAAGTAAATATATATTTCTTACTATATATTCACAATACACGTGAAAGGGGAAAAGATCAAAGAGGGCATATTAACATGTTACTAATGTTTTTCTAATCATCTTGTAATAAATATATATACATAATTGGCTTGCTATATAACCAGTTTATTTTTGTTTAAAATAGCAGCTTGAGTGTTGCCCTATTTTGTGGATAATGTCATTAGAATAAAAATTGAGTATTTACAATTACCAGCTTCTGTGCAAAACAACAGAAGTAGCTTCACTTAACCATCACACCATCATTTTAAGGTAATTATCTTACTTTCTCAGTTTTACAAAATTTAAGGTAATTATTGTCCTAATCTTACAAATAGAGAAATTATGGCATTATTACCATCTGTTAGTGTTCTTTAAAATATGTTCTTTGGAAGAATTAACTGGGTGCTTATTAAAATGCAAATTCATGTACTCCATTCCAAATCTTCTGAATTAAAATCTCTAAGGAAATGCATAAGTCGACCAGTACCCCAAGTGTTTTTTCTGCTCTACTGAAATGAGAACTATTGCCTCTTTGTAACTACCGCTAGATTGCCTCATGCAGCAATAATCAATAGCATATTTATATCTTGCATCTTTTCAGTCACTTACTTTGAACCATGTATAGAGGCATTAGACTCTTATATACGATTAGGTTAGAAACATCTTCTCAAGAAAAACAGAAATGAGAAGTGGTTCATAACCAAAGTGAGAATGGACGCTTTCCTCACCAGCCTTTATAACTACGCCTACATTTCTCAGGAGAGAAATTATTTCCTTAGGAATCTTTTTTTTTTTTTTTTTTTTTTTTTTTTTTTTTTTTTTTTTTTTGACAGGCAGAGTGGACAGTGAGAGAGAGAGAGAGACAGAGAGAAAGGTTTTCCTTTTGCCGTTGGTTCACCTCCAATGGCTGCCGCGGCTGGCGCGCTGCGGCCAGCGCACTGTGCTGATCCGAAGGCAGGAGCCAGGTGCTTTTCCTGGTCTCCCATGGGGTGCAGGGCCCAAGTACTTGGGCCAACCTCCGCTGGTTTCCTGGGTGGATTAGCAGGAAGTGTATCAGAAGTGGTGCAGCCAGGACTTGATCTGACAACCACATGGAATGTCAGAAATACAGGCAGTGGCTTTACCTACTACACCACCATGCCAGCCACAAGAATGTTTATCTTTCTATTCATGCCAGGAGAAACACGAATAACGCAGCATAAAGAAGTAAAAATGTCTGCTGTGTATCTCGCTTCCCATGTTGGATCGTTCTCTCCCTTTTTTATTCTATCAGCTAGTATTTGCAGACACTAGTCTTGTTTATGTGATCCCTTTGGTTCTTAGTCCTATCATTATGATCAATTGTGAACAGAAATTGATCACTGGGACTAGTGAGATGGCATTGGTACATGCCACCTCGATGGGATTGAATTTGAATCCCCTGGTATGTTTCTAACTCTACCATTTGAGGTAAGTCAGCTTGAGCATGTCCCGAATTGCACATCTCTTCCCTCTCTTATTCCCACTCTTATATTTAACAGCAATCACTTTTCAGTTAAGTTTCAACAATTAAGAATAACTGTGTATTGATTACAGTATTCAACCAAAAGTATTAAGTAGAACAAACAAAAAAAATACTAAGAGGGATAACGTATTAAGTTGTTCATCAACCATCAGGGCAAGGGCTGATCAAGTCACCATTTCTCATAGTGTTCATTTCACTTTAACAGGTTTCCTTTTTGGTGCTCAGTTAGTTGTCACGGATCAGGGAGAACATATGATATTTGCCCCTTTGGGACTGGCTTATTTCACTCAGCATAATATTTTCCAAATTCCTAACAGGGATCACTTTTCAGTTAAAATTGAAACACCTGATTCTGGCCTCAGACTCAGCCCTTAAGGAATGCGGATCTGGCTGAAAAGCCCATGAGAGTATTTCAGGCATGGAAAGCCAAGACAGTCTGGCAAAAAAAAAAAAAAAAAAAAAACACCTAAATGAAAGATCTCTGCGAGTGAGATCCCAGTGGAAAGAACAGGTCATCAAAGAAGGACATACCTTTCTCTGAAGGGAGGACAGAACTTCTACTTTGACTACGACCTTGTCTAAATATGATCAAAAGGCTTCCATAGCCTTGGCGACTCATGACAAGAGTCTAGGGTGATTACTGATGCCATAAACAAGAGTGTCAATTTGTTAAGTCAACAACAGGAGTCACTGTGCACTTACTCCTCATGCAGGATCTCTATCCTTAATGTATTGTACAATGTGAATTAACGCTATAACTAGGACTCAAACAGTATTTTTCACTTTGTGTTTCTATGTGGGTGCAAACTGTTGAAATCTTTACTTAATATATGCTAAACTGATCTTCTGTATATAAAAAGAATTGAAAATGAATCTTGATGTGAATGGAAGGGAAGAGGGAGTGGGAAAGGGGAGGGTTGCGGGTGGGAGGGAAGTTGGGGGGGGAGCCATTGTAATCCATAAGATGCACTTTGGAAATTTATATTCATTAAATAAAAGTTAAAAAAGAAGAAGTAAAAATGTTTTCCCTTGTAACTTTTTTAAGCCTTTATTTTATACAACACTACTTAAAAGGTACTCAGTTTCTTGATGAAATTTGTATTCCAGATTTTTTTTTTTAAGATTTATTTATTTACTTGAAAGTCTGAGTTAAACAGAGAGAGGAGAGCCAGAGCCAGAGCCAGAGCCAGAGCCTGAAAGAGAGGGAGAGGGAGAGGGAGAGGGAGAGGGAGAGAGGGAGAGGGAGAGGGAGAGAGGGAGGGAGAGAGGGAGAGGGAGAGGGAGAGAGGGAGAGGGAGAGGGACAGGGAGAGGGGGAGGGGGAGGGAGAGGGGGAGGGAGAGGGAGAGGGAGGGGGAGAGGGAGGGAGAGGGGGAGGGGGAGGGAGAGGGGAGGGAGAGGGAGAGGGAGAGGGAGGGAGAGGGAGAGGGAGAGGGAGAGGGAGAGGGAGAGGGAGAGGGAGAGGGAGAGGGAGAGGGAGAGGGAGAGGGAGAGGGAGAGGGAGGGAGAGGGAGAGACTCCCTGGAAATAGTTCTAAGAATTGTACTTTGGTGGTTTTTTTTCTGAGCCTATGAGTAACTGAGTATAAAAGTCCAACTTCACTGTTATAGAGAAGTCTGGGGTCAACTAAATTCTCAATTATTGGTACATATTTCTTGACAATTATAAAACATTCTCTATTGTTTTGCAACTTGAGTATTTCATAATTTTAGTACAAGGTGTGAGTCAGTATATTTTGCACAAAATATGATGAGCACTTCCCACATGCAATTCAAGTTCTTTATTCAATGACTTTGACTCAGAAAATTTTTCTTATACATCTTTCTCATTGTTTCTATCACAATTGTGCTTTTACTTATATTAAGAATGTCATATAATTCTAGAAATTATTTTACATGCTTTGCCCTATGTGTGTGTATATATACTTTAAATATATACACAAATATCCTTTCTATTCAGTGTTCATTTTATGACTTGAGTGTTTGCAACTTAGTAGCATAACATATGAATGATAATTTCAAAACTGTTATCAAAATAATTGAAAAATTGACTTGTAATTTGTGAGAACAAAGCCATGCTTACTAGGAGTTCATTCAAATAATGTTAATATAAGATTTACTTCTCAATATTTAAAGCTTCTATATTAAATGTCACTATTAATGGCCACTTAGGTTCTCAACACAGAGCGATCTTTCACTTTGATCAAAATCTGTAATTCATGACCTTACTTTGATAAATTTATCTTATTACAGAATAAATTATTATATCAAACAGAGTAATTTATTATACAGGTAAATTTTTAATTCCTACTAAAAGAATCTTAGTAATAAGTCTTCGCCATTATTGTCAGTATTGATATACTTATGCGCTTGCAAGTAAAACATTAGCAGTGCAGTCTCTCAGTTCCTACTAATAAGGAACTTACAGTACTCAATTGAATTTGCTTTTAAAAAGGAATAACTTATGAGAAACTATATTTACATTATAATTCTTTCTTGTGATCATTTTCTCTGGCCCTTAGTGGTATGTAGTAATAAACAAGACATTCTTTAGAACTAAAGACAAAAGCAGATAACCACTTCAATAACTAAATGGTAAATTAAGATTCTAGATTACAACTAGAATAAAACAAATATTCTTCACAACCAACAGGAAAACCAATGGAATACAATAAGGACTTTAAGTTGACATTTTACAATGTTCTATTCTTAGTTAAGGCAACCCTTTTAGAACTTCATCATGTGAAAAAAATTCTAGTTTGAGAGACATTAGTACAAGACAAAAAAATAAGCAAATTTTAGGGTAGTAAACAGGAGTCACTGTGCACTTACTCCTCATGTAGGATCTCTGTCCTTAGCGTGCTGTATACGAATACTCAAACAGTATATTTCACTTTGTGTTTCTATGGGGGTGCAAACTGTTGAAAGCTTTACTTAATGTACACCAAACTGATCTTCTGTAAAAAAAAAAAAAAAAAAAAGAAATTATCAATTCCCAACTTGACTCTCACTGGGATTAAACGTGACAATAGGTCTGATCTGATTTCATCATCATTTAAAAAAATCATCTATTATTTTTCACTTTATGTTTCTGTGTGGGAGCAAACTGTTGAAATCTTTACTTAATGTATGCTAAACTGATCTTCTGTAGATAAAGAGAATCGAAAATGAATCTTGATGTGAATGGAAGGGGAGACGGAGTGGGAGAGGGGAGGGTTGTGGGTGGGAGGGACGGTATGGGGGGGAAGTCATTGTAGTCCATAAGCTGTACTTTGGAAATTTATATTCATTAAATAAAAGTTAAAAAAAAATATTGCTTAAGAAACACATATACTATATATCTTGCTCAGTAATATCAGATTACTAAATGTTTAAAAAGTACTGTAACATCAAATGAAAAGTTTTGTTGAACTTAATATTTATAAAACATGTAAGTACAGAAGAGTTTTCTTTCATACTCAGCAATATCCTGCAAAAAAGTATCCCATAAACATTCATTTACAAAAATATGACCTAAAGGGCTTAATTCACATACTCAAACTGGATAGTTGAAGAAAATTCAATAAAAGAACTATGCCCAAAGGTGTGATTAAGGTTAGGGAAATGATAAGAGACAACACAGTTTCCAGAGTACAGCAACATCAGGGAAACACCACCACTTATCTCTAGACCTGAAGAGACAATGGAAAAGGGAGGAGTCTAAAACCCATAGACAGTGGCTATTACATGGAGCTGAGGCTTCTGAAGAGGGGTTAGACAATCCAAGAAGATATGCATAGCAAAGAGGAAGTTGAGGGAATAAATATTGAGACCTTTTTTCACCCTCTAACTTCTTATCAGCTCCCATCAGCCACACCCAACAGAAGGGAATACATTCATTCCATCTCTAAAATTCAGCTTCCTGGGACAGAGTAGGATATTAAAGGGTAAACAATCGCACTGAATGAACAAACACCTAGCATGATCACACGACATCTGAGGTGTATTCAATAGAAATTTTTCTAATTCTAGGTGTAGTAAATATTAACTTATTCATTCATGTATTCAACAGAGATTATTCTGTACTCAATATTTGCTAGACCTTTTAATAATACAGTAGATAACCAAAAAACCGAGATCCTAAAAGACCTCACAGCCAAGAAGGCATGAGGGAAAGATAAATATGTAAACTGAATGCAATTTAATTAGGACTCCCTGCAATAGAAATGTGATTAAACTGCTGTGAATTAACACAGAAAGGGAACCAACTAGGCTTGGGGACGCCAAAAATGTATTAGAGAGGATGTGGCATTTGAATTGAGTGACGCCGTGAAGAATGGATAGAAGAGTTTTCACACAGGGTAGGTGGGAAAGTCAAAAAGTGTATTTCCAGAAGATGGAATAATATATGCAAAGGCAAGGGCATATAAAAAGGAAAGTATCTGTCATGCAAAGATTGGTAAGAAGTTCAAAACTATTGATTATGTGAGGTGTATTATGGAGCTGTGGTAGATAAAAATGCATGGGATGATTAAGGACCTGTGATTCTAGGACTCTAGCATTTGCTTATATCTGAGAATTTTTTTTGAAGTGAGAAATTAGAGATTACTCAGTATGTGAACCACAGATGATTGTGATGGTTTGCACTCAACCCCAAATCAATATTATTCTTGCCAATCAACACTTCTCAGGATGGATTTCTCTGGTACTATTGAGAACAACGTTATTGTTTTTGAGTAAACATGATCAGTTCAAGACAATTCTTGTAGAGGTTTTCTGAAATTGTGGCTATTCAAACAGTATGAAAGAGCCTACAAGAAGAGAAGCAAGACACAAGATAAGGCAAACAATACCATTAACAGGCTTACATTATAATAGATATTGCTGCATTATATTATACAGACATCGGCAAGAGCCAACTACATAGATTTTGCTCCACAGGGTTCTCCCAAGTCCTGAGTACCAATTTTCATAGAAACTTAAATGAATTCATTCTCCACTGCCTTGCCCAGCACTTTTCTCCAATTAACTTCAAAACAAAATTTCCAGTAAAAGACTTCAGGGCACAACCTAACTTTGCATGGCATTATAAATTATATACATTTCTCTGCCTGATTATGATCAGAGCAAACTGTGAATAAACCATTATGGCTTATTGAATGTAATGAACCAAAGAAATAAAAATATGCCCTTGGAGATAAAGGTTCATTCTGACATCTTTCTATATTTTAGACTGTATGATCTTTCTCAGATCAACCTTTAAAGAAAATTTCAAATATAGTAGCAAATGCTTTGCCTAAAATACATTTCCTGCAGCCAAGAATTTTCCTTTAGCATGCTGTTCATCTGTGCTTTGGTCACCAAATTATATAAAGTCTTTGGACACAAATGCATAATATTTTTTGATAAACAATATTTTAAAGAAACATGCATCAGAGTAGCTTTCAAACTCTGATTTAAAAGATTTATTGAGGGGCCAGCGCTGTGGCACAGTGGGTTAAAGCCCTGGCCTGAAGTGTCAGTATCCCATATGGGTGCTGGTTCGAGACCTGGCTGCTCCTCTTCCAGTCCAGCTCTCTGCTATGGCCTGGGAAAGCAATAGAGAATGGCCCAGGTCTTTGGGCCCCTGCACCCATGTGGGAGACCCTGAAGAAGCTCCTGGATCCTGGCTTCAGATCAGCACAGCTCCAGCCATTGCAGCCATCTGGGGAGTGAACCAAAGGATGGAAGACCTCTCTGTCTCTACCTCTCTCTGTAATTCGTCTTTCAAATAAATAAAATAAATCTTTTTTAAAAAAAGATGCATTGACTGATTTGAAATGAAGAGAAACATGGAGAAAGGGAGAGACAGAGAGAGATCTTCCATGTAGTGATTCACACACCAAATGACCATAACAGTCAGGGTCGGGCCAGGCATCAGCCAAGAGCCAGGAACTCCATCCCTGTCTCCCATGTATGTGGGAGGGGCCCAAGCACTTGGGTCACCTTCCACTGCCTTTCCATGTGCATTAGCAGGTAGCTGGATTGGAAGCAGAGCTATTGGGACTTGAACTTGGCACTCCAATATGGTGGCTTAGCCCACTCTGACACAATGCTGAACCCAGCCTTCAAACTCTTTAAGCTGTTAGCACTGTAGCTTTATTTGTTTAGGTGAGACTTTTTTTGTCTAGACAGTTCTTCTCCACTCACTGTTTTCTTCTACTTGAAGAGATCTTTTTCTTCAACCCTTAGTTTAGGTTGTACCTGTTCTCCTGCTTCTGTTCATGTTGTATGCCTTTGTATTTTTCTGTTAGAGCACTGAGCATATCAACAGCACAGTATTGAATCACATTTCTAAATATACTGTGACTATTTTTAGTAACTATTTCTTTTTTAAAGATTTATTTATTTATTTGAAAGTCAGAATTACACAGAGAGAGAAGGAGAGGCAGAGATAGACAGAAATAGACAGAGAGAGAAAGAGAGAGAGAGGTCTTCCATCCGATGGTTCACTCTCCAATTGGCCACAACGGCCGGAGATGTGCCAATTCGAAGCTAGGCGTCATGAGCTTCTTCCGGGTCTCTGATGCAGGTACAGGGGCCCAAGCACTTGTGCCATCTTCTACTGCTTTCCCAGACCACAGCAGAGAGCTGGATCAGAAATGGAGCAGCCAGGACTTTAACTGGCGTCCATATGCCATGCCGGCACTGCAGGCGCAGCTTTATCCACTAAGCCACTGCCCTGGCCCCTCTTAATAACTATTTCCAATATATAGTTATTATCCCAGAAAACAATAAATATACTTGTATGGTAGGTTGACACTTTTGTCATAAATATCAACCATTTGAATATGAATTTACTTATCTAATCTTGATCCCATGGCCAAAATTCTTACCCCTAAGAAATCAATCAAGTGTAACACAACTGAATGAAGTGGATTATGAAACTGAGAAGTTCCATTTATACATATTTTAACATTGGAATAAACTTCTCTACCTCAAGCCAATGTCTAGCATGGTAGAGTCAAAGTTCTCTTTCAGATAGACATTCTGCCTATTACCCATATCAACCTCATCCTCATTCTTACCATCAAATTTCTTGAAACTTACAAGTACTGCTACAAAGGATCATATTTTTAAAATCACAACTTCTAGGACTGGTCAGTATGAAGTAAACCCACTATGGCCCATTTCACCCACTGACTGCAAACCAGATAATTGGTCAAAATATGAGGGGTCTTCAAAAAGTTAATGAAAAATGCATATTATGAAGAAATTATTCACAAATCTCAAAAGCCTTGGCACCAAAATTAACATGTTTTAATTCCACTTTTCATAAGCTTTTTGAAGTCCCCTCATATCTGAGGCTACTACCTAAAAACTCTGAAACACAAAATCCCAGTAAGTGAATTGGAAAGAATATTTGAAATTTGAAGATGAATTGACTAGCACAGTGGTGCAATTCCTCATATGTTATGGTTTGAATTATGTCCCCTCAAAATACATATTGGGTTCTTGTACTCTCAGATTATTTTAATAATGTTTAGCTAGACCATTTTAATTTATCTGCTTCTTGATTTTTGGCTGTATTGCTTCATATTTGAATAAGTTGTATTAGGAAATAAAATATATATAACAAATCTTTTTTTTTTTTTTTTGGCAGGCAGAGTGGACAGTGAGAGAGAGAGACAGAGAGAAAGGTCTTCCTTTTGCCGTTGGTTCACCCTCCAATGGCTGCCGTGGCCGGCGCGCTGCGGCCAGCGCACCGCGCTGATCCAATGGCAGGAGCCAGGAGCCAGGTGCTTTTCCTGGTCTCCCATGGGGTGCAGGGCCCAAGCACCTGGGCCATCCTCCACTGCACTCCCTGGCCACAGCAGAGGGCTGGCCTGGAAGAGGGGCAACCGGGACAGAATCCGGTGCCCCGACCGGGACTAGAACCCGGTGTGCCGGCGCCGCTAGGCGGAGGATTAGCCTAGTGAGCCGCAGCACCGGCCTATATAACAAATCTTTTAGATTCCACATACAAATATTTGTAACAAATCTTTTACATTTAAGTCTTACAGCACTTAAATAAAATATAAAGCTGTTGAAACAATTTAGGCTCACTTTCTTTGTGTGTTGGAATTGTCATACACAGTATATCTACATACATTGAAAACCAACCCAGGAAGTGTTTTATTTTTGTTTTCATCAATCATAAATATTTTAAAAGAGTGAATAAATATTTTGAAAAATTAAGGACAAAAATGTTTAGTTTTACACACAGAGAAGGAGAGACAGAATGAGAGAAATCTTCCATGTTTTGGTTCACGCCCCAAAATGCTGCAGTGGTTGGAGTAGGCATCCACATAGGAGACTGCAAACAAGCTCCTGGCTAGGACTTTGAATAAGCCCAGGTTCAGCCATTGCAATCACTTGGGGAGTGCACTAACAGATGGGAGATCACTTTCTCTCTCCCTCTCCCACTCTAACATTGTCTTTTAAATAAATAAATCTTTTTATTATTATTTTTTTTTTGATAGGCAGAGTGGACAGTGAGAGAGAGAGAGACAGAGAGAAAGGTCTTCCTTTGAGCCGGCGCCGTGGCTCAACAGGCTAATCCTCCACCTTGCGGCGCCGGCACACCGGGTTCTAGTCCCGGTCGGGGCGCCGGATTCTGTCCCGGTTGCCCCTCTTCCAGGCCAGCTCTCTGCTATGGCCAGGGAGTGCAGTGGAGGATGGCCCAGGTGCTTGGGCCCTGCACCCCATGGGAGACCAGGAAAAGCACCTGGCTCCTGGCTCCTGCCATCGGATCAGTGCGGTGCGCCGGCTGCAGCGGCGGCCATTGGAGGGTGAACCAACGGCAAAGAAAGACCTTTCTCTCTCTGTCTCTTTCTCTCACTGTCCACTCTGCCTGTCAAAAATAAAAAATAAAAAAAAAAAAAAAGAAAGGTAGGTCTTCCTATACAACACAGTGATCACAATTCTAGGAATTTACCCTAGAGAAAAGAAAACTGTAGTGCACTAAAACTTGTATACTAAAGTTTATAGTGATTCTATGCATAGTCAGTTAAAAAGAGAAACAGTCATAATGTATCTAATGGCATGAATCAAAAGATAAACTGGGGCATATCAGCAATAAAAAGAACAAATTACTGATACAAACAAAAATATTAAATAATCTGAAGTATTTTGAGTGGAAAAACTTAGACTCAAAAGGTTATATATTATATGGTTACATTTATACGACACTCTGGACAAGGCAAAACTTTATGGGTGGATGAGACAAGTGTTTGATCTAATGGTTACGATGCCAGTTAAGACACTCACATCCTGTATCAGGGTACCAGGATTAGATACTGCACTCCAGCTCCCAATTCCAGCTCCCTACCAATGCAAACTCTGGAAAGTAGTAGTGATTGTTCAAGTAACTGGATCCCAGCTACCCAGGAGGGAAACCTCAATTGAGTTCCCAGCTCCAGCCTCTGGCCCCAGCCTAGCCCCAGACTTGGGAAGCATCTGGGAAGAGAACCAGTGGATAGGAATGCTTTTGCTTGCTTGCTCTCTCTCCTCTCCTCCACCCCCCAACCTCAACCTTCCTTCCTCCAATAAAAACTTTAACTAAAGGATGTAAAACAGATAATTGTCACCAGGGACTTCAGTAGAAGGAGGGGTTGACAAATAGAGCAGCAAAAGGAAATAATTTGAGGCAATGGGATTTTCTGTATTCTGATGGTGGTATCTGTTATGTGACACTAATAATACGTTAAACTTCTTAGAACTCCACACTAAAAAGAGTAAGGCTTATTCTATATACATTGGAAAATAAATGTAAATTTGAAAAAAACCACTTTTATAGTTAAATTTTCAGTTTGCTGTTGCTGTTAGAAGACGAGTGACAGAGGCTGGTGCCGTGGCTCACTTGGTTAATCCTCTGCCTGCAGCACCAAGATCCCATTTGGGTGCCGGATTCTTTCCCGGTTGCTCTTCTTCCAGTCCAGCTCTCTGCTGTGGCCCGGGAGGGCAATGGATGGCCCAAGTGCTTGGGTCATGCACCCACATGGGAGACCAGGAGGAGACACCTGGCTCCTGGCTTCGGATGGGCGCAGCGCGCCAGCCGTAGCAGCCATTTGGGGAGTGAACCAATGGAAGGAAGACCTTTCTGTCTCTCTCTGTCTATAATTCTACCTGTCAAATAAATTTTTTAAAAAAGGATTTAAAAAAAAAACTTAAGAAAAGGGCACAGCTCACTTGGCTAATCCTCCGCCTGAGGCGCTGGCACCCTGTGTTCTAGTCCCAGTTGGGGTGCCGGTTCTGTCCCGGTTGCTCCTCTTCCAGTTCAGCTCTCTGCTGTGCCCCAGGAAGGCAGTGGAGGATGGCCCAAGTGCTTGGGCCCTGCACCCCATGGGAGACCAGGAGGAAGCACCTGGCTCCTGGCTTCAGATCAACACAGTGCACCGGATGCAGCGCACGAGCCATAGTGGCCATTTGGAGGGTGAACCAACAGAAGGAAGACCTTTCTCTCTGTCTCTCTCTCTCTGTCTAAATCTTCCTGTCAAAAAAAAAAAAAAAAAATGAGTGACAGATGGAACGATTAGAATTCCAGCAAGTAATCTCTGCAATTATTTATGACTTAAGAAGAGGAAAAACTACATTAAGTGCCTCAGAGATCTTTCTTAATAATTTAAATAGGGTTTTCTGTATTAAATTTTGACAGCAAGCCAAGTTTATTTTTGCAGCTTAATATTGTTCTTTTCTACCCTGACACCATTGGTAAAAAAACAGCTGCAGATTCTAGAGTTGCAAAACTGTTGTGTTCTTATTCAAAATCAGTAATAGAAAAAAGAAAAAGTCCTACTTCATTTCTGAATGAAATTCTTTCTACTTATCCCTATTCACTGAAAAACTCTAAAGATCACTCAATTGTTAAATTCTCTTTTCTACTAATTATTACCTTGTTTTAGCAAAAGTACTAAAAAGAGAAATGCTGAATTGCATTTGCCCTAAGGGTAAGTCCATTTTCTCTCTCCTACTTCCATGGAAAAGACAAGTGGATAACAGATCTGTAGGGCCCTATATGCCAACAAAAACAGTCTTGCTTTAAAGGTTAAAGGAAAACAGTCTGTTGTTCATTAGTTACTTCCAAACATTCAACTACTTGTCTTCAACCAAATGAGTTCGGTAAATAGCTGCAATCATCCATAATATTAACTACAATATGAGTATTGACTATTGTGAATTATGATTATCCTCTCATTTGACTAAAAATTAAAAATATCTTTTTAGGATAGCAAAATTAATTATGATAATAAATGCAGTTGTGATTCTGCTCTTATGTGTGCTGAGTCTATAGTAACTCAATAATGATTAAGAGGGCCTTAAATGTGATTAACAAGTGTAAATAAGAATATTTTGCACTAACCGGAAATGGAAATCAGAGATCCTTCCATCATATGTAGATGGTAGAAGGAAGATAGCAATAACCTATTTGTCTTAGCATCGATAATATAGCAATCAAAATACTGTATTATAGTCATGTATTACATTTTGACTTACTATAAAATTGCTCCTTAATAGTAACAGGTCAAATAATTTAACATAAAATAGGTTATATTATAAATTATATATATATATATATATAGAAAGAGAGAGAGAAACTTACATGTTCATTGTTTAGACAAAAAGAATGTACTTGATGTATGAATGAAGCCAGTTATACTCCAGTAAAATCTTGGTCATCAATGGAGTTTTTTTAACCCACTCAGATAAAATGCAGGCTTTCATTATTGCAAAGTTAATGAAATGAGACATTCATCTAAATCAATCTGGTCTGGTTGCAATTTGTCACCCCTGTTTGCAGTTTTCTGTTATAGTTTAAATATCAAGGGGATTTCAAAGAACCAAAAATTGGGGCTGATGCTGTGGCTCAGCGAGTTAACACCTGGCCTGAAGCGCCAGCATCCCATTTGGGCACTGGTTCGAGACCTGGCTGCTCCCCTTCCAATCCAGCTCTCTGCTATGGCCTGGGAAAGCAGAATATGGCCCAAGTCCTTGGGCCCCTGCACCCACATGAGAGACCCAGAGGAAGCTCCTGGATCCTGGCGTTGGACCAGCACAGCTCCAGCCATTGTGGCCAATTAGGGAGTGAACCAGCAGATGGAAGACCCCGCCCTTCCCCTTCCCCCTCCCCCCTCCCCTCCCTCCTTCCTTCTCCCTCTCCTTCTCTCTCTGCCTCTCTTTCTCTCTCTGTGCAACTCTTACTTTCAAATAAATAAATAAATCTTTGAGAAAAAAAAGAACCAAAAATTGCAGCAAGAGGATGATTTGGGGCCAATTTCAGCAGCCTGAGCTAAGGAGAACACATTAGAAGATTATGAAAAGAATACAAGGAACACAGATCCAGACCTCCCACCTTGTACTTTTGAGGATGATGATTGAAGTTTGCTCAAAAGCCTCACACTCATGTCCATATTTCCTTGGGATTACCACTACCACCATTTCTACTACTGCCAAAGGATGATCTCTTTAGCTTACCACTCACCTGTGCTATCTGTATTGTTTGAGATTAAGGCAGGTCTATGCAGAGAATGGGACCAAATTGCCTACTGCTTATGATATTCAAGTTCATATTAGTGTATTTCTCTATATTTAAGACTGAGGGAATGTAATCTTTTTTGTTGAGAGACTAAGCTGGTGAGGAAAGTATACAAGGCATAGAAAGATAATGCCGATGCTTGAGTCTTCCATATAAGATTGATAAAATATAGTGAACTTGAATAAAATTTAATAACTAAATAAAATTCAGTGATTTTTTATTGTTTTGATGTTACATATGCTACAAAATTATGCCCCAAATACAAATACACACACACACATACAGACACACACACTTCTTGAAAAGTAACTGCTAAACATGAAGTTGAATGTGCTATTCAAACTATTGGCCACCAAAGTAGATATCACTCAAAATGTATTTCTCCTTCCACTGTATAGCCATGATCTTAGTCATGAAATCGTTCAACAAATGCTAAATGAGTACCCATCACATACCAAGTACTAAGCACTAGAGAGGACTCCTTCCCTAGCCACAGGGAAGATTGCCAACAAACCAGTACACACACATCTTTCCAAGCTACACTTGTGATGTGATAAAGCAGAGTATGTAGTAAAAACTTGATTTTCATCCCCTGTACTAGCAAAGTGGTTGCTTTTCTCATGTACAGTCAATCTATGCCTATAAAACACATGCAGGGGAAAAATTCTGTGGCTTCAGATATTTCTCCAATATATGTCCAATAAGTAGATTAATGTCCCTTGGGTTCAATAATAGGTATTTGAACATTCCCTCAAAGCTCTCTTTTATTTGAGAGGAGATTACTGCTGTACAGGCATATGGGAAAAAATCTTCCAGCTCTCATGGACATCTTTTCCTAAGCTTATACTGCCTCATATGAAATAGAAATTCAGTCTTCTGTTCCAAATAACAGGATTGGAGTAATACAACATTCCTAGGGTTAAATCTGTTATGATCTAGTTTGAGAGTCCACCTAACCCCTAGATTGAGAACTAAGAAAACAAACAAGCAAAAAAAATCTGGTACCTGAGACTTCGAGTTTCTGAAAGTATACCTATTGCCCAGAGCCACTAAGTACATCAACAGAATATCAATACAACCATTAAATCCAAGAGCTAAAAATTCCACATAGCAACACAGAAGAGGAATCCTTCCAGAGAATAAAAGATCCACACATACAGGTATTCATTAAATTATTCACTGAGTTTTGTAAATAAGTCTCTCTAAACTCCAATGTTATTTTATCCGTGACTACTTGAATTTTTATTTCTTTTCTTTCAGGCATACCAGCACACTAAGACAATGTTATAGTCAACGCATCTGGTAACCAAGGCAAAAGAAGCAATTCAGAAAGACATATATAACTAAAAACTCCATTTTTACATAATTACCCATGGTTTAAGTTTTATGATATCATATTACAGATTTATATTGCTACACAGGGTGTCACTTTGAATTATTATTAGATTAATAAAACCACAAACCAGGTAAATGGAAGGTTTATGAAAAGTGTTTATGACAGGATCAGTCAGGCTTCAGGCAGGATTAAACTTAAACTTTTTACAGTTTGGGATTGAATTGCTTAATGAACCAATAAGCACTTTATTTTCTGCCTCCAGCCATACATTTTTTAAAATGATGCTCAACTATTAATCATAAGTTGAGACTCCCATAGGTACTAAATATGTAGGTGCTTATGAAACCTCACCCCTCAAGTAGGAAGGCTATTCCATATGTCTCAATAGAAAAAGGCACAAGAAAAATTTCAGCTTCTTCCTGAGATTAGAAGCATTATTTTTCTATCATAAACTGTAAGTGCCAAAAACACATGTTTGATCATGAGAATGTTTCCAACAGATGAATTGTGAGTTTTTGCTAATTGCGCTCTTTAAAGTAAATCAAAAGCAATTAGTAGAATATTCCCTAATCAGATCTTTTGAAAGTATATAAACAGTTCCTGGCAACTAAAGTACCAAAAATGGTAGAAAGAAGTGAAATTTTATTACAAATATTTGAGGGCCTAAGGAGACTTTTAAGTATTTAGCATTTAACTATGAACTTTTAGAACCCATAGAAGGGAAAAGTTTTTTTTTTTTTTTAACTTTTTTTGTAGTTCATAAAACAATTTATTTTATTTTTAATTTTATCTACATTAGACAAGTTTCATGTATTTCAAATATACAGATTTAGGAACATAGTGATACTTTCTACCCTACATTTCTTCTTACCCATGCTCCAACACTTCTTCCTCTTCCCTCTCCCATCCCCACTCCTAATTTCTACAAAGATATACTTTCAATTTACAAATGATCATAAAGTTAAACCTACACTAAGAAAAATTTCAAAAATAGTATGAAAAAGAAAAAAAAAGTTCTTCAACAAAAAGATAAAAAGGTTGTAAATCATCATCAAATCTAAAAATGTCCATTTCACACCAATACATTATATTTTAGGTACTCTGTTACCTCAGATCAGGGAAAACATATGAAATCTGTCTTTTGGATCCCATTCACAATTAAAGTTCAACAAAAATAACTAAATACCTTGGGATAAATTTAATCAAGGATGTCAAAGATCTCTACAATGAAAATCACAAAACATTAAAAGAAGGAAGATGACATCTAAAATTACAAAAATCTTCCATATTCATGGATTGGAAGAATCAATATTAAAATGATCATACTACCAAAAACAATTTACAGATTTAATGTAATCCTGAAGAAAATGCCAATGGCATTCTTCAGATCTAGAAAAAAAATGATGCTAAAATTTATATGGAAATTCAAGAGATCCCAAATAGCTAAAGCAACTTATACAACAAAGACAAAGCCCGAGGAATCACAATATCAGATTTCAAGGCATACTACAGGGCAGATAAATCAAAACAGTCTGGTACTGGCACACACACACACACACACAAAATGTGTAGACTGATAGAACAGAAAAGAAACTCCAGAAATCAATCCACACATCTACAACAAACAGATCTTTGACAAAGGAGCTAAAAATAATCCCCAGAGCAAGGACCATCTCTTTAACAAATGGTGCTAAGAAAACTCTATCTCCACTTGCAGAAGTGTGGGGGAGGCCTAGAGGAAACTTCCTGAGCCTGCCTCGGAATTTGAAAACCTGTCTTTAAGTTTCAAATCCCTGGTAGCAAACACCCCAGCCCCAGGGCGCTTCTGCCTAAGGATCATTAAGGTGGTATAATAGGAGTGGCTAAGACCCTTTTGCATCACAACACCCCACCTCTTGCCCGCATCCCCTCATCCCCTCATCCCCTCATCCCCTCATCCTGCTCTGTACCGTCAGCTCTGTACCTCAGCTATATATACACCTCCCTTTTACAATAAAGTGAGACCCTGCTTCGATTGGGCTCCACAGCGTGCCTGATTGTCCCCTGGGTTTGGGGAAGGCTGAGTGGCGGGTGGCGCATTTCCCCTCCTCGGTCAAGGCAAGCTGCGGGCAGCCTGCCTAATTCTCTGGCGGTGGCGAGGAACAGTCACCGCACAGAAGTATGAAAGTAACTTTACACCTTATACGAAAATCCATTCAAAATGGATCAAAGATGTAAATCTATGACCTAATACCATCAAATTACTAGAGAACATTGGGGAAACTCTGAAAGACATTGACATAGGCAAAGACTTCTTGGAAAAGACCCCAGAAGCACAAGCAATCAACACCAAAATTGACAAACGGGATGACATCAAGCTGAGAAGCCTCTGCATTGCAAAACACCCAGCAAAGTGAAGGGGTAATAGACAACTGATAAAGGGTTAACATCCAGAATCTATAAAGAGCTCAAAAAATTCATCAATAACAATACAAACAATCCAGTTAAGAAAGGGGCGAAGGACTTGAACAGGCATTTTTCAAGATGGAAAACTCAAATGGCCAACAGACACTTAAAAAATGCTCAGGATCATTAGTCATCAGAGAAATGCAAATCAAAAGCACAACAATGTTTCACCTCACTCGTCTTAGAATCACTCTCATACAGAATTTAATAAACAAATTCTGGTGAGGATATGAAGGAAATGGTACCCTAATCCGCTGTTGGTGGGAACGTTAAACTGGTGCAGCCACTGTGGAAGACAGTATGAAGATACCTCTGAAATTTTAGTCATATCATATGATCCAGCCATCCCACTCCAGGAAATTTACCCAAACCAAAAGAAATCAGCATATGAAAAAGTTGTCTGTACGTCCATGTTCACTACAGCATAATTCATATTAGCTAAGATATAGAATCAACCCTGATGTCCATCAGCTGTTGACTAGATAAATTACGATGTATATACACACTATGGAGTACTACTCTGCTGTAAACTATATTTAAACAATAATAAATGGGTATGGTGAACCATAACAGGCCTTTCCATTACATGAGCACAAATATTCAATAGAATATATAGTATTGTTAAAATAAGTCAGCTGTGGGGCCGGCACTGTGGCACAGCGGGTTAAAGCCCTGGCATGAAGCGCTGGCATCCCATGTGGGCGCAGGTTCGAGATCTGGCTGCTCCACTTCTGATCCAGCTCTCTGCTATGGCCTGGGAAAGCAGTAGATGGCCCACGTCTTCGGGCCCTTGCACTTGCGTGGGAGACCCGGAAGAAGCTCCTGGCTCCTGGCTTCAGATCAGCTCAGCTCCAGCCATTGCGGCCATCTGGGGAGTGAACATCGGATAGAAGACCTCTCTCTCTCTCTGCCTCTCCTTCTCTCTCTGTGTAGCTCTTTCAAATAAATAAATGAATCTTTAAAAAAAAGTCAGCTGTATAGTATAATACCGTAAAAGTGTTTCATAGCAAAATCATCCTATGTGGAGATGTTTAACGTATCCCAACCTATCAGTTACACAATACCTTCCTAAAATGATGATATACATAAAAATCATGAAAATTCTTGAAACTTAAAACATGATTTCCTAAACATCAAATTAGCTTCTTGTAATCAATGGAATGTTATTATATTTGTAGATCATTTTAGCTTTATCAATGGCTTTACTATGTCATATCATTTTATCATCAACAGGTGATGAGTGAATTAAAGCTCAACAAGATTATTCAACTCTCCAAAGACAATAAATGGCAGAGTTGAGACTTCTGCATGTATCCTTGGAATATAAAATCATGAGAGTTTTGCATTATATTCAATATCCCCTATTGTTTAGAGCTTACTACTTTGTTGCTTGAGAAGTTTTGCTTATCTTCAGTTGCTAATAAAGGAGTATGTTTATCCCCCTGGCTTTTTTGGTGGGAAGAAGAGCACTGAGCTTTGGAATAAACCAACAAACAAATTCAGACCCTATTACAATAATACACTGTACATGGGCAATTCACTTTGCCTTTCCAAATTTATTTCCACCTATATATGAAAATTCATAAAACTTAACTCTTAGATTTTTCTGGACCAAATGAAATAGCAAATATAAAGAATGGGAGCAAAGTGCTAGAAATATTAAATCTATATTATTTGTACTTAATTCACATCTACCTCCTCAAAAATACTTAGCGCCATGCTTTATTTACAATTGGTACTCAAATTTCTAACTAAAGCAGAATCTCCACACAAAAGTACCTAAGCAATTTAATTACATCAAACAACTAGAAATTTTGAATAAGAACTTCAATTGCCATTTTACTATTTGAATGAATGAGTGTATGGACTATGATTTTGCCATCTGAATCAGTATGAATGCCCTGACCAGAGTCGGTAATGTGACTTCTGAGAACAAAGAAGCTTCTCACTAATTTAAAATGTACAGAGAAGTGGAAGAGAAAACCTGATCCATTTAGAAACATTAATAATTTTCTCTGTGGGAGCATTTCTTAAAATCCCAGGAAGGAAAATGCCAAAATATGATTTAAAGGCATAGAAACCATGAGAACAAAACATGAATTTGAGAGAGTCTAGAAAGCTAACAAAAAATTGTAATATTCATGGTGGAAGTAAACATTAACAGCTTTACTTTGTACCATGCATCCTGTTAAGCCAGTTTCAGTCATGATCTGATTCAAGCCTCACATATTCACTGTAGGATAAAAATTATTTCTAATCCATTTCTTGTGTTTCCAAAGGTAAAATGACTTGCTGATGGGCAGACAGATTGGGGGAAGAGGTGATACACAATCTATTTTGAGTTTTCACACACTACAGAAGCTAGTTTCTCTTTGGTTAGATATTTCCTGACTCTTGTTCTCTCTACTTCCTTCTCCAACCTTAAATTTCTTACATCCTTAGCTTTACAGTTTCCTTATCCTGTCCTTTTCTTCAGAAGTTATTGTTTTCTTGCTGTATCCCAATCCCATGTTCTCAGCATTTTTCAGAGCTTTTGATCTCATCCAAATAAGATTGAGCACAATGATAAACAAATAAAAAGGAAATTTAACTTGCCCCTGTCTCCAAAATATCCCCACTCTACCATGGCTTAGGGGAAGAATAGATGATGACTAATTAATGAAATGAATAGTTCTTTTCCATTTATCTGTATACACTGCAAGCCAGCCACTCAGATTACAAGGAAAGTCTGCCCAGACATGATTACCAGCATCCATACTTAGTTCCTGAAACATACAATCCCTTCTTTCTAAGACTCTTAATGCTATGGAAGCCTTTCCCTTTAATTTCTAGGCCTCAGAAAGGCCTGACCTTGCCAACTACAAAATTTCCCAATTATCTGCTTTCTCAGAACAATTTTTTCTCATTATAACATTTCACAATTTGTAATTGCTTCCAACAGTCCTATCTTCCCTTATTAATATCCTAAAAGAGACCCTGAAGGACTCTAATTTTTCCATTACGATTGTGCAGCTTTGACCTAGTTCAAAACAATTCCATCAACTCAAACTTGTTTTCACCCACTGATCACTTTTACTCCATTCCTCTATACCTAATCAACCACCAATCTGAATTCTGTCTATGGTTTACCTATTCTTGATATTTCATGTAAGTGAAGTCATACAATATGATACATCTAGCTTCTTCATTTAGCATAATGTTTTGGATGTCCATCCACACTGTAACAGGTATCACTACTTCATTTCACTTTATAAATAAAATTCCATTGTTTGCATATAGCACAATTTATTTACCCATTGATGGGTATTTGTGCTGCTTCTAATTTTTAACTATTGTGAATTATAACAGTTTTTTTAAATAGTGTGCTAGAGAAGAATATTGAAGTATTTTCACGTCAAATGAAAAAATACCCAGATTTTTCTTTAAAACATTTCAGTCAAGAGCCAAAAGTGAATATAGATGGGAAAATCTTGAAAATTGTTGAATATGGAAGATGAATAAGGACAAGAAGTTCATTATGTTATTAACTGCTTTATATATGATCAAAAGCTCCATAATTAGGAGAGTTTTCAATAAAGCCTCAGGAAGCAAATTCTGAGCTAGACAGTATTGTTTTTATAAGACTAATAATATAGAATATATTCAATCTATTCCCTCTGTCAATCTAAAATATGAGTTGAGACACAACAGATATGGGAACAAACAAATTTATTTGACCCAAGGTGAGGGTACCAACCAGGAAACACATATTCTAGGTGCCCAGAACAAGTGCTTTGCAATAGTATCTGAAGGGTCTTATTTAATAGGCAACATGGGGGTTATACCGAGTTGATTATTTCGGATGTGTTAGTTAACAAGAATAGTAAAGACTGCTGGTTGTCTGTGGCTTACCTCATACTATACATTCCAGGAACAGATTATAAGCAGAAGAAAAGCTTTACTTGAGTTATTTATTACCTTCATGGCACAGTAAGCCAGTAAGAATTGTCTGATCAACATTAAATAAACCTAGGGTCATGGTATACATAACTGAGGTCTAACAATTCATGTTTCTCTGGGATAGTGGGTTTAGTGAGCCTCTGTCTCACTGGATTTCAAAGTTTTTTCTCACTTCCTGCTTTCAATCAAAATGTTTCTTCAGAAAGTATTGAAGATGTACTATTGATCCCCAAGGGTGGTTTGCATTGAATATTATAATGTAATTATCCATATCCATATATAATACTAACTTAAGAAATATAGTTCTTACCCCTACTAACTGTACTCTTACAACAATAAATACTTTATCTTATTTTATTTGGGGGACTCAGGCTTTCAATAGAGTAATGTAAATTATAAATATTCCCAGTATATTTCCACAAATTTGAGGGCCCACATTTTTTTCCATAAATGCATTTACTATGCCTCTGCAACTAAGAGCTTTCTTGTGCTTTTTAAAATAGAGGTTTAGTGGTGCATATATAAGTAAGGGAAAGATTTCCTTTGAGTCCAGGTTAGATTTTAGAACTTTTTTTTTTGACAGGCAGATTTAGACAGTAAGAGAGAGAGAGAGAGAGAGAGAGAAAGAGAGAGAAAGGTCTTCCTTTCCATTGGTTCACCCCCCAAATGGCCACTACTGCTGGTGCACTGCGCCAATCCGAAGCCAGGAGCCAGATTCCTCCCCCTGGTCTCCCAAGCTGGTGCAGGGCCCAAGCACTTGAGCCATCCTCCACTGCCTTCCCAGGCCACAGCAGAGAGAACCCTTTTTTTTTGTTTTAAGATTTTAGTTATTTGAAAGACAGAGAGTTACAGAGAGGTAGAGACAGAGAGAGAGGTCTTCCATCCACTGGTTCACTACCCAATTGGCCACAATGGCCAGAGCTGCACTGATCCAAAGCAAGGAGCCAGGAGCTTCTTCCAGGTCTCTCACTCAGGTGCAGGGACCCAAGGACTTGGGCCATCTTCCACTGCTTTTCCAAGCCATAGTATAGAGCTGGATCGGAAGAGGAGCAGCCAGGACTTGAACTGGCACCCATATGGGATGCCGGTGTTTCAGGCCAGGGCTTTAACTCGCTGTGCCACAGTGCCGGCCCCTTAGAACTGTATTTTTAAAGCATCAGGGAAGTGATTTGCTTTACTTTCATGTGTGTCTAGTTTTGAATACCCAAAAATTCTTATAAGAGCCGATGATTTAGATTCAATTGCTTGAAAAAGGTTGCATATTATTGACCATTCTTAATCAGTTAAGAACCCACATTGTCTTCAGAAGATCCCCAAACCATGGCCTACTCCAAATGCCTATCTACTGTTTATATAAATACTAGTTGCTTTACCTGACCCCATTCGACAAGCTATAGCTAAGGCAATCAGTTCTGTTCAAAGGGTTGATTTTACATTGCAAGAGGGTATTTTCTATGATTTCTACTAAAGAAATGACTACATATCCTGCACTGCATTTTCAAGTCATCTCTTAAATAGAATTCATCTATAAACCAAACAATGTCAACATAATCTATAAATTTTTGTAAATCTTGTCTGAATGAAATCTCTTCTCTCTATATTGACAAAAAACTAAAAATTAAAAAATAAGTAAAATATCAAAACACTGCCTGAAAAGGAAGAATTGGTCAGTTAAGATAACACAGTCATAAGACATCTCACCAGCAGGCAATAGAAGGAAGGTAGCTTGGTTGGAATTGTTGCAACAAGAAATAGTGACATTAGGGAGAAGATGAAAGAAGGATCTCAATATGAGAAAAATCTGCTGACAAGGTAATATTAGATTGGACTGCTTGGGAGATTTTCTACAGAATCAGGGACATGAACAGTAAAAGGAGATCCCATAATGACTTCTTTAGGTCTGATTGCTGTATCTGATGAAAGAAGGATCTCAATATGAGAAAAATCTGCTGACAAGGTAATATTAGATTGGACTGCTTGGGAGATTTTCTACAGAATCAGGGACATGAACAGTAAAAGGAGATCCCATAATGACTTCTTTAGGTCTGATTGCAGTATCTGATTGCTGACTATAAAGCCCCACAGTTCTGTGCTGCTCTCCATGTTTTAGGGTTAGGACTTGTCTAAGCATTTCCCTTGTTTGCACATATAAACCAGAAAAAGGATAAGTTATAGTTGGGGTGACCTCATTCTGGGACGTTGACAAGGCTCTGCTTTACAGTTTGCATAGCTAGTCCTTCTGCAGATCACGTGATAGAGCCTTACGCGTCCTCTTTAACAATAAAGTCTGAGCATTAAAGAACAGTCCTCTATGCATTTATAGAAGTATCAGCCCTCCTAGAAATTAAAGAAGTTCTCTTTCGGTAGAAGGCTCAGAAAACACTAAGACACCTTTGATCAGGCCTGATTTTATTAACTATTATTCTGAAGTCAGGTGTCCCAAATACTTTAGAGGAATTTGACAGAATTGAAGTTTATCCTTACGGACCATGTGTCCTTTTCAAGCTAATTGATTCAAAAGTCATATTCTGTTGCTTTTGGAGGCCTCTGAGGTTAAAGAGCCTAGAAAGAGATCATCTACCTATCGAATGATCATGTATCCCCCAGAGCAGGTTAGGTTTGCTATAAAAAATATTAATTTTCAAGAAAAATAAATAGGGCTTTCAGTGTAACCCTGAGGCACTGGAGTCTGGGCATACTGGCAGTCATTCCAAGCAAAAACAAGTAAATATGGGCAATTAGGGTTCTCTGGAATACTAAAATAGGCACTAAAAAGTTCAACAACTTTGGGTGTTTTTTTTTTTTCAGTATGAATAACTGATAAAACAGTACAGTATGAGGATCAGGTTCTACTGGACGTGTAGGAATTATTATTAACTGCTCTTCGGTCTTATAGAAAGTACCAATACTTTCCATTCAGTGTTTTTTTGTTTTTTTTTTGTTTTTTTTTTTTGTTTTTTTTTTTTTTTCTGACAGGCAGAGTGGACAGTGAGAGAGACAGAGAGAAAGGTCTTCCTTTTTGCCGTTGGTTCACCCTCCAATGGCCGCTGTGGCTGGTGCGCTGCTGCCGGCGCATCGTGCTGATCTGAAGCCAGGAGCCAGATACTTATCCTGGTCTCCCATGCGGGTGCAGGGCCCAAGCACTTGGGCCATCCTCCACAGCACTCCCTGGCCATAGCAGAGAGCTGGCCTGGAGGAGGGGCAACCGGGACAGAATCCGGCGCCCCGACCGGGACTAGAACTAGGTATGTCGGCGCCGCAAGGCAGAGGATTAGCCTATTGAGCCATGGCGCCGGCCTCCATTCAGTTTTATAACTTGGAAAATTGGAATGATTAAGTCTTTTTGTATGTAATCCTTTATGATTGGTTTAATATCTTCCATAGCATTTTGTTTGAGGTATTGCCTTACATAGTCAAAAGCTTTAAGGGATTCACCTCAAGTATGATGGGGTGGCTGAGAGTATTTTCCCAATATTTGTGGATAACAGACTACAAGTAATCTGGCAGAGTTTGTAATTAATCATTTACTAAGATTCATATTTGGAAAAATGTTGTTGAATATGAGCCTGTATTGGTTTTATTGAATCTTTGTTAAACTTTTGAAACCATCCATCTTGTTCCTGTTTCCTTGGTTCCATTTCAAAAAATCTTTCCCCTCTTTTGAGAGAAGTAAATGTGTATATCATAAGTTTCTGAAAAGACTCTAGCAGGAGGTTGTATCAGAGCCAAAGTAACAAGCAGGAAAGAATACACACCATCTAGTAGACCCAACATGTTATGGTTTATGCACAGTCATGGGTTGGATATGAACCCCACCATCTTTATAGCTTTATTATTCAAAGGAAGGGAGTAATTTAACATGGTGGGTTTGGAAACAGAAAAGTGTGGCACCAGTAATTAAAAGAGCATGGGTCTATTCTCCACTTACATAAGCTTATACTTCCCCTGCGACACTGGTTAGGAGGAATGGAAAACCACTCCTGGGTTTCTCGAAGTGTCCATGTTCCTCTTTCCATTGCTTGAGTGTGTTGCAATCCTTTTAAAATTGTCCTGTTATTTTCTGGTTATAGAAAAATCTATCTTTGATTTCCTGGGGCAGGGGAAAGTGGGACATTGTTTCTTATTATTAAATGGCTTGGTCTGGCTAACAGACTTGGTATGCCTTGTCAGCTGTGTTATAGACTCATTATCTTAGAATTTTTGTTTCTCCTTTTTCTGGAAAGTCCTTGAAAGCTGATCAAACTGACAAGGTCATGGATGTAAGACGTTGCCCAATTAAGCTGGTATCTTTTGGCTGAATCGAATGATCAAGTCATCATCGAATCTATTTAGAAAGTTAGAGTTCATGGGACCAATGTGGTGGCATAGCAGGTTAAGCTATGACACTGGCATCCTAAATGAGCACCAGTTCAAGTGCTGACTGCTCTGCTCCCTATACAGCTCCCTGCAGGAAAGCGCTAGAAGATGGCTCAAGTGCTTGGGCCCCTGCCACCTATGTGGGAGACCAGGATGGAGTTCCTGACTCCTGTCTTAAGCCTTGCCCAGCTCCAGCCATTGAGACCACTTGGAGATTGAACTAGCAGTTGGAAGGTCTCTCTCTCCCCCTCTTCCCCTAAGTGTGCCTTTCAAATAAATAAAATCTTTTGAAAAAGGAAAATTGGAGTCTAAAAGTCTGAAATTCTTGGAAACTGAATTCATTCTTTCTATAATATTAAACATTTTTATGTGACATGTGCAATAATCAAGGATGGATTCACCCAGATTTTGTTTGCATAGTTATATCTTATTCAAATATGAAATCTTTAAAAAATGTTGATATGATATTAAGATGAGCTTTTGCCATATGACACACTTACTCTCAACTTACTTTAGCCATCTTGTTGAAATTCTCCAAGGATTGCCCTAGTTTGGACAATCTTTAACCACTCTTCAGTCCTTCTTGCAGAGACTAACATGTTGACCAAGTAATAAATGTCAGAATCTCAGATTAAAAATTCAAATAATAGGTCAAATTCCCTAGCCAGTCCTATGGAGGTCCGTAATCTGGACAGAGAAGTACTTAACAATACTTCTGAGTTCCAATTTTGTTCATGGTTAATACATGAAAACTAGTTTCCCACTTCTTATAACTGGTTTTCATGGAAAGAAGCCTCGGAGCTGTCATTTGTATTTGCCACCACAAACGCTCTTGGCAGAAAAAGAGCAAAAGAACAAATCACCTTATTATAAACAACCACTATAATCCTATGTTTCCAAAACCTGTGTGATATCAGCTTACTTAAAGGGAAGATATTTCAGGGTCAGGAATAAGTTTGCTGTTTGCATGACATGCTTGAAAAAAGATCTACTGAAACAGACCTTCCCAAATGTTAATGTGTATTTGAGTTAACTGAATATCTTTTGTAAAATCCAGATTTTGATTTATTAGGTCTGAGGTAGGGTCTGAGATTCCATATACATAAAAGCTTCTAAGCAAACTCCATGCAGATGACCTATGAACACACTAAGTATCAAGTTCCTCTACTGGTTATTCCCAAAGTTTAGTCTCCAGTTCAGAAGCATCAGTATAACCAGGGAACTTACTAAAAGTGCAAATTCCAAGGCCAAATTCCAGACTGCTGAAAGAGACACTATTCTGTTTTAACAAGCCCTCCTGGCCATTGTGACATTCGCCAAAATGTGGTAAGCTATACTAGCAATACATGGTCATCAAATTTAGAAGTATATGGGAATCATATGAGAAGTTTCAGAAAAATCTGGTGTTTGTATCCATACCTGGAGATTGATTTAACTAGCACATGACAAGACCTAACCATCAAGGGTTAAAACATCTTAAAGATGATTCTAATATACAGCAAAGTTAAAGAACCATTGAACTAGAATATAAGCTCCACATAAGTAGCAATTTATCTGGTCTTTGCTGAATCCCAAGTGCCTAGGAAAAGGTCTGGCACTACTTGACATCCCATAAATATTTATTGAATGAATGAATAAAAGGATGAGCTAAAAAAAAATCCCAGAAATCCTCCAAAAATAGTTTGCTTGATGCTACTACAGAGGAAGAGTATCATATTTGTCATCTTTCTAACAGGAAATTACTTTTCAGCCCAAAATACAATGTAGAAATGACCTTCCTCACCAAAACCTATGTGAAGTAATCCTCATTATGACAAAAGTATTCTGGTACCAGAAAATGTAACCTGAAAGAAAACGAGTGTTTTAAAAAGAGAACTAAAACCATATAAAATCATTAAATGTAACAACAACAACAACAACAACAACAGCAAACAGAGTTTGAAAGTTGTAGACAATATTTAAAGAGAACTAATTTCTAGAAACAAAGGTTTAGGATCTGAAATCAAGTAATTTCTTTGGCAGAGAAAAATAGGATTCTAGACCAAAGCAAAATAATATGTTTTTGTCTAACCTAGATAAAAGTTCCTCATTAAAGAAAAAACAGTGATGTGGAAATTCCATGACACAATACTCTTTGTAGTTTTAAATATGTACTGAGTTAATATACAATAAAAACAGAACATTACCAGAACATTGAATTTTCATTTCTGAGAAATGAATACACGGCCAATTTTTTGGGCTTTAACAAAAATAAACTGGGCAAGGGCCATACAAACTTTCCCAGACAGTCATTTGTCATTGTCAAACTTCTTTGCACTAACTCATCATACCACAGACTCTCCAGTAAAACTACTGTGGAAAATGAAGCATTTATTTAAAAGAGCTCTTCTCCAAAAACACAGTTTCTCAAGGAATATCTAATCCAATACTTAAACCAGCAAGGAGTTAACTTTTAGGAGGCTGATTCCACCTTGCCATAATATTTACAGAAACAAAGGCTACCCAAATATAGGGAATCAGCTGTCATGGCCCAGAAATTAAGCACAGGAAGTTAATCTGAGAAATCAGTACACTGGGAAGAAAAACGAAAAATAGGGATTCATTTTCTTGAAATAGAATTTAAAACAGGGCATTGTACATAAAAAAAGAAAAAGTCAACTTTCCAGGTTTTAGGATTAAGGTACAAAATTAGAAGAAAATAAGTTAAAGGATGAAAATGCTGAGTTACTATCTTTGAATTTCTCTTTATTAACAGCTTTTGTTTCCAAGGCTGGAGGACACAGATTGAAATTTCCATTTAAAGGTAAGTGGTCACAGCTGTGAGGGTTAGACAGGCACATGAAGTCACACACATATTATCATTTCTATAACTTAGAGGTAATATAGTCAGAAAAAGTTCCAAATGAATTTTAAGGAAAAATTAAATGGAACAAAATTAGAGTCTATATATAAATATATATATTATAAGAAATATATAGATATAAAAATGGTTTTCTGTAAATATGAGAATTCCACAAAAATAGAGATAATATCATATATTTTACTTAAGACCCAACAGTAAGAAAAGCAGAGTAGGGAGGGAGCTTGCTGCTTGACTCTAGGAGAAGGTAGTTTTTAAAAAGTGGAAAGAGTGCAATTTCAGGGAATAGTTAGGGAGAAAACAGCAGATGAAACCCTATACAAATTGGAGGAACACAGTGGACCTACATGGAGGATGAGGACGCACATAACTTAGGACCCGAGCAGCCAAGAGCCTCTGCACCAGCGTTGGAGCATGAGGTGAGACTAGACTGCAGCAGTCCAAGCCACTGGTGAAAAAGCTGTAGGAAAAGCATAGAGGGAATTCAGCTTAGAGCCCAGTGGGGGAGAATGCATGTGCCAAACTAGAGGAGAGAAAACAAGGCAGAGGGACACATTTTCTCTATGCCAATCACCCTGAAAAGGTGTCCTCTAACAAGCTGACAGAGAGCAGGCACCACTTTGGACATAAGTAACAGCTGTGCAAGGTCATGTCTGCAACCAACAGCCAGCCAAGCAGAGATGCCTGAATCTGCTGGGGAGAACAGGCAGGGGGCTGGGTGGTCATGACTGGGGTAGGCTTGTGTGCTGACTGTGAAAACACTGAGGCTTCATCAAAGGCTCAAGGTGTGGCTGACATTGGGCAGTCACTGTGGGATCCTTGGTTACCTGGCAAGGGACATTTCTGGGGAATCTGAGCTTACACTGAGGACTGAACAGATCCTTTGTGTGGCCCTTGAGGCAGAAAGGACAAAGAACATATTCACTGGGGCTAGTGGCCAGGCACTGGTGTCCTTTGAAGAGAGGAGCTCTGCTGAGTCTACACCAACAGACAAGAAGAAACCTCCCCTCTTATTAAAAGAGAGGGAGGGAGGAAGAGAGATTTGATATGCCAAACCTGGGTGTGTCAACTCAGACACACCCTTTCCCTGGAGCACTGAACCTAATCCCCTGGCCAAACCTACCACACAACTCTAGATATTCCTTGAAAGCAGATACTCCACTAATCCAACGAGTATCTCCACAAATGCCAAATAACAAACGCACCAATTCAAGAAACATGAATAAGGAAGACAATACGATGCCCCCAAAAGAACACAATACTTTAATACTAGATTGTAAAGATGATGAGACTGAAGAAATGTCAGAAATGGAATTCAAAAAGTTGATCATAGGATTACTTAGAAGTAATCAGAAGCAAATGCATGAACTAATGAAATCCATACATGATACAAAAGAAAATTCTTCCACAAAACTGAGATTTAAAAAAAAAGAAATCTTGGAAATGAAGAATTCAATAGAACAAATAAAAAATACAATGGAGAACCTTAACAACAGAATTGGTGAAGCAGAAGAAAGAATATCCAACTTAGAAGACAAAGCACAAGAAACTTATACAGTTAGACCAAAACTAAGAAGAAATTAGAAAGCTAAAAAATACTGTTGGGAATTTAAAATAGTCTACCAAATGATGCAACATATGGGTTCTAGGAGTTCCTGAAGGTGTGGAAATAGAAAGGATAAGGAGGGCTTTTTAGTGAAATAATAACAGAAAATTTCCCCAATTTGGAAAAAGAAAAGGACAACCAAGTATAGGAAGCACATAGAACCCCTAGTAGACATGACCAGGAAAGATCTTTACCATGACACATTGTAATCAGCTCTCCACAGTAAAACATAAAGGTTCTAAAATGTGCATGAGAGAGATGCCAGATTACTCTTAGAGGATTTCCAATTAGATTCACAGCAGACTTCTCATCAGAAAACCTACAGGCTAGGAGAGAATGGTGAGATATAGTCCAAGTCAGAAGATAAAAAAAAATAAAAAAACCTAAACTCAGAACTATACTCTGCAAAGTTCTCATTTATGAACAAAGGTGAAATAAAGACCTTCTGTGACAAACAGAAACTGAAAGAAGTTGTCACAGCCATCCAGCCCTACAGAAGATGCTTAAGGATGTATTGCACACAGAAACACAAAAATATGTTCATCACTACAGAAGAAGATAAAGGGAGGAAATCTCCCAGTAAAAGTACAAAGGAAATCCAAAGTAAAAAATGTGAATATTTATGGAAAAATGGCAGGAAAAAATCATTATTTATCAATAGTCAACTTGAATGTAAATGGGCTCAACTCCCCAGTTAAAAGACGCAAACTGGTTGAATGGACTAATAAACAAAACCCATCTATTTGCTGACTACAGGAAACACATTTCACCAACAAAAATACATGCAGACTGAAAGTGAAAGAATGGAAAAAGATATCTCATGCTAACAACTCCTCCCCCCAAAAAAGTCAGTTTAGCCATCCTAATATCAGACAAAATAGACTTTAACACAAAAAGTTTTAAAAGGGATGAAGGAAACTATGTAATGTTTAAGCAATCACTTCAACAGGAAAATGTTAATTATTATAAACAAATATACACCTAATTACAGGGCACATGGCTACTTAAAAGAAATGTTAAGTCAAAGGAGACATTAGACTCAAATACAATAAGTAATGGGGGATTTCAGAACGCCACTTTCAGCAATGAACAGATCAAACAGAAAATCAACAAGGAAACAGCAGAATTAATCAACACTATAATCCAAATGGACCAAAGAGATATATACAGAACTTTTCACCCTACAGTGGCAGAATATACATTCTTCTCACCAATGTATAGAACCTTCTCTAGGATTGACCACTTGCTAGTCCATAAAACAAATCTCAGCAAATTGGAAAAAAACAAATCTAAATCACACCATGCATCTTCTCAGAATACTTTGCAATGAAGCTGGGAATCAGCAACTCAGGAATCTTTAGAACACATACAAACACATAGAGACTGAACAACATGCTCCTGAATGAATAGTGTGTCATAGAATAAATCAAAAGAGAAATCAAAAATGTTCTGGAAACAAATGAAGATGACAACACAACATATCAAAACTTATGGATACAGCAAAAGCAGTGTCAAGAGGAAAGTTTATAGCAATTAGTGCCTACATCAAGAAATTGTAAAGGTTCCAAATAAATGAACTATCAATACTTCTCAAGATCTAGAAAAACAGCAAACAAAACTCAAAACCAGTAGGAGAAAAGAATTAAAATTAGAGAAGAAATCAACAAAAATGAAAGAAAAAATACAAAAGATCACCAAAGAGCTGGTTTTTGAAAAAATAAACAAAATTGACACACATTGGCCAAACTAAAAAAAAAAAGGAGAGAGAAGACCTAAATCAATAAAAGTAGAGATGAAAAAGGAAATATAACAAAGACACCACAGAAATAAAAACAATCATCATGAAGACACAGAAAATCTAAACAGACTGATAACCAAGACAGAAATTGAATTGGTAATAAAGACCCTCCCAACAAAGAAAAGCCCAGGACCAGATGGCTTCACTGCTGAATTCTACCAGACATTTAAAGAAGAAATAACTCCACTTCTTAAGTTATTCAAAACAATTGAAGGGAGGGAATCCTCCAAAATTCTTTCTATGAAGCCAGTATCACCTTAATTTCTAAACCTGGAAAAAACACAATAGAGAAAGAAAATTACAGACCAATTTTCCTGATGAACATAAATGCAGAAATCCTCAACAAAATTCTGGCATATTGAATCTAACAACACATCAGAAAGATCTTTCAGTGAACCAAGCGGGATTTAACCTTGGTATGCAAGGATGGTTCAACATTCACAAATCAATGTGATGCATCACTTTAACATACTGAAGAACAAAAATCATATCATTATCTCAATAGATGCAGAGAAAGCATTTGTCAAAATACAACATCTTTTCATGATAAAAACTCTATGCAAATTGGGTATAGAAGGAACATTCCTCAACACAATCAAGGCAATTTATGACAAACCTACGGTCAGTGTGTTATTGAATGGGGAAAAGTCAGAAGCTTTTCCACCGAGACCCAGAACCAAGCAAGGATGCCCACTGTCACCACTGCTATTCAATAAAGTCCTGGAAGTTTTAGCCAGAGTCATTAGGCAAGAGAAACAAATCAAAGAGAATGAAATTGGGAAGGAGGAAGTCAAACTATCCCCATTTGCAGATGACATGATTGTATATATAAGGGATCCATGAGACTCCACCCAGAGACTATTAGAATTCATAAAAGTTCGGTAAAGGGAACAGCATGGTGGTGAACTAGATTAATCCTCTGCCTGCGGTTCCAGCATCCCATATGGGCACTGGGTTCTAGTACCAGCTGCTCCTCTTCCAGTCCAGCTCTCTGCTGTGGCTTGGGAAGGCAGTGAAGGATGGCCCAAGTGCTTGGGTCCCTACACCAGCATGGGAGACCAGGAGGAACCACCTGGCTCCTAGTTTCAGATTAGCACAGCGCTGACTGTAGCAGCCATTTGGGGAGTAAACCAATGGAAGAAAGACCTTTCTATCTGTCTCTCTCTCTCTCTCTCTCTGTCTATAACTTTACCTGTCAAAGAAATAAAAATCTTTAAAAAAAGATTTTGGTAAAGCAGCAGGATTAAATATCAATACACAAAAAATCAGCAACTTTTATATACACAAACAAAGCCATGGCTGAGAAAGAACTTCTAAGATAAATCCCATTCACAATAGCTACAAAAGAAAAAAGTCAAATACCTTGGGATAAATTTATCCAATGATGTTAAAGTTCTCCATGATGAAAATTACAAAACATTAAAGAAATAAAACAAATGGGAAAACCTTCCACATTCAAGGAAGAATCAATATCATCAAAATGCCCATTCTTCCAAATGCAATCAATAGAGTCAATGTGATACCAATCAAAATACCAAAGACATTCTTCTCAGATCTGGAAAAAAGGATGCTGAAATTCATATGGAAACACAGGAGACATCAATTAGCTAAAGCAATCTTGGACAACAAAAACAGCCGGAAGCATCACAATACCAGGTTTCAAGACATACTACAGGGCAGTTATAATCAAAACATCCTGGTACTGCTACAAAAACAGATGGATAGACCAATGGAACAGAATAGAAACACCAGAAATCAATCCAAACATCTACAACCAACTTATATTTGACCAAAGAGCTAAAACCAATCCCTGGAACAAAGACAGTCTCTTCAAGAAATAGTGCTGGGAAAACTGGATTTCCACATGCAGGAGTATTAAGAAGGACCCCTACCTTACACCTTACACAAAAATCCACTCAACATGGGTTAAAGATCTGAATCTATGATCTGACCATCAAATTATTAGAGAACATTGGGGAAACCCTGCAAGACATTGGCATAGGCAAAGAGTTCTTGCAAAAGACCCCAGAGGCACAGGCAGTCAAAGCCAAAATTAACAAATGGGATTACATGAAACTGAGAATGTTCTGCATTGCAAAAGAAACACTCAGCAAAGTGAAGAGGCAACCAAGAAAATGGTTTAAATTATTTGCAAACTATACAACTGATAAAGGATTAATAACCAGAATATATAAAGACATCAAGAAACTCCACAACAACAAAACAACCCAGTTAAGAAATGGGCCAAAGACTTAGACATTTTTCGAAGAGGAAATCCAAATGGACAACAGATACATGAAAAAATGCTCCAGATCACTAGCCATCAGGGAAATGCAAATCAAAACCACAATGAGATTTCACCTCACCCCAGTTAGAATGGCTTTCATACAGAAATCAACAAACAAATGATGGTGAGGATGTGGGGGAAAAGGTACCCTAATCCACTGTTGGTGGGAATGTAAACTGGTAAAGCCAGTATGGAAATCAGTTTAGAGATATCTCAGAAATCTGAATATAGCACTACCATATGACCTAGCCATCCCACACCTGAGAATTTACCCAAGGGAAATGAAATCAGCAAATAAAAGAGTTATCTGCACCTTCATGTTTATTGCTCCTCAATTCACAATAGCTAAGACATGGAGTCAACACAAAATGTCCATCAGGGGAAGAGTGGATAAAGAAATTATGGGATATATACTCTATGGAATACTACACAGCAGTAAAAAAAATGAAATCCATTCATTTGCCACAAAATAGATGAATGTTGAAAACATCATTTTAGTGAAATAAGCCAGTCCCAAAGGGACAAATGCCATATGTTTTCCCTGATCTGTGATAACTAAGAGCACCTAAAAGGAAATCTGTAGAAGTGAAATTGACACTTTGAGAAGCAATGACTTGAACAGCACTTATCTTGACTTTCAAGGAATAGTTTTTTTTTTTTTTTTCTTAATGAAAAATGGGACTTGGAATGGGAGAGGAAGGAGGAGGTGGGGTGGCAGTGGAGGTGGGAGGACAGGTATGGTAGGAAGAATCACTATATCCCTCAAGTTGTAATTATAAAATTTGTACTCATTAAATAAAAGGTTTCTTTGGGGAAAAAAAAAGAAAAACCAAATCAAAAAATTACTTTATGGCTTTTCAACTAACATTTTCAACTAAATTTGAGAAATGTAGGTTTTTTATCCTTTTTTACCATTTGAAATGAATGTTTAACATCCTTTTTAATAATTCAATATGTAAAGACAAATAGTAAAAAAGCATAACCCCTACAATATCTTTTTATAAAAAATCTGTTATTTTGAAAATGTTAATGTAAAAGTGCTATGATTCAGCAAGGAAATTTAAATCCAGAGGTTTTGTTGGGAAAAGTAGGACCAGACAAGAACACTTTGCCAGTGAACAGCCATATTTGATACTTGTGGGGAGCAATCCGGACTAGACTAAGTTACTCGAATTAGGACTTATTCTATGCATCTGCTCTCCCACAATATGGCGCTGGGAGAGAAGTAAACAGCTTCCGCACAGCTGCCTCCAGTTCAACTAATAAACTGTAGGACTTGCTCCTGATTGGAGGAGAGCAGCGTACTCGGCGTGTGGGCAGCCGAGTTAGGATTGGTGGAGGAGGACTATAAAGGAGGAGAGAGACGGCATGCACCAGGAACATCTATGGGGAACATCTAAGGGAACCCGTGCAGCCCCCGAGAAAGCCGGCCGGCGGTGTGCCGCTCCCCTGCGGAAGTGGGGAATGCGGCCAGGGGGAACTGCCCTTCCACGGAGGTGGAAGGGATAGTAGCCAACCCGGGAAGAACCAGCAGCAAACCCGGGGAGGGCCGAGCAGACAAAAAGAACAGCGCAGGGTCCTGTGTCGTTCCTCCACGAAGAGGGGGAGCGACATAATGGTGCCGTGACTCGGATAGGAAACCTAGGACGGATAGCAAACTTAGGAGGGAAGAAACGGGAAGAAGTGGAAAATTACCGGAGAGAGAGACTAGCAAACAGCCTAGGGAAAAGCCGGACGAAAAAGGAGCCGGAAGAAGCTATTGAAAGCCTAGGCATAGATTCGGATACGGACTACGGGGGGAAGCTGGGAGAAATCTCTAAGGTCGAAAACGAGAAGTGAAAGCTAGAACAAACAGACTCAGACGCGGACTGTGGGGAGAGGCCAGGAGAAATGAGGGAGGAATATTGTTGGAAGAAAACTTAGGGAAACATACCAGGTAGAGAAAACTGTTAGGGAAATTGAAGCCGCGGGGGGCAGGCCAAGGCGGACACGAAAGCCACTTTGGGATTCTCAAGTTAGCCCGGGAATGGGGAGCGAAAAGTTGAAACCAGAAGCTGAAACGTGAGCCTGGTTGGGATCCGTCTGATTAGCCCGGGGAGCAAAGGACGGGAAGCCAAACCGTGGGGCGGAGACGTACGCTGGGTTGAATTCGCCAGGCTAGCCCGGGGAACTTAGATTGAATGCTAGTGGCGGACACGTAAGCTACGCTGTGTTACTCGCGGAAGCCACCGTGTGCAGAGAGCACGGGGCGTGAATAGATAGGGAACGGGGCTGGCGCGAGGCTGTGGTTCAGACGCGAAAGGGTTAAGCGTGGAGACCGCGGAGCGAGCGAAGCCGAGCCGCGCAAAGCCGGGAAGCTGCGCAGATGAGAGAGGCGCGCGGGCTGAAGCGGCGCAGAGCCGGGAACCCGCCGGCGGGGCGAGGTGCCGGAAAGCCGCAGGGATAAGAGAAACAGAAGTTTAGAAGTAAAGTGAGAAATGGGAATGTTGGCAGACAGAAGTAAAATGGGAGAAATAGGAATGCCCGGAGATAGAGAAATAGAGAAATAGAAAGGCCTCCCTACAATACTGCAATTAGAAGGCTTGGATTCGGTCTGCCCGATTAGTGAGGCGATGAGCACCTGGGCGGCTAGCAGCTTATGCGCCGCAGGTCACCGAAGACAGGACGAATTAACATCAGTAAGGCTTCCCCACAATACAACCATTAGGAGGCTTGGATTCGGTCTGCCTAATTAAGGCGGTAAGCGCCAGCAAGCAGCTCGACCAGAGTATGAGCTGCAGGTCACCGAAGATAGGCACAAACCAACACTAATAAGTCTCCCCCACAATACGGCAATGAGAAGGCTTGGATTCGGTTTGCCTGATAGGTTTTGTAAACACCTGCAGGCAGTTCTAGCAGAGCAGAGCATGCGCTGCAGGGCACCGAACACAGGCACGCATCAGTGCCTAAAAACCTCCTCACAACATGGCGAAGAGAGGACCCGGATTCGGTTTGCCTGATGGATAGGACTTGTAAGAGCCTGTGGCAACTCTAGCAAGTAGAGCAGAGTGTGTGCCGCGGGACACCGAAGACAGGCGCGTATCAACGCTAAAAAATAAAAAGAAAGGGGGATCTGTGGGGAGCAATCCGGACTAGACTAAGTTACTCGAATTAGGACTTATTCTATGCATCTGCTCTCCCACAATATGGCACTGGGAGAGAAGTAAACAGCTTCCGCACAGCTGCCTCCAGTTCAACTAATAAACTGTAGGACTTGCTCCTGATTGGAGGAGAGCAGCGTACTCGGCGTGTGGGCAGCCGAGTTAGGATTGGTGGAGGAGGACTATAAAGGAGGAGAGAGACGGCATGCACCAGGAACATCTATGGGGAACATCTAAGGGAACCCGTGCAGCCCCCGAGAAAGCCGGCCGGCGGTGTGCCGCTCCCCTGCGGAAGTGGGGAATGCGGCCAGGGGGAACTGCCCTTCCACGGAGGTGGAAGGGATAGTAGCCAACCCGGGAAGAACCAGCAGCAAACCCGGGGAGGGCCGAGCAGACAAAAAGAACAGCGCAGGGTCCTGTGTCGTTCCTCCACGAAGAGGGGGAGCGACAGATACTGAACCATAAAAACAAAATTAAGAAAAAATAGAATGAATATCCATGAAAAGCCATCAGGGAACAAGGTCTGAAGTTTCACTTGGCCCAATTAGGGGCACCTCACTTACAGTGGAAGGCCCCTGACAGGGAACTCTAGCATCCGGAAAACAGCCTCTAAGCGTCAGGTGCAGCATAGGCAAGTTGCTTCATGCCAGTTGCAGCACAGGCAGCTCCCCCACAGTCGTAACTGTAACTCAGCCAAATGAAGGTGTTTGGAACCATTTGCACAAAACAGAGTTAAAGAAAAGTTCAATTTGGTGGTTTATTTTGTATTGTCTCAATATCTAGAAGGTCTATGAACAGAAGAATTGATAAACAATATAAAAGGACATACTTAAAAAGTTCAAAATTCTAATACATGTAAAATATGGATGAAACTCAAAGAAATTATGCTAAGTGAGATAAGACAGACACTAAAGGACAAATTATAAGATTATATTTATATCAGGTGCCTAGAAAAGACGAATTCATAGAGACAGAAAATCGGAGCTTAAGGTTGGAATGATGGAGGTATTCTGGAGATGAATAATTGTGATGAATACACAACAGTGTTAGGATATTAATGCCACTTAACTGTGCAGTTAAAAATAGCAAAAATGACACATTTCATGTTATATCTATTTACTCACAAAATTCACATTAATTGCTAGTATTGGAACTAAGTGGGCCATATGAAATGGCTCAAATTCCAAGCCTATTTATGCTTTGCTCTTTGCGAAAAGCAAACGGAAAGCTCAGATATACTAGCTTCCTAAGTACACTTGACTGAAATATAGGCTTTTAAGGGTTACTGGACATCATGTGATCTCATATTAGCTACGAATTTTGTTAACTATGTAATTTTTACTCTGATTTTACATTTCAGAGGCCCAATATGTCACTTCACTCAAGGTAGATAATGTTGACTAATTAATAAGGGATGCAGGTCCTAAAAAGGATACAGCACCCTTGGGGAGATGAAGGTGAAATTACCGTACATCCAAAGGATCCAAAATGCAATGAAAAAGGACATTCCTGAACTGTGCAAGCTCTTTATCTTTGGAGTACCATCAGCTAAGAATCAAGGAGGAACAGGAGTGATATCAACATTGGCTTTAATCTTGGTAGTATGATAGAAAACAATGGAAGAATAAAAAGAAAGGAGGAGAGCAGGAAAGAGGCTGGTTGGTTACACGGAAAAGGAAAGAAATTTAAATAGATAAAAATAGTTTAGACAGATGCTGAAGGAAAGTGAGATGCTGAAGGTAAGAACAGAAGACCTGCAAGTTTAGGAAGATGCACCAGCCCTGTTTGGAGGGGCTATCAGAAAAGGTGGAGATACATTGGTTATCTCCGGATCAGAAGTGGTGGATAGGACCCAAAGACATACATCATGATATCCAGCAAATAAATGATTGGTCACACATCCCTCCTTTGGAAGAGCAAATGAGTGAGTTATATAAAATAAAAACATACTTGAAGGGACAACACTGGAAAGATTAGTAGAAACTTTTCAAAGAATGATTGGATGTACCTTCAGATTGAGTCTGTTCTCATAGAGATCATGCGTGAGAGCACTCAGGGATTTGAAATCTAATAAAAGGCACCAAAAAGAGAAGATATATTAAAGGAAAACCAGGCAGGAAAATGGCAGATGGAATCTAAGTCTGTCTTAGATAATTGATGGGAGACTATCATTCAGGTGAGATTTTCCAACTCAGGATGGCAAGGATGGACAAGTTTTCTTGGAGTATTAAACACTTAGCAAACATGGAGCCTTTAAATTTCCTCCTTCTCACTATAGAAGATCCAAGAAATCAAAATTTAAAAATTTTAGAAAAAAAAACAATTTCCTAGGTTAGAAAGCAAAAGGGGATGTAACAAGCAGTACATACCCAAGACTTATTAAAGAAACAAATTAAACTAAGAAAAATAATAGAAGGGAGGACTTTGCAAAGAACTGAGCAGACAAAATGTAAAGCACAACCCATTACATATGAAAAAGGAAATTCTGGGGCAGGCACTGTGGCTCAGTGGGTAAAGCCGTTGCTTGCAGTGCCGGCATCCCATAGGGGCGCAAGTTCAAGAGCCGGCTGTTTCACTTCTGACCCAGCTCTCTGCTATGGCCTGGGAAAGCAGTGGAAGATGGAGCACATCCTTGGGCCCCTGCACCCATGTGGGAGATCCGGAGGAAGGTCCTGGCTCCTGGCTTCAGATCAGCACAGCTCCAGCCATTGTGATCAACTGGGGAGTGAACCAGTGAAGGGAAGACCTCTCTCTCTCTCTCTCTTTCTCTCTGTCTCTCCTTCTCTCTCTGTTTAACTCTTTCAAATAAATAGATAAATCTATAAAAAAAGGAAAGAAAAATTCTACCCAAACCTGTTACTTGGAGAAGCTGAGGCCAAGCAGTGCCTTTATGAGGACATAACCCAGGGTTTGCCCCACTAGGGTCCTCTGGGCATGGCTTCAGAGGCATCAGTACAGTACAGCTCCAGCTCAGGAACCAGAGGAATCAGCTGAGGGCAATTCTTCAGCTGGGACAAGTATGGGACTCTCTCCCTGCCCCCAAATAAAGTAAAATTTCATGAAAGCATTTTAATCAAACATATTTTAACATAATAGAATCTAAAATGTTTTCAGAAGTAACATAAAATTATACTCAGTTCTCCCACTTTCTTAATCTCAAACATATTGAGACCAAAAGAGAACTGAACTTTGAGTAATCAAGGTTTAATGATTAAAGTGAAGACTTCAGTTCCCTTTTGAAAAACAAAGAGACTCACTACCCATGTCTGTGGGGAGCAACTCGGACTAGACTAAGTTACTGGACTTAAGACTTATTCTATGCATCTGCTTTCCCACAATATGGCGCTGAGAAGGGAAACAGCTTCTACACAGCTGCCTCCAGTTCAACCAATAAACTGTAGGACCTGCTCCTGATTGGAGGAGAGCAGCGTACTCGGCATGTGGGTAGCAGAGTTGGGATTGGTGGAAGAGGACTATAAAGGAGGAGAGAGACAACATGCACCAGGAACATCTAAAGGGAACATCTATCTGAAGGAACACCTGAGCAGCCCCCGAGAGAGCCGGCCGGCGGTGTGCCACTCCCCCGCGGAAGTGGGGAAAGTGGCTAGAGGGAACCGCCCTTCCACGGAGGTGGAAGGGATGGTAGCCAACCCGGGAAGAACCAGCAGCAAACCCGGGAAGGGCCGAGCAGACAAAAGAACAGCGCAGGGTCCTGTGTCGTTCCTCCACGAAGACGGGGAGCGACATAATGGTGCCGTGACTCGGATATGAAGCCTAGGCAGGGTTTAGTGTCGTTCCTCCACGAAGAGGGGGAGCGACAATGTCTAATAGTCGTTGTACATTGTGCCAATTAGGCCCCCAGAAGACAAGTCTAAGCCTATGATAGAAAACCATAAAATATTTTGGTTGGCTTAATGCAGCTCCAGCCTTCTAAATATTTGTGACTCTAAATCAGCACTAATGAGAAATAACCTATAAATTCTTTAAATATTTCTAACTGCATTGCAAAGACAAATTATTTTTTCATTAAAATTACCCATCTCTCTATTTCCCCAATTAACATAGGTAACACTCACTAAAAATAAATGTGATTGCATAAGCTATTTAAATACAATGGAATTCATAATATACATGTATATTCATATTACTCATTTAGAAGATTAACTATCACATACCAATGCTTTCACAGATGAAACAGCCCCCAAAACTGTTAGGTTAAAATAATAAAGCACTTTCTAATCCTTGATAAGAGTATACACAAGACTTAAAATTGATTATGGTCATTTATATTTAATTATTCATTTTGAGTTTCTATTGTGATTACAATAACCAAGTTTTTCTTTTGTAACATAACCAAAAACAATTATACTTAGATCTTGTAAATGTAATTAAATTTATAAGCAAGATTCTGTATTCTCATTACTAGAAAAGGCCAATGTTCAGTTAGACTTTATTGTAGAAAGGAAAAGTAGCCTTGTCTTTGTTTTCCATTTTTAAATAACAATATGAAGAACAAAGAAATCATATAACTCATTTTCACTGAGAGGTTTTGGTAAAAGCCGAAAACTGTCAGAACTATTACCACAAAGGAGCCTGCCATTTCAAAGAAGAAAAAGATTTAATTTGATTTCAAAAGATAAATTGAAATAGAAACCATGGAGATAGAAACTTTATAATCCTACAACAGAGGAAGGGCTTTTCATCATAATTATTTTCATTTTTAATGTACTGCATTTTGAAGGGAAAACATCTACACACCAACAAGTGTAAGAGAAATCAGTATGCAAGGGAAATTCACAGGAGCTATTTCAGGACCTGAAAGATGCATTTTCTTTCATGTCCCTGAGACTATAATTCTAAGAGAGTCAGTTTTACTTTAAATTTTTTCAAATCCTAGGTTTATATCAGAAATGGATGTCTACGTATGCCCCTCCCATTTTTTTCCTTCCCCCTTTACTTCTTACTAATGCTTATGGGGAATTTGGTTTTTTTTAACTTAAAAGCAGGTGACTCCACTGGGGCACTACAGACAGGTTGCAGTCAAAATACACGAGATTTGTAAACTTTAAATAAATTTTTTAAAAAGGTCAAGGTTATTATCTGGTACGGTTGCTCCCTTAGTGTGAAGGGGAGAAAATCACAGTAAGCAAGGCAATTCAGTGTTCTTTCCGCCAGTCCATTTTTGTAATAGACCTGCCTGGGAGGAAAGAAATCAGAAGAAATCTTTTGTCCAAAAGAATGGAGATAACAATCTAAACACACTATCTGGAAGAGGAAAAATAAATTTCATCTGTGAATCTCATCAAAGAGGAAAAATATGCATCCATCAATGGATGAGTGGGTAAAGAAATGTATATACATACACAACATGGAATATTACTCAGCCAAGAAAAAAAAGAATGCAATCCTGGCATTTCTACCAAAGTGGATAAAAATGGAGATTATATCAAGTGAAAGAAATCAGATGCAGAAAAACATAGTATGTTCTCTCTCATATATGGAAGTTTTAGAATTTTTAGATAGATAGATAGATCTGAATTTAAAATAGTGATTACCAGAGGCTGGGGAGGGCAGGAGAAAGTGGAAGTGGGGTTCAAGTCGTAGGTATCACAATACAGTCAGATAAAGGTAATGGACTAGAGTTCACAGTACTGCATGACAAGGTACTACTTTTTTTATAAAGAATTAGAAGACAAGAACCTGTAGGCTCCAAACACATAGAAAACATAAGGAAATAGGAAGGTTAATTGCCTGCTATGATCAGTTTAGGTTGTGTATATGTATTAAAATATTGTACTGTACCCCATAAATATGTATTTCATGCTATTCCCCAAAAAATTAAAGGTTCAAAGTATTGAGGTTTTCCTAACTCAAAGGTTCATCAGTTCTTAAAATTCCCAAAATACCAATCTTCAGGATATAATTAAAAGAGAATAAGAAGCACCCTGTTGTACATTATAGACATAGAAAAGCAAGTGGAATAAAAGAAAATCACAGTCATTATTTTTCAACTGTGCTTTAAAATGATACCAATGCAATTGTCTATAGACACAAAATATATAAATTAATTTTTCCTGCTGCTTACTGGAAAGAATAATATAGAATAACCAGAAATTTTATTCATTAAGAGAATATGAGTGAGTCACTTTTTTTGAGGAGGAGGTAGGCATCATGGAAATGCAACTGAAAACCACAATGGGGTTTCACCTCATCCCAATTAGAGTGCTCTCATATAGAAATCAAAAAACAACAAATGCTGGTGAAGATGTGGGGGTGGGGGGGAGTACCCTAATCCACTGCTGGTGGGAATGTAAAATAGTATAGCCATTGTAGAAAACAGTATGGTGATACCTCATAAAGCTGAAAATGGATCTGTCATATGATCTAGCCATCCCACTCCTGAGAATTTAGCCAAATGAAATGAAATCAGCATATGAAACAGTTATCCATACCCTCACATTTATAGAAACTCAATTCACAATAGACAAGACATGCAATCAACCTATATGCCAATCAACCAATGACTAGATAAAGAAAATGTAGTATATATGCACTATGGAATATTACTCAGCTATGAAAAAGAATGAAATCCTGTGTTTCACAACAAAATGGATACAACTAGAAACCATTATACTTAGTGAAATAAGCCAGTCCCAAAAAGACAAACACCATATGTTTTCCTTGATCTGTGGTTACTAATACAGTATCCAAAGAAATGAAATGTATTGAGATGAAATTGACATTGAGAGTAAATGATTATTTATAGCTGTTGTCTCTATTGTTGAGCAACAGTATGTTTTATCTTCTTACTATTTGTTGAATTCTTTACTTAGTGTAGGATTAATCTTAGGGGTTAAGATAAAATAGATCACTGTAAAAATTAATAAGGAAGGAAGGAAGAGGAAGGGCTAGAAGCATGGGCAGCAGGGAGGGCAGAGTGGGAAGTATCACTATGCTTCTAATTCTTCTAATTCTTCTATGAAATTTTGCTCACCTTAAAAAAGAAACTTAAAAATTTTAAATAATACTTTTTAAAAAAGGAGAAGGTGGCATGGTCATCTCTTACGACATAGTATATCAAGCTCTAAAATTAAAGATTCTAATTCTTTTAATAAAATGTTCTAGGTTAAGAATCTAACCTAATTCCACACTTTGCTGTGGAAAGTGGGCTGAAAGCATTTAAAGACCGAAATGCCAACAGCATAACAGCACCAAGGAAGGTCATCCCAAATAAGGAACACACGATCACAGAAGAGGCTGCAGAAGCACACAGCAGTGGCAATACAGGTACCACCCGAGGATATGCTGGAGGGAAACAAGAAAACATCAAAACCAGTTATATAAAGATTTTCCTGATACATGGAAGTAACATATGTCCTAAAGCAGAATAGCATATGGCAAAAACAGTGGGGACACTGGAAAAATGACCAGCGTAACATCCAGCTGCATGGGGCACACCCTACCAGACTATGAGGACTCATAGTCCCCTTCTTCCAGTGTGGAAAACAAGCTAGGGAACAACCTTTGAATGCCCGCTATACGACACACGCTGCTGTAAGTGCTTTAAGTACCTTTCTTCATTTGATCCTCAAAATTATTCTCCAATGGAAGCATTAATAGCCCATCTTACAGAGGAAGATACTGGGATTTGAAGCACTTAAGGAATTTTGTATCCAGTAGGGGAAGCACTATTTAGATTCAGTGATAACAAATGACTGCAATAACCTGCACTCTTCAACAACATACTGTGTTTTAGGGACCAGCACTAGAGTTACACGGAGCCTGTAGACCCACGAGACATGGAACATTTCCACATTTTAAGATTCACTAAGCAGATTTCTCCTCTTGAATGAAGGAGTTGTGACATCTTAAGAATACTATGACAAAATGAAAATCTATTTTCAAAACTTTTAATCTAATATCCTTCCAATCAATGGGAAGAGATCCCTCCCTTAAAAGTACTTACAAAGCAGAAAATGGAGACAAAAATAGGCATTTTTTCTCCCTTTGAGAAACTTGAAATACTCTCTCCGCTTCTCCTCCTACCCCTCACTTTTTCTGACAATTTAGTAGTCATCATGAGAATTATAAACATAAGGAAATAGAGCACATGCAAATTTTATTTTCATTAAGGCTCCCTGGAAACTTTCTCTCACAGAACATAGTAACTATCACACACATTAGAGAGAACAAGCATTCCCTGATGACCTCTTAATAAAAAATTTTAAAAAGAATTTGAAAACAAGTATTTGATCAAAAAAAGGAAGAACAAAGTCATATTTTCAGGTAGAAAATGGGTCAGATTTGATTTATTGACAGACGATGCCTTTCTCAAGTAGGTTAGTGGCAAATATTTTCCATAGGTTTATTATTTAATTATGCTAATCAAAGGTCAAAATATATAAAGTATATTATATGATAAAGACATTTTATTAAAATATGCTAGTGGCAAAGGAATATTGAAATTAATATTTTCAAGGCTTTCAGAATAATCACAATAATTAAGGTACCACTATCCACAGCTATATTGACAGCCTTTTATTCAATCATAATTATATTTCAAGTATCTCCCAGAAACTGAGTAAATGAATCATCTTGATGATGAAGAAGCAAACAATTTTGTAAGTTTTTCTTACTCTAATTCTTGGCTTTCAAAGACTGCAGCAGGCAGGAAAAAAAAAAAAAACCTCAGCCAATTGATAATTTAAAAACGGTTATAATGATGGATCACTGTGTCTAGAATCCAGTTGAAAATCAGAAACCAAACTAGATATTTCCAACAGAGCAGATTTAACATAGGGAGCTGGTATCACAATTGTTAAAGCTGTTAAGAACTTGAACTCCAGAGCTAACTACAGAGGCCCCTGCAGGAAACAGTTATAACCTTAAAGGTGTGGAAAAGGGAGGAAGACAGGGGAAGAAGTAAGTTTACCAGCATCTAGAGGGTGGGAAAGGGAGCTCACAGAGCTGGTGCTCAGCCCCTGGAGGATGGTGGTACCCCCGCAAACACTGTGGTACTTCTAAGGTGGAAGAGGGCTGGTTCTGACAGATCAACCATCAGCTGTGTGAAAGTGTTGCTGACAGACACAAACACAGATTTTCTCCCCTCCTGATTTCTAGTCTCGCCCACGAGCCAGGGAGCACAGAGGTCTGGGACATGCATTTTTGTTGAATCCCAGCCTTGAGCTCCATAGTGAAGGGTGTTTCAAAGGAAGAAACATTACTAAACTATAATGGTATAATAAAATTCCATTCTAATCTAGTTTTTGTATTAATAAGGTTTCAGTTGTCAAATCTACAGAAATGAAAAATAGAAATTAGTGTTGAGTTGTTCTTCATTCTATAAGTTATATTCCCTTACAGTCATATGAACTAATTAGGAGAAATAAATCATCTAAGGAGATACATTTCTAATAAAAGTTTAATAACCATTATTTACCAAAATTGGTAATGTATTTATGCTCCAATGATCAATTGTGAAATAATTTAATCAAAGAAGGAAAATTGAACATTTAAATTCAAATTGCTTCCACAATTTCAATTTCAGTACACACACACATACACACAGTTTGCAGAAAATTATGAAGCAATCAATAAAAGATTTCCATCCATAAAGGCATATTGCATTAAGAAAAAACTCTGTGGGAAAAATTGAGTAGAGTACAAATCTAAATAGTAAAAAAGAATGATGAAAAGCTTTTGACTGTTGAAGAGAAAAGATATGACTGTTCATACATTTTTTAATATTTATTTGAAAGTCTGAATTAGAGAGAGAGAGAGAGAAAAAAAATCTTCCATCCACTGGTTCACTCCCCAAATGGCCACATTAGCCAGGGATGGACCAGGCCAAAGCCAGGAGCCTTATCTTGGTCCCCTACATGGGTGCAGGGGGCCCAAGCACTTGGGTCATCTTATGTTGCTTTCCCAGGAACATTAGCAGGGAGCTGGATCATAAGTGGAGCAGCTGGGACTCAAACCAGCTTCACAGTCAGTGGCTTTACCCACTACGCCATAGCACTGGTCCCTTTTCATAGATTTTTAAATGTTTTATCAAATTATTACACTTAAATGTCTACATATACTTATAGCATTCACTGGATACATGTAAATATTGTTTAAATGCTGGTAGTTATGATATTCTAAAAACTATATCATTTGAAGCTATTTAAAAGTATGAGAGCTGGCCATCTGGCCTAGTGGTTAAGACACCAGGTGGGCCGGTGCCGTGGGTCACTAGGCTAATCCTCCGCCTTGCAGTACCAGCACACCGGGTTCTAGTCCCGGTCGGGGCGCCGGATTCTGTCCCAGTTGCCCCTCTTCCAGGCCAGCTCTCTGCTGTGGCCCAGGAGTGCAATGGAGGATGGCCCAAGTACTTGGGCCCTGTACCCCATGGGAGACCAGCATAAGTACCTGGTTCCTGCCATCGGATCAGCCCGGTGCACCGGCCACAGCGCACCGGCCACAGCGCGCCGGCTACGGCGGCCATTGGAGGGTGAACCAATGGCAAAGGAAGACCTTTCTCTCTGTCTCTCTCACTGTCCACTCTGCCTGTCAAAAAAAAGACACCAGGTGGGACATGTGCATCCCATGTCATAGTACCTGGGTTCAAGAGCCATGTCTGCTCCAGATTCCAGCTTCCCAGGAGGTAGCAAGTGTTCGCTCAAGTAGTTGTATGCCTGCTACCAATGTGGGAGACATGGAAAGACACAGCTTTGGCCCAGCCCCCAGCTTTGCAGGCATGTGAACAGTGAAACAACAGATAGGCATACTCTTTCTCTTTCTTCCTCTCAAATAAATGCATAAATACATAAGATGAAAAATGTTAGATGCCAACCTAAATCTATGAGAAACCACATAGGTTATTTTTAGCTTTAGATTATTTTAGGAAGCAAGTTAGCAAATAAGGGTTCAGAGACCATAGAAATAAAGTGTGATTCTGTTTTTTCCCTTTGTTTAAAATGCATTTATTTGAAAGGCAGAAATGTGAGGGCAGGGGAGAGAGAGGAGGGGGGAGAGGGGAGGGGGGAGGGGGGAGGGGGAGAGCAGAGTGGGAGAGTGGAGGGGGGAGAGGGGAGATTCTTTCATTTGCTGGGTCACTCCCCAAATGGCCACAACAGCCAGAGCTGGGCCAGGCCAAATCCTGGAGCCAGGAGCTTCTTCAGGATCTGCCACTTGGGTTTAGGGGCCCAAGTACTTCAGCCATCCTCCACTGCCTTCCCAGGAGCATGAGCAGGAAACTGGATCAGAAGTGGAGGAGCCAGGACTTAAACCAGTGCCTACATGGGATGCCTGCACTGCAGGCGGAGGCCCGACCCTCTACACCAGGCACTGGCCCCCTCTCTTTTCCCTTTCTTACTTCATCTCCCTCAATTCCTACCTTACCCCAAAACCAGCTCAATTTCTCCTATTCTAAATATTTTTTATTTAAAAAATGTCTTATTTTGCCTACCTTTCTTCCGTTTTTCCCCAGTGAGTCTATTCAGTGAACAGGATTTATCATCGCATCAGTTGAGAAGCTCTATTAAGTCACATAACCTACTTCTTTAAAGACTCCTCTCACACAGTTTTGACCTTGCAATTAAAACATTTTAACTCTGTAAGTGAATTTGTTTCAAGACAAGAAAGTAAAATGCTAAAACAACTGCTATAAATATTTGGACATTTTAATATCCTTGCAAAGCCAAGATCTGCTAAACACCTTCTTCAGAAACTAGGAGATAATGAAATTTACTCCTTTAAGAGTGAATTAATGACTATAGAATAATAAGGAGAATGAGCCATTCTATTAAGTAACTTAGCAGTTAATTAGCTTCAGTACCTGGCTAATTTCACTCACCAAGGCCTGCCAAGTGAGAATCATTTAAAGGAAGTAAGAAGATGCGGATTTCTGGAACCCTCCACCTAAAGAGACAACCACACTCCAAAATGGGCAAGTGCTCATTACAGTAAGAAATTTAAAAACTTGTCCTTTAACTCTCATTTTGTCAAATGTTCTTTCCTCAGTGGAATTTTGCACTTAAATAGTTGATTGCTACAACATACTTATCATCAATATCATTTCAATTATTGACTTTTTTTAATTGGCTGGGATAAAATTTACTCAAAAGCAAGTATAAAGATACCTGCATGAGAATTCATATCTGTCTTCCTAAAAATTCTTTTAGAAAAAATAGACTTATACTGCTTTACGAGGCAGGCAGACAGTTCTTTCTCTGCAGGTAGTTTACCTTGAAGTAAGCAGGATAACACTTCGCTTCACATCTTATATACAGAATGTCAGGCACGAAGATTCATCTTGCGATAGCACAACAGGTAATTTCTCAATCAGATTTTCTACTTTCCTCATCCAAATAGGGAGATTAGACAGCAGCATCAGATGCTTTGATGCTGAGACTACACAGTCTTCACCAGGAGGCAAGAGGTGAACAAGTGTAGAGGTCTGTAATGCACTTCATTATAATTACTTTCATTGCCTGTGGCTTCTGCAATAATTAAAAGCAAAGTGTCAGTATTAAACAAGAGCAACGAAAAAATGTCAGATCCCTCACCGAAGAGAATCAAATCAGAGTAGGAAACACTGTCAAAAGTTTGCTCCCTGAGTGAATCCTGGAATATATGCACATCTGAAGTTGTAAAATGGAATCACCTGTGCGAAGCTTTTCTGATTTTGTTCATTTCAGGTCAAATGGGAATATTTTTAAATCTTTCCCAGGCACATTTGCAGTGGTTAACATTTCAGTATTTATTGAATGAATAAATCAAGAGAAGTTGATTCAAATAGAATAAAACCAGTGATAACTGAATCAAAATGATATACTGTCAGAATAAAAAACACTGTCAAGCATTTGAAGTAGAATCCCCTTTCCTGATAATACCAGCATCTTGTTTCTATGAGACCGTATTTTGTCCACATTAACATTGAACTGCAAGCATTGGAGACACCAATTTTAGAAATTCCAGATCAGAAATAACAAAAGGTTGGCAAACAAGAATATTCAGAAGATATGATCTAGTCTGTGGAAATACCAAGCACTCGAAACACTTGCAGGAACAAAATAAAAATATTCCACCAAGAAAATATTTGATTATTAGCTAAAGAATACCTGGAACAGTGAAAATCACTTACTTGCTAAAACTCAAATGCCATCTCACCAAATATCATGCAAGCAAAATACCCACTTGTCATATTCTTTCTCCTCTGATTCATGGAAAGAAAGAGAATAAGCATGGATTGCTTTGACTTATATTTCACTGAATTTAATAGTAAGTGATAAATATGTAAATCTCCTTGGAGTCCTGAAGTTATTTTCTTTAATCTGGTCTTTCTGTAAGCACCTTACCAAGCATATTGGTTTAAACTCCTTCTATCAGGCACCATCTAGCATGGTAGATGGGTAAACTTGTAAGTCATTTGTTAGTTTTTAAACAATATCCCCTTAATTATTTAAAACTGTTGCATTTTTTGACACAAAACAGTTTAGGTTTTTTAAATCTTCATATCCTCTTCATACTTTAATTTTTACTTTATTATTTGAGAGGCACAAAGAGACAAACAGACCAAACTCACATCTGCTCTTTGACTCCTCGAAGGCTCACAATGGCCAGTGCTGGCCCAGGCCAAAGCCAGGAGTTTAGAATTCTAGCTGCTCTCCCACATGGGAGGGACCCAACTACTTGAGCTGCCAACTACTTGAGCTGCCAACCACTTGAGCCATCACCTGCTGACTCCCAGACAGCACATTCGTAGGAAGCTGGAATCGGGAACAGAGCCAGGACAGAAACCCGGGCACTCTTTGAGATGGGATGCAGACATCACAAGCAGTGTATTTTTATTTTTATTTTTTTGACAGGCAGAGTGGACAGTGAGAGAGAGAGACAGAGAGAAAGGTCTTCCTTTGCCGTTGGTTCACCCTCCAATGGCCGCTGTGGCCAGCGCACTGCGCTGATCCAAAGCCAGGAGCCAGGTGCTTCTCCTGGTCTCCCATGCGGGTGCAGGGGCCAAGGACCTGGGCCATCCTCCACTGCCCTCCCGGGCCACAGCAGAGAGCTGGCTTGGAAGAGGGGCAACCTGGACAGAATCCGACGCCCTGACCGGAACTAGAACCCGGTGTGCCAGTGCCACAGCGGAGGATTAGCCTGTTGAGCAGCGGCACCAGCCACAAGCAGCGTCTTAATCATGAGGCCAAACATTTGTCCCATAATAGGATTTTAATGAGGTTTCTGAGAGGCAGTACAAGTTTAAGAATTTATATTAAATGCTTTGCTCTTGGTGCTCACCACCTGAGACGTTCTGTGTTCTCTATGTAGTGGAGATACCACTGCTCGATTTTCACTTACAAGGAATAAACAAGCGGCATTGCCCTTCTGCTTTGGATGCTCTGCTGGGCAGCACACATCTTCCTTCCTCCACAATGAAGGGATTTATTCACCCAACAGCACGGACAGTCATCTACTGATCACTCACAGCCTGTAGCTGGGTCTTTCCCAAGGCATTACCTTCAGCCAAAAGGTGCTTCCTTGCCACAATGATGCTCCGTCCCCGACACAAATGTGCATCGAATGACTAAATAACGAGGGTAAAGAAGCCCACTTCTTTGCCTCACTTTGAGACATCTCTGAAGGCCCATCCAGAACTTTCAGCCTAACTTCTCCCTTCCACCCAGTTGTCTCACAGGTATTTTGAGGACAGAACTCTTCTGAAACACCTTGCAAAATATTTTTTTTTTTCTTTTTAGAGTTTGCTTCCTATGGAACCTGACCAAAAAGAGGAGTTGCTGGTAATGATCTGAGAAGCATATTTGAAATTAGGATTGCAAATCTGTATCACACACAGCAAGCTGGCCAGAGAGGAATATGTCATGAGTTCAAGATGTTTAAGAAGTTATATGGATAATGGAATAAGATGGCTCTTGATACACTAGACTAAAAGACAAAGGTTGGGGTGATTCATCACCAACTTAAGGCCAAGTTTAGAATTCAGAGAGCCTCCTCAGTGGTATTTTATATACTTCTCTCTCCTGCAGCTAAAGAACAGAACAGGTAAGTGCCAGGGGCAGAACATAATTTTAAAGGTGGTAGAGCTCCATAAAATATTCAAATCTCAGTCTCATCAAGAATGTTCTGAAAATATCAAGGCCCTAGTTGGAAAGAAAGGACTCTGAAATATGGGGTTGGACATTAGGACCAATACCCTCAAAAATCAAAAAGCTCAAATTCCCCTGACACCACTGTTTGAAGAATTGCCCCACTCCTCCCTGTTGAAAGCCAATGCTCCCGCCTGCCTGAAGATGACAGCTCGTGCTAAGTGGGCCTACTAACAAAGGAAAATGAAAATATGGTCTCTTGTGCCAACACTATGGTAGGAGTAGACAAAACAAAGCAGCAGGAACCTGAAAAGTATTATGGGCATAAATACTGAGCAGCATTGAATCAAAGGGAACAGAACATAAAGTTGAATGATGGAGCCCAAATCCCAGAGTTCTCTCTCAAGAAACAGAGTTTAACAGTCTGGCCAAGACTTGTTGATAGTGCAATCAACATGCTAAGATAGCTCTGAAAAGGCAAGGTGGGAAAAAAAACTATGGTTCTTACTGTCTGATGCAGAAACCTTAGAACTGCCATGGTAGATAAAAGGCTGAGGATGAGCCATCACCAGCGTCAGGAGAAGTAGGAGGCTCTGGAGAGGCGAGCATGCTAGTGTGATATTGAAGAAGTTGAGTCAACCCACAAGACTACTACATTCCTTCAAGAGGCCCTGTAATGACAGGTACATAACCCAGCTGCTCCACTTCTTACCCTGCTCCCTGCTAATGGCCTGGGAAAGCAGCTAAAGATAGCTGAAATCCTTGGGTCCCTGCCACCCACGTAGGAGACCTGGATGAAGCTCCCGGCTCTTGGCTTCAACTTGGCCCATCCCTAGCCATTATAGCCATTTGGGGAGTGAAACAATAGATGGAAGATATCTCCTCTCCTCTCTCTCCATCTTTCCCCCCTTGCTCTTTCTGTAACTCTTTCAAATAAACCTTTCAAATAAAAAAAAAAAAAAAGAAAGAGGCCCTGGAAGACACTCATCACCAAAGCAATCAGGCATGCACTGATGAGAAGGGCACCACCATCCTCCACAGGCCAAAGCTGATGGTAGGCAATGCTATTTCAAAGCCAGGTTCCTTGATAACAGTGTCAGTGACAATAGATCCCAAAATAACGCAGGCTGAGTAAATTGCAGTTGGTTTTTTGAGGCTGTGGAGTGTTGGCCCAGTGATTCAGAGTGGTGATTCAGAGTGGTGGGTGCACAGATCCACCCAAAGTCATTTTCTAGGTTTGCAAATTTTTAAGTGAAATTAACAAACCTGGTAGTTGGCAAGAATACCAAGTGGGCCTATAGAGGAAGACTCACATAGTGGGCAAAGTAACAGGCCAAGAGAATAAGTCAAAAAACAATGATGTTCTTCCCTAGGAATTTTTATCCACCCATAGGAACTGCCCTTATCTAAGATACGCCCTCCCCAAGAGCATCCTACATTTAATGACGGGCTGATTCAGGACTACAGAGGTCTTGCCACTTTACATCATTTCAAAGAACTCTTAAAGACCATTCATGGCTCCCCATAATAGCCTCAGGCCTTTCTGCAACTGCATTACTGTCCAGTTCTTCCCCAGCTCAGTATGGTCTCTCCATTCTCTCACCAGACCTGTTGCTGAGAATATTCCACAACACTCTCTGCTTAAAACCCCGTCTCAAGGGCTTTGGGGAGGGAGGGGTGAGGGTGAAGAGGTTCAAACAAAAGCCAAAGTGTGATGACCACAACATCCTGCAATTTTAATTTATAGTTTCCAAAGTGTTTCATTATAGTCTCATCAAATTCCAAGAGATAGGATGAATGGTTATGAATCCCACTCTGCAAATGATAAAACTCGATTTCAAAAGGAATAAATTAAATTCCCAGGGACACAGGAAACATTTTATTACTTATTTGTATTCCATTTCATTTCAGAAAATTATGAAAGTGGCCCAGATTTATGAAAGGAGTTAGAATTAAAATGCTGGTCTTCTAGATGCAGGTATCCTATTTCAGGACCTCAAAAAATAAAAACTATAATATAGTAATATGATTTCCATGAAAGAATTGATCAGTTATTTAGGTGGCTAAGTTAATCACTCTCCTAAATTACATAATGACCAAAGTTCTTGGAATTACTAATACACTTTACAATGAACAGATAAATCTAAATAAACTAAGACTTCACTAAATTTGAGAAATATTTCTAAATTGACTATCACATTGCTCTAGGAAGCATTAATTGTCCTAGAAAGTAGAAATCACCCAGGAGCCCAACACAGGGTTGCATTTGGGGACCAGATAATTGTCATCCATTTGGGCAATAATTTCCCACCTCAGTTTTGGCCAGAGTGAATTCTCTGTGCATTTATCCAGTATTTTAAGTAGAAACATTCCAAACTTAAAATCTAAATGCAGTAAAAACTTCACTTATTTTGTGTAATGAAATAATAAATGGACAGTTAAGATTTATTTATTTGAATGGCAGAGTGATGGGGAAGGGAAGGGAAACTTCCATCCACTAGTTCACTCCCCAAATGCCTATAAAGCCATCTGGGCCAGACTGAAGCCAGGAACTTCGTCTGGGTCTCCCATGTGGGTGGCAGGGACTCAAGTACGTGAGGCTTCATCCACTGCCTCCCAAGTGCATTAGCAAGGAGCTGGAGAGGAAGCACAGTAGCACGGACTGGAACCCCCACTCTCTATGGGACACCAGCATCACAGGAGGCAGCTTAACCGCTGTACCCCACCACCAAGCCACATGGATGCAATCTTTAAGGGAGAACTTTGTGGATCTCTGTATCCTTTGTCACCCAACAAGAACATGGAAAGTGTGCTGCCTTTAGGGATGCCTTCACCCTCGCTATTCAGTTTAAAACGCTGTATGCCTTCAAGTGCTCTGCTGTGGCAAAAGCTACTGTGGAACTATTCTAGAATGCATCAGAGCCCAAAAGGAGACACATATTTTAAAAATCACAGTACATTTTTAACTCATTTTCATCATAAATATCTAGCCTTTATTGCGGATTCAATTTTTGGACCAAAAAATATTTTGAACCATATCTGTTGAATAAGATGAAAGTACTAGTATAATGTGGCAAGCTTTTTGAGAAATTCCCAAAATTGCCAATTCTGTGAGAAGTAAAGGAAGAACAGCCTCCCAGTCTGGACGTCTTCAGAAAGGTAAACTGCCCTTTTAATTCCAAGAGAGCCTTAGTCTGCAGAAGTTCTCCGTGTAAAGAAAAGCTTATCTCTTCTCACTTCCCTGAACCCTGAATGATGGTATTTACTGTAAACTGAAGAAAGTGAGAGTCATTTAGATCCCTCACAACACTTAGAAATATGAAGGTACTTCAAAAAGTTCATGGAATATGGAATTCTAGATAAGCTAGACTGGGTTGTGACTGCAGCCAGAGGACGGATCCAATAAGCTAAGTCCTAAAGCCTGGAACGAACAAACAAAGGAGATTGTGGGTGAGAAGGAAAAGAGGGCCAAAAGAGAGAGCAAGACATTTTTTCTTTGTTTGCATTCCTCCTGCTTGGAGGTTGCCCTAGACAGCTTACCTTTGAGCAGCCAATCTCTTCCTTGAGGTATTTTTGAAAACGAAAAGGTCTATATATGCTAATTCATACTCATTTTTCTATGCCCAGAGCCATCTTTGCAAACATTGGTTACTTGACAAATGTTTTTGTGGGTCTTAAAATTAACACAATAGACATGTGTATTTGCTTTCTCTAAAATTATTCATGTATTATCTATGTAAAGTAGAATTCTATTACTTAGAATACATTTTTCACTTATTTATCTAATTTTTATCTTTAGTTCAGTTTCATGTAATGAAACCCCTTTGGAAGTTTGTCAAACTTCTGTATTTTTTTTTTCAGTGCTGTTGCAAATCTCTCAGTAGATGAGTTAGGGAGTAAATTGAGCAGTTGGTTGTAACATATCCTAAAAGTAACTTAAGCATATCCAATGTACCCTCATAAAAATTACTTATAACTCCTGTTCCGTACAGTTTCTAGGTATTAAACAGAGTTGTGCATCAGAGATGAGGAGTGGAACAGATGTGCATATTCACCACAGGTTTGATGAGTGAAGATAATGGCCCTGTAGTGAAGCGCAACTGAATGTTACAGATGCTAAATAGCTGCTTCACATATTTCTCACCCACAATGTCAGGGCAAGTGGGCAAAGGGACGTAAGCATGTCCATGTACCTCCTCCCCAGAAAAATTCTGCTTTCACTTCGTTTATAAAGCATCAGTTGTCATCCTTTCTCTACTTTGTTTTGAAACAGATTTTTATTGCTACCCAAAATTAAGGACAAAAACAGTTATCAAATTTTGAATCATTACATTTTTTAATAAATCTCAATATAATATAGTCCAATCACCTTTATCAATTTTAGCATTCCCTATATTTTACTCATTAGAGTAGCATAGATTCAAATTACTAGTCTAAACAAACATACTTTAACAACCAATGAAAATATTAAATTAAAACATCCAGAAAAGAAGATAGAGACTTTCTCAATACTTTATACTACTCTCATATCAGGGATAAATGAAAGTACATCAAGGATATACAAGTATTTCAACAAATACCAATAATTTGTCACTCTCTATATTCCTAAAACGTACAAATAGCAAAGTATTGTTTTGTACCATTAGGTTTTTTAACCCATAGAAACATAAGTGACACTTAACTAGATCTTAATTCAGGTTCTTTCCAGGAAATTGTTGAAATCATAAGAAAGATTTTAGGTAGTCATTGTACAAATTCTCTGGGGGCTGGGGAGATCACTAAACTCCATTCATTAAAATCACAACTGCTATATTCTACTGCATCTAAAAGCCAAAGTTTATAAAATCACATTTACATTTGAATTTTTTAATATTTATTTGTCCTCTAAAAAAGTGCTGTAACCCAGTAATGTAATTAGTCTATTCAATGAGAACATTGTACTTCAGATTTCAGTTATATGATTCATAGATAGTTCTCCTTATCTCTAAGGTGGATTTTCATCTTTAGTGAAAATCAGCACAATCTCCCTTCCCACTTGTGGAGAATTTTCAAGTAGTTATAGTGCTGGTGAGGTGAAATATCTCCCCTCCAGCAATGGGAGCTTAAGAGGCAGGCAGTATCTTCTCACACTCCAACACTGAGACAAGACACGGGTGGGAGAAGTAGGCTCAATCAATCAGACACTGAACCTTGATGGAGGAATGTGAAGACAAAAGACAAGTTTAGAAACCAGCCATGGCAGAGATAGCAGTAAGAGACCATCCAAACTGGGTGTGGTCCCTGCTGTGGCACCCTAAAGGCAACCCAGGCTGCAGGTTCTGGGAATGGTCCCTGCCTGCTTCCCGACCAGGCTCACTACCTTCCTCATGAGTCTGTGAGCTACCTAATAAATTTTCAATAAATTGTTGTCAACTTCAAGTTATCCAGTCAGCTTCTATTACTGGCAACCAAGAATTCTGATCGGCATAGCCCCAAAAATATCATTTTCCTAGTGTTTTCCTTTTTGCATACTGAAATACTATTCCGAATCTTGGTTTGCTTGAGGCTCTGCTCTATTGGTCTCAGTACCATAAGTTTTATGCTCTGAATTTCTATTGTAAGTTCTCAAATCTCTCTGCCTTCATTTATTTTTAATGTGACTCTCTCATATACTATATCTGAGAAACATATGTGTTTGTTTTTCTGCATGCCACTTTTTTCAGGTTTATTAGAAAAAATTTTGATTTTCCCCTTCTAGAAATGGTGTGTCTTTGAAAAATCACCAAGGCCAGCACTGTGGTATAGTGAGTAAGGAAACCACTTGCAGCACCAACATCCCATATGGGCACTAGTTCGAGTCCCAGCTGCTCCACTTCTGATCAGTACAAGCAGAAGTGCTTGGGCCCCTGCACCCATGTAAGCAATCCAAAAAAAAGCTCCTGGCTTTGGATTGGCCCAGCTCTGGCCACTGCAGCCATTTAGAGAGTGAACCAGAGGTTGAAGATCTTCTTGATCTATCTATGTGTGTGTGTGTGTGTGTGTGTGTGTGTGTGTCTAACTCTGCCTTTCAAATAATAAAAATAAATCAATCTTAAAAAAAAAAGTGGTGGGTCAGGGCTGTGGCATAGTAGATTAAGCTACCATCTGTAGCAATGGCATCCCCATGTGGGTGCCTGTTCAACTCTCAGCTGCTACACTTCCAATCCAGCCCCTGATTATGTGCCTGAGAAGGCAGTCAAAGATGGCCCAACTCCTTGGCCCCCTGTGCCACGTGGGAGACCTGGAAGAAGCTCCTGACATCAGCCTGGCCCAGCTCTGGCCATTGTGGGCATGTGGGAAGTAAACCAACTAGCAGACAAAAGAATGTCTCTTTCGCTATATAATTCTGACTTTCAAATAAGTAAAGAAATCTTTAATAAAAAAGGAAAAAGAAAAATCATCAAGTTTCTACATTCTACGGTCACTGCCTGGGTTTTTCCCCTCAATGTTCCTTCATGAATTTTGCAATGGATTCCTGTTTAATTGATCTTTGTGACCTTGACCTCACTTCAGCTTATATAACTGCTAGTGAAATAGCATTGCAAAGTCATCTTTGCATAAGTTTTCACAATAGTGTGCAGTAAATTACTAAGACAAAATTTAAATAGCTTGTTCTCTGCAGCCCTTCTCAGAACCTTTAATACACTAGCTGCTTTGTAAACCTCTACGAGGAGAATGCAACATAGAACATTTCCTGAGATTACTTACTCGTGGTATATTTTTGCCAAGAGCAATTTTTAATATAGTTCCTTAGAGCATAGTTAGAAAGTGCTGCACTGAAAAGACCTTTCTTGAATGCAAATAGGATCATATATTTTCCGATGAAAACCTTTCAATTGTTAATGAGAGCTCAACCACAATGACTGTACCAACAGTAATGATCTTGATCATCACTGATAGTCATCAAGGATAGCGTCAAGACGCATTCTCAGATAAAATTCATGGACTAAATCCAACCTGCATCTGTTTTTGAACCATCTGTAAGCTAAGAATAGTTTTATAAGTTCTTAAGTATTTTAAGAATCAAAAGAATGCTATTTTATGATAAATATACATTATATGAAATTCAAATTTCAGTGTCTATAAATAAAGCTTTACCGAAACTCAGCCACAGTTATTCATGTAGTCCATAATAAGCTACTTTTATCTGTAAGGACAGAGATGCCATGTGACTCGGAATCAACTTTGGTTTATTTACAAACCAAAATGTCAGTTTACTAACAAAGAAAAATATGATGATATATAGCCCACAAGACCTAAATTATTTATTACCTGCAATACAACAAGAAAAAAAATGTTCTGACTGCTAAACTGTAGGACAGAATTTAAACTCCTTACCAAACCAACCGTGACCCTTAAAATGTATCACATACCTATCCAGACTAATCTCCCACATTCTACCTGTGTCTGGAACCCAAAAGAATTGCTTGAAATTAATTATCTAGGGGCTAGTGCTGTGGCATAGCAGGTAAAGCCACAGCCTGCAGTGCCAGCATCCCATATGGGTGCCAGTTCGAGTCTTGGCTGCTCTACTTCCAATTCAGCTCTCTGCTATGGCCTGGGAAAGTGGTAGAAGATGGCCCAGGCCCCTGGGCCCCTGCACCCACATGGGAGACCCAGAAGCTCCAGGCTCCTGGCTTTGAATCGGCCCAGCTCCGGCCATTGTGGCCATTTGGAGAGTGAACCAGTGGATGGAAGCTATCTCCTCTATCTCTCCCTCTTCACTCCCTTCTCCTCTCCCCCCTCTCCCCTCCCATAACTCTGCCTTTCAAATAAATAATGTTTTTTTAAAATTACATTACATCATGTGAAAATTAACTTTCTTTTTTTTTATTTGACAGGTAGAGTTATAGACAATGAGAGAGAAAGGTCTTCCCTCCATTGGTTCACTCCCCAAATGGCCGCCACGGCCAGCGCTGCGCCGATCCGAAGCCAGGAGCCAGGTACTTTTTCCTGGTCTCCCATGCGGGTACAAGGGCCCAAGGACTTGGGCCATCCTCCACTACCCTCCTGGGCCACAACCGAGAGCTGGACTGGAAGAGGAGCAACTGGGACTAGAACCTGGCGCCCATATGGGATGCCGGCACCACCGGCGGAGGATTAACCAAGTAAGCCACGGTGCCGGCCCCTAACTAATTTCTAATTAACTAATTTTCTAATTTTTATTTGAGATATTCTATATTCAAAGAACAAAATTTGAAAGTCATTTTTCTGCAACATCAACAAAAACATTTTACTTTCATTTCAAAAAGGGATTTCTCATGGCTTATCAACCTTAAAAGCACTACATTTTGCCTTTTGTCAAAGAAACCACTTTGCCAGATGTTTGAGGGTTCTTGTGCACACATTTGTGCCTTCAGAGATAAATTTATTAACTACATTTACTTAAAAAAAAAGCCCTTCCATAAAGGGAACATAAATTTTATGCTGAAAGATTTCTCCTACTTTTTTTTTCTCTCTGTAGAATTTTTGTGCTGCATTAATTCTTTATTTATTAAAGTGGCTAAGCTTTTTTTTTTATATATAAAGTTTACAAGTATGTCTTACTTTGTTTGGATAAAGCAGGAATATAAATCTTAAAAGAGCAATGCCACAAATTGTGCATAAATAGAAGGAAACTGCTCACCATTCCTACATGACTATGCACGATTTGCCTACTTGGTATGCACTGTTCCGTAGAGGCTTCCTAGCACTTAAGACTCTTAGCCCAAGGGTAGCCTCTTTGTGGCATATTTTTCAGATATTGGGAATCAGCAGAGATACTTACACATGGTTCAGAGCCTAACATGGTAACAATAAAACATTCTTAATGGGAAAATACCAGACATTTATGCATCTGGCATTTTCTCAACATGTTTCCCTGACAGAAAGCTCAAATAAAATGTTTTTCAGTTAAAAATCAGATACTTGGAAACCATAAGATTATTTATAAACCAAAATGTCAGTTTACCAATCATGGGAGGCCCTGAAATGTCAAAATTTTTCTTCCCACATCTGAATTATATCTTCCCTAGACTAGGAAGTAGCATTCCTGAAGTCTGTGGAAAGCAGCCTAGAAAAGAAAGCAAAACACAGATGCCTATCACATTTTCTGAGAATCACATATATTTCATAAGTTAGCTTGCTCTTAACTCAAACAACAAACACACCCCCTCAGGCTTTCGTGTATCCGTGAGGCTTCACATTTGCAAGGTTATGGAAATTTCATTCTAGAAGACAGAATTACAAAGAAAGCATGGCACAGACCGGCTCCTAGAAGACAATAAGGTGAATGTTGGGGCAGGGGGTGTTCCTCTCTCTCCAGACTGGGTGTCTGTCTATGGCAGTCTTGTCACACACCTGGAATTCCACAGCTCTCAAAAATGACAAACTATGTTTCTGTGTGTTTGTAACCAATCCTATGTTCCTGGTTCATTCAATTGTTCAACAAATGTAAGCCCTTTCAATAAATACAAGGCTGAGTCATTTCTGAAGACATCCAGGTCCCTAAAAGGACTATAAGTAAGTAGGGTTATCCACATTATGACTGGGTCAAGCGAAAAAGAAAAATAGTGCTAGCAAACTTTCAGGAAGCATCTGGCCACCTTTTTTCTAGCAATTTCCAGTTAGGAAACAAGATAGAGCACATGGCCCACCCCACTGTTCAAAAGTACTTCTTCATTAGCAGTGATGCCATGGACTGTGGAGCAGGAACAGTTAGATGCCAGTAGTAATGTAAAACAATGAATCATCACTGGAACTCTGCAAGGAAGCATATTTTACAATTAAACCTATCCTGTTGAGAGAAAAAACATTAGGATAAAGTTGTTCTGTTTTAAAATGTACAAAAAAATCATCTGTGTAATGAAATCAAAGAACAGATAACACATTACAAAGATGGTTTCCACATAACAAAGTTACTGTGTATTCAAATACTAATAACTCATTTATTTAGTTATTAACACTTACTGGGTACTTTCCTGTGTGGGCACTACTCAGTGGACACACAATGAAAGTGTAATTCCTCTTTTCAGAGAGTCACAGTCTTTGCAAAATATGCTGTGGCACAGTGAGGTTGTAGATAAAAATCCTAATATCAAGAAAAAGAAATTGGAGTAGCAAAGGAAAAAACACAAGTAAAATGGAAGGAGCATAAATAATATTGTTTAGTGCAAACATGAGATGCCTCAAAGCTTAGAGTTGAATTCCTAGGGCACAGAAATGACAGGCAGAGAGGAAGAAGGGTTTTCTTCTTTCCACTTACTATTCTTATATCAATTTCCTGCATTTGTTAATCCTCTATAGAGAACCAGGGCAAATTTAATCCTTCCACATTTCCTTTACACAGATAATATGATTTCTAGCAGTGTAGTCAAATGTAATAAAAATTCACCTACAAGAAAAACCATCAGTTTGTCATAAAGAGATTTCACTTTTACCTGTGAAACATTACATTGAAATGAATTCAGCGAGAACTCCTGGCCACTTAGAGAATAGTTTGATTTACTTCAGCTTAAATTCACAAGTTGTATACTTTTGCTCTAGTTTTTAAAGAGGTTTTCCTGTTTATTCAGACTATTTCTAACTGCAAGTACATTTTCCAAAATTCACAACATAGCAAACATATTCATAGGTGCTTAACAGCACATAAAAAATTGCATGCAGATTAGGGTATACTTAGTATCATAAGTGATCTAAATTTAAAGCAGCTGTCTGGGGTAGTCATTCGGTGTAGCAGTTAAGGTGCTGAATAGGACACCAGAAGCTCACATCAAAGTGCCTAGGATTCAGTCCTGGCTCCAATTCCAATTCCAGCTTCCTGCTAAAGCGCACCCTGAGAGCCAGCATGTAATGGCTTATGCATTTGGGTCCCTGCCGCCCATGTGGGACACCTGACTGAGTTCCTGGTCCCTGGCTTCAGCCTGCCCCAGCTTCAGCTGTTGTAGACAACTGGAAAGTGAACCAACAGACTGGATCGGCAACCTCTGTCTCTGTCCCTCTTTTTCCTCACCTTTCAAACCGAATTTAAAATTTCTAATAAGTAAAATTTTAAAGTAGCTATCTGTTTTCAACACCATTATTTAAACTAGAATTCATTCTTTCAGATAACTGTAAATATTCTCCTACCTGAATTCTATAACCAACAAAACAATTTAGTAATTAATTCATTTATTTGTGGCATGTTTATAGTGTCATCAAACTTTGGCTTAGATGCTTAAATGTTGTGATTTTCATGCTTAATTACTTTTCAGAATATGCTATCCTTCCATAGAGCTTTCTGAAGTCTTGAATCAATCTTCAACAGCCAGGACAGAGTTAAACAAACTGATGATGAAATCCTCTCAACTGCTTACTTCATAGACAATATTATTTCATTTCTAGGTAGATACTACTGCCACAATGAGGCCGGGACGAAGCAAGGCATTTGAGCTTCAAAGGAGAATCTATCACCTTGTTTGTTGAGTCTGGGAAGAAAATTTCACCAGTAGGTAGCTTGACATCTTCAAATTGTCCAGGTCTAAATGCTAGAATTTTAAGCATCTCTCTTCCTATTGCTCCACCTTTTAACTGAGAGTACATTGATCAGTCAGTGGAAAGAGTAAATAGCAGCAATGTGGAATCTTTGCAACAGTTCCCATGGGAGAGGATGAAATTTAATGAGACAGTGTCATCATTTCCCCTGAATTCTGACCCAAATGGAAAATCAGACAAATGTTTGAGGTGGTTGGGAGTCCAAAATACCTTCTTTGGGGCAGGTATTTGGCTAACAGATAAGACGTCCATGTCCCATATCAAAACGCCTGGGCCCAACACCCTACTCTGCCTCTTGACTCCAACTTCCTGCTAATGTGCATCCTGGGAGGTAGCTCAAGTTCTTAAGTACCTGTCACCTACCTGGGACACTTCTATTGGATTGCTGCCTCTTGACTTTGGCCTTGGTCCAGCTCCAGCCATTGCAGTCATTTGAGGAGTGGAGAAATGCGTTGGAGCTCCCTCTCTGCATGTGTATACATGTGTGTGAATGTAGATGTTCTGATCTCTAATATTGCTTAAAAATTAAAGACAAACAGAAGATGACAAAATATCATGCTTCTAACTAATTAAGACTAAGTTGAAAGATCCTACTTCATATGAGAGCCAACCAGGCCTGAAGACTCCATGCCTCCCAATTCAGACCTGGAAAGTGATTGTCCACAGAAAAGTTTGACTCCATAGAGCAAAACATTTACCGAAGTCACTCTTCTCTGGTCCAGAGTAGAGAGAAAGGCAAAAACACACCTAAATGCCTTTCATTTAGGACCAGCTGACAATTGATATAAGTCAATGCTGTTTACTATCAGCCAGAGAACTCAGCCAGACCTGAGTAGGGAAAGTAAAGGATACAGCACAAGACCAGAAATGTGGAGGAGAAATCCCTCCTCAAAGAAACCAGAGGAAAGTCTCCATGTCACCGTTTACAAGACTCAATATACAGAGGCTTTCTCTCCTGCAAGGTGGACCCCTGGATTCTACCACATCATACTAGCTTTACAGGAAACTTGAAAGACACAGGTCAGAAAAGAAGACTCCCATCTTCTTCCTGCCACAAGTCCACAGGGAAGCAAGTGAACATGGTGCTCTTCTGCACATGCTGTGTGCACTCTCTCTCCAGGGGTGGGGCCCACCCTACAGTGATCTCCCTTATAGGACAAACAGTAGAGCAACCTTCCGTGGTGTCAGCTAATTACAGCAATACCCTTGGGAAAGCAAGCCGCCCACCACCTGGAGACCAAGTCTTAAGATATAGTCCCTACTGAAAAAGAATCTCTGTCCAACAGGATACTAAATTTGGGTATACTGCTTTCTTCTGGGTGATGATATAGCCACTTGTTCTCTTTATTTAAAAAAGTTAAAGTTTTTCTATTATAATTTTCCAGGTATTCTGAAACAGAAGGGACTACCTGTGAACATTTAAAGTGTACTTGATGGCATAGAATTTAATAGGAATGCCTACTCCTTTGTTAAAAACTACAGAAAGGAGATATAATGCTTTCTAGTCAATAGAAATTGTTTCTGAGTTTTATAATGAATCATGCTACAAACATGAAGCAGCATAACAGCAATGATTCAGTAGACTGAACTCGGCTCCAACTCAATCAGTTTACAACCTACTGGGGCAGGGAAGGAGACAATATGAGTGTACTCTGAAGAGAAGGCAGGTTTGATGGGGAGATCTTGACCCTTTTGTGACAATATCATCCTTTAACAGGAAGATAAAAATGCTAGCACTGCTTCAGATAAATAAATTCTATGTGATCTACTGGAGAGGTTTTCTGTACACAAAATTTGTGTGTGTGTGTGTATGTGTAAATACAATACAAAAAAAGAAATTTCCCATTAGTGAATGGTAGACATTCATTGACTAACAATGAAGTCTCATTATTACTGCTTTGTGAAAATACATTTTAATAGTATAAAGACCTCTTCAATTAATTAATTCTCCGATCATTTATCACTGTATAACAGCTGCCAAAGCAGACACAGGTTAGTAAAATGCAGGGCTCATTCACTTTCACACCACAGTGAACTGCAGAGACTCTGTTATATAATCATCAGCAATGCCATTCATATATCCATTCAATTACATCCATTCAATGAAGAAAACCACAGAACAAGGTGGCCCAGAAATGTCAGTTGCTCAGGGACAAATTCAAAGCAACCTCTGATGTCACTGTATCCACTCGGGTTTTCTGGTTTGCCTTCCCCATTCTTTTTTCCTTTTCCTGTTCATCATACTTCGATTTCCATTCTTTTGCCCCCATTTTATTTTGTCTCAATCTCAGCCATTTTTTTCTGTTAAGGACTCAAGAGGCACCGTTAACATAGTACAGTGAATTAAAAAGAAAAAAAAAAAAACAATGGGATAGAGGCCTTATCTAAGAGAGATCATGTGGAATCTTTCCAAAAGGGGGCGAAATGAAAAGAGACTTTCAGCAGAGCAGCAGAAGAGATGGGGTACACAGGTAGGACCTGCTTTCCAGCTCTGCCAGCAGAACTGAAGGGGATGGGAGAAACGAGGCACTACTACTGGGCCAGTGATGCATAAAGCGTGCCCAGACCTACTGTATGTGTTGTGTAAATTTTTAGCAGACTGCCCTTGCCTAAGGCACATATACACACACACAACCCAAAAATACTCTTTTGAAGCTCTGATTACTTCAACTTTGGGGAGGTGTTCCAAGGACAGGACGGTGATGCAACGTGCCCTGGGGTCAATGTTGGCTTCCCAAATAAGACTTGTACATTTAAAACAGGAAAATGTTTACAATCACTGTGTCTTTTAAACTTCACAGATAAACTAAGCTTTATAGTAAGGCTTTGAATTTAATTTTTCTATAAGAAAAGTCCAGTACACTGGGGCCGGTGCTGTGGCACAGTGGGTTAACACCCTGGCCTGAGGCACAGGCATCCCATATGGACGCCGGTTCTAGTCCTGGTTGCTCCACTTCCCTTCCAGCTCTCTGCTATGGTCTGGGAGAGCAGTAGAGGATGGCCCAGGCCCTTGGGCCCCTGCACCTGCATGGGAGACCTGGAGGAGGCTCCTGGCTCCCGGCTTCAGATCTGCGCAGCTCCGGCCGTTGCAGCCAATTGGGGAGTGACCCATCAGATCGAAGACCTCTCTTTCTCTACCTCTCCTTCTCTCTCTGTGTAACTCTTTCAAATAAATAAATAAATCTTAAAAAAAAGTCCAGTACACTTACTGCACAACTTTTTAAATATATTTTTGTTTGACATTTTCACATTAACCATTGATTTTGTAACTTATATCATTATCTAACAATGTTTCAAAAGTTCCTGAAATAACTAAAACCAAAAGATGCCTTTAACAACCATATTTAAGGGTAAAATAAGAAATTTGCACTTTAGGAATTTTTTAAGATTTGTTTGAAAGAGTTAGAGAGAGAGAGGGACACAGAGAGCAAGGTATCTTCTATCTGCTGGTTCACTCTCCAAATGGCTGCAACTGCCAGAGCTGAGCCAGTCCGAAGCTAGGAGCCAGGAGCTTCATGTTGGCTTCACACGTGGGTGTAGGGGCCCAAGCACTTGGGCCATCCTCTGCTGCTTTCCCGGGTGGATTAGCAGGGAAGTGGATCAGAAGTGGTGCAGCCAGGACTTGATCTGACACCCATATGGAATGTCAGCAATACAGGCAGTGGCTTTACCTACTACACCACCATGCCAGCCACAAGAATGTTTATCTTCTATCTATTCATGCCAGGAGAAACACGAATAATGCAGCATAAAGAAGTAAAAATGTTTTCCCTTGTAACTTTTTTAAGCCTTTATTTTATACAACACTACTTAAAAGGTACCCAGTTTCTTGATGAAATTTGTATTTCAGATTTTTTTTAAGATTTATTTATTTACTTGAAAGTCTGAGTTAAACAGAGAGAGGAGAGCCAGAGAGAGAGGAGAGCCAGAGAGAGAGCCAGAGGGAGAGGGAGAGGGAGAGGGAGAGGGAGAGGGAGAGGGAGAGGGAGAGGGACAGGGACAGGGACAGGGAGAGGGACAGGGAGAGGAACAGGGAGAGGTCTTCCATCTGCTGGCTCACTCCCCAATTGGCCACAATGGCCTGAGCTACGCTGATATGAAGCCAAGTGCCAGGAGCTTCTTCCGGGTCTCCCACTTGGGGTCAGGGGCCCAAGGACTTGGGCCATCTTCTACTGCCTTCCCAGGCCACAGTAGAGAGCTGGATGGGAAGAGGAGCAGCCAGGACTAGAAGCAGTGCTCATATGGGATGCCAGCAGTGCAGATAACGGCTTTACCCGCCACACCACAGCGCCGGCCCCTGTATTTCAGATCTTAATTTTTCCCCCTGAGCTTCTGTTTTTATATTAAAATAATTTATAGCATTACTTGGACATTCCCAGACTTTCCAGACAAAAGTGTGAAAACTGCTCTTCTCTGAAGTACGTGAAGCCTCAGACCTTAAGCTATATTAAAGGTGAGCATTGTGAATCAAATCTTCATGTCTCTCCAGATTCTGCACTTTACAAGAGTTTTAGGAATTCTTGGGTTGAAGAGTCCCAAAACATGAATGATACCTTCCTACATTCTTGAAAAATTAGGTTTTCAATATCTGTATTCATGCAACTTAGGAGCATTGAGTTACATGATCATTCCTAGAAAGTATGAGTAAAGTGTTTACACCTCATTTTTTTTTAAAGGGAAAGAGTTTTTTGGGGGAAACCCTACAGATGGGGGGAAGGGGCGAAGAAGGAGAAATAGAGAGAAGGAGAGCGTAAGAGACAGAGACAGAGGTCAGGAAACAGAGAGGAAGAGACACGTGTTCAGGAGCAGGTCCTTTTAAAACTTTGCCAGGGGATGGGCAGGGAAGTAGGAGCAGCAAATCTCCTTAGGATGGGGGTGGAGCTTGACACTGGTGGTTGGGCCATGTGGACCATCTGGCTTACAGCAATGGTGGCGGGGGCTAGCCTAGGATGGTGTCAGGTACACTTCATCTCAAAGATGGTCATCCAGGCCAGTGCTATGGTGCTATGGGTTAAGCTGCCTCTTGCAATGCCAGCATCTCATATGAGTGCCAGTTCAAGACCTGGCTGTTCCTGCTCCACTTCCAATCCAGCTCCATGCTAATGTGCCTGGGAAGACAGTCAATGCACCCATGTGGGAAACCCTGATGGAGTTCCAGGCTCCTGGCTTCACCTGGCCCAGCCTTAGCCATTGCAGCCATTTGGGAGGTAAACCAGTGGAAAGAAGATTGACAGATTTCTGTGTGTCTCTCTTCCCCCCTCCTCCCTCTAACTGCTCTGCCTTTTAAATAAACAATCCTTTTCCTAAAAAACAATAAAAAATAAAAATAAAAAAGGATGGTCATCAGTACTAAAGAAGTAGCTAAATGCTTCCTGGTGTCATAAATATAATATTGCCATTGAAAAGCACGAGATGGTTTTGCTGTCTTCAATAACTACCTTTTTAAATCTCCTTTTCGCATCTTCCTTAAAATGCTGAGCCTATAGGGGCCAGTGCTTTGTGTAGCGGGTTGAGTCTCCACCTTCGGCACAGGCATCCCATGTGGGCTCTGGTTCATGTCCAGCTGCTCCTCTTCCCATCCAGCTCTCTGCTAATGGCCTGGGAGGGCAGTGGAGGATGGCCCAAGTGCTTCGGCCCTTGCACCTATATGGGAGACCTGGAGGAAGCTCCTGGCTCCTGGCCACTGTAGCCATTTGGGAAGTGAGTGAGCAGACAGAAGCTGAAGCTCTCCCTCTCCCCCCTCCCCTCTCTCCCCTCTCTCCCCCCTCTCCCCTCTCTCCCTTCTCTCCCCCCTCCCCTCTCTCCCCTCTCTCCCCTCTCTCCCTTCTCTCCCCCCTCCCCTCTCTCCCCCCTCTCCCCTCTCTCCCCTCTCTCCCTTCTTTCCCCCTCTCCCCCTTTCCCCTCTCTACCCCTCTCTCCCCCCTCTCCCCTCTCTCCCCACTCTCCCTTCTTTACCCCTCTCTCCCCTCTCTCCCCTCTCTCCCCATCTCCCCCTCTCCCCCTCTACCCCTTTACCCCTCTGTCCCCTCTCTCCCCCTCTCCCCCTGCTCCACTTCCAAACCAGTTCCCTACTAATACATCTGATAAAGCCTCAGAAGATGGCCCAAGTTCTGGGGTCCCTGCACCAACCTGGAAAACCTGGATGAAGCTCCTGGCTTTGGTCGGGCCCAGCCCTAGTCCTTGAAGCCATTTGGAGGGTGAACCAGCAGATGGAAAAATCTATCTGTACTCTCACTCTTTCAAATAAATAAAATAAACCTTAAAAAATTCTGAGCAACAATTTATAAACATTTTTAGACTTTTTTTATTTTTTATTTTTTTTAACTTTTGTTTAATGAATATAAATTTCCAAAGTACAGCTTATGGATTACAATGGCTTCCCCCCATAACTTCCCTCCCACCCACAACCCTCCCCTTTCCCTCTCCCTCCCCCCTTCCATTCACATCAAGATTCATTTTCGATTCTCTTTATATACAGAAGATCAGTTTAGCATATATTAAGTAAAAATTTCAACAGTTTCAACCAACATAGTAACACAAAGTGGAATATACTATTTAAGTACTAGTTATAGCATTAAATCACAATGCACAGCACATTAAGGACAGAGATCCCACATGAGGAGTAAGTGCACAGTGACTCCTGTTGTTGACTTAACAAATTGACATTCTTGTTTATGGCATCAGTAATCACCCTAGGCTCTTGTCATGAGTTGCCAAGGCTATGGAAGCCCCCTGAGTTCACCGACTCTGATTATATTTAGACAAGGTCGTAGTCAAAGTGGAAGTTCTCTCCTCCCTTCAGAGAAAGGTACCTCCTTCTTTGATGACCCATTCTTTCCACTGGGATCTCACTCACGGAGATCTTTCATTTAGGTTTTTTTTTTTTCTTTTTCTTTTTCTTTTTCTTTCTTTTTTTTTTTTTTTTTTTTTTTGCCAGAGTGTTTTCGTTTTCCATGCCTGTAATACTCTCATGGGCTTTTCAGCCAGATCTGCATGCAATAAGGGCTGATTCTGAGGCCAGAGTGCTATTTAGGACATCAGCCATTCTATGGGTCTGCTGTGTATCTCGCTTCCCGTGTTGGATCATTCTCTCCCTTTTTTATTCTATCAGCTAGTATTTGCAGACACTAGTCTCGTTTATGTGCTCCCTTTGGCTCTTAGTCCTATCATTATGATCAATTGTGAACAGAAATTGATCACTGGGACTAGTGAGATGGCATTGGTACATGCCACCTTGATGGGATTGAATTGGAATCCCCTGGTATGTTTCTAACTCTACCGTTTGAGGTAAGTCAGCTTGAGCATGTCCCAAATTGCACATCTCTTCCCTCTCTTATTCCCACTCTTATATTTAACAGCGATCAGTTTTCAGTTAAGTTTCAACACTTAAGAATAACTATGTACTGATTACAGAATTCAACCAAAAGTATTAAGTAGAACAAACCAAAAAAATACTAAGAGGGATAACATATTAAGTTGTTCATCAACAGTCAGGGCAAGGGCTGATCAAGTCACCGTTTCTCATAGTGTTCATTTCACTTTAACAGGTTTCCTTTTTGGTGCTCAGTTAGTTGTCACCTATTAAGGAGAACAAGTGGTATTTGTCCCTTTGGGATTGGCTGATTTCACTCAGCATGATGTTTTCCAAATTCCTAACAGGGATTACTTTTCAGTTAAAATTTAAACACCTAAGAATAATTGTGTGTTAATTACAGAGTTCAACCAATGGTACTAGAACAAAAAAATACTAAAATGGATAAAGTATTACATTGTACATCAACCGTCAGGACAAGAGCTGATCAAGTCACTCTTTCTCATAGTGTCAATTTCACTTCAACAAGTTTCCCCTTTGGTGCTCAGTTAGTTGTCGCTGATCAGGGAGAACATATGATATTTGTCCCTTTGGGACTAGCTTACTTCACTCAGCATGATGTTTTCCAAATTCCTCCATCTTGTTGCAAATTACCAGATTTCATTGTTTTTGACTGCTGTATAGTATTCTATAGAGTACATGTCCCATAATTTCTTTATCCAGTCTACTGTTGATGGGCATTTGGGTTGGTTCCAGGTCTTAACTATTGTGAATTGAGCTGCAATAAACATTAAGGTGCAGACAGCTTTTTTGTTTGCCAATTTAATTTCCTTTGGGTAAATTACAAGGAGTTGGATGGCTGGGTTGAATGGTAGGGTTATATTCAGGTGTCTGAGGAATCTCCAGACTGACTTCCATAGTGGCTTGACCAGTTTGCGTTCCCACCAACAGTGGGTTAGTGTCCCTTTTCCCCCACATCCTCACCAGCATCTATTGTTGGTATATTTCTGAATATGAGCCATTCTAACTGGGGTGAGGTGAAACCTCATTGTGGTTTTGATGTGCATTTCCCTGATTGCTAGTGATCTTGAACATTTTTTCATGTGTCTGTCTGTGTCTGTTGGCCATTTGGATTTCCTCTTTTGAAAAATGTCTATTGAGACCCTTGGCCCTATTCTTAAGTGGTTTGTTTGTTTTGATGTTGTGGAATTTCTTGATATCTTTGTAGATTCTGGTTATCAACCCTTTATCTGTTGCATAGTTTGCAAATCTATTTTCCCATTCTGTCGGTTGCCTCTTCACTTTCCTGACTGTTTCTTTTGAAGTACAGAAACTTCTCAATTTGATGCAATCCCAAATGTTAATTTTGGCTTTGACTGCCTGTGCTTCTGGGGTATTTTCCAAGAAGTCTTTTCCGGTACCTATATCTTTCAGGGTTTCTCCATTGTTCTCTAGTAACTTGATGGTCTCAGGTCATAGATTTAAGTCTTTAATCCATGTTGAGTGGATTTTTGTGTAAGGTGAAAGGTAGGGGTCTTGCTTCATGCTTCTGCACGTGGAAATCCAATTTTCCCAGCACCATTTATTGAATAGACTGTCCTTACTCCAGGGATTGGTTTTGGGTCCTTGATCAAATATGAGATGGCTGTAGATGTTTGGATTGATTTCTGGTGTTTCAATTCTGTTCCATTGGTCTATCCATCTGTTTCTGTACCAGTACCATGCTGTTTTGATTACAACTGCCCTGTAGTATGTCCTGAAGTCTGGTATTGTGATGCCTCCGGCTTTGTTTTTGTTGTACAAGATTGCTTTAGCTATTCGAGGTCTCCTGTGTCTCCATATGAATTTCAGCATCATTTTTTCCAGATCTGAGAAGAAGGTCTTCAGTATCTTGATTGGTATTGCATTGAATCTATAAATTGCTTTTGGGAGAATGGACATTTTGATGATATTATTCTTCCAATCCATGAGCATGGAAGATTTTTCAAATTTTTCGTATCCTCTTCTATTTCTTTCTTTAAGGTTTTGTAATTTTCATCGTAGAGATCTTTAACGTCCTTGGTTAAGTTTATTCCAAGGTGTTTGACTGTTTTTGTAGCTATTGTGAATGGGATTGATCTTAGAAGTTCTTTCTCAGCTATGGCATTGCCTGTGTATACAAAGGCTGTTGATTTTTGCGCATTGATTTTATACCCTGCTACTTTGCCAAAATCTTCAATGAGTTCCAGTAGTCTCTTAGTAGAGTTCTTTAGGTCCCCTAAGTAAAGAATCATATCATCTGCAAAAAGGGATAGTTTGAGTTCTTCTTTCCCAATTTGTATCCCTTTAATTTCTTTTTCTTGCCTAATAGCTCTGGCTAGAACTTCCAGAACTATATTGAATAGCAGTGTTGAGAGTGAGCATCCATGTCTGGTACCAGATCTCAGTGGAAATGCTTCTAACTTTTCCCCATTCAATAGGATGTTGGCTGTGGGTTTTTCATAGATTGCTTTGATTGTATTGAGGAATGTTCCTTCCAAACCCAGTTTGCTTAGAGTTTTCATCATGAACGGGTGTTGTATTTTATCAAATGCTTTCTCAGCATCTATTGAGATAATCATATGGTTTTTCTTCTGCAGTCTGTCAATGTGGTGTATCACATTGATTGTTTTGTGCACATTGAACTATCCCTGCATACCAGGGATAAATCCCACTTGGTCTGGATGGATAATCTTTCTGATGTGTTGTTGCAATCTATTGGCGAGAATTTTATTGAGGATTTTAGCATCTATGTTCATCAGGGATATTGGTCTGTAATTCTCTTTCAATGCTGCATCTTTTTTTGGCTTAGGAATTAAGGTGATGCTGGCTTCATAGAAAGAATTTGGGAGGATTCCCTCTTTTTCGATTGTTCTGAGTAGTTTGAGAAGAATTGGGGTTAGTTCTTCTTTAAATGTCTGGTAGAATTCAGCAGTGAATCCATCTGGTCCTGGGCTTTTCTTTGTTGGGAGGGCCTTTACTACTGTTTCAATTTCTGTCTCAGTTATGGGTCTGTTTACTATGTCTTCCTGGTTCAATTTAGGTAGGATGCATGTGTCCAGGAATCTATCCATTTCTGATAGGTTTCCCTGTTTGCTGGCATACAGGTCCTTGTAGTAATTTCTGATGATTCTTTTTATTTCTGTGGTGTCTGTTGGTACATTTCTTTTTTCATCTCTGATTTTATTGATTTGGGTCTTTTCTCTTCCTTTTTTAGTTAGTTGGGCCAATGGGGTGTCAATTTTGTTTATTTTTTCAAAAAACCAGCTCCTCATTTGGCTGATTTTTTGTAATTTTTTTTTTGGATTCAATCCTGTTGATTTCTTCTCTGATTTTAATTATTTCTCTTCTCCTACTAGATTTGGGTCTGGTTTGCTGCAGATTTTCTAGATCTTTGAGATGCATTGAAAGCTCATCTATTTGGTGCCTTTCCAATTTATTGATGTAGGCACCTATTTGATATAAACTTTCCTCTTAACACTGCTTTTGCTGCGTCCCATAAGTTTTGGTATGTTGTACTGTTATCCTCATTTACTTCCAGAAAGTTTTTGATTTCTCTTTTAATTTCTTCTATGACCCATTGTTCATTCAGGAGCATGTGTTTCAATCCCCATGCATTTGCATATGCTTTAGGGATTCCTGAGTTGCTAATTTCCAACTTAATTCCTTTATGGTCTGAGAAGCTGCATGGTATGATTCTAATTCTTTTGAATTTGCTGAGACTTGCTTTATGGCCTAGTATGTGGTCAATCCTAGAGAAGGTTCCATGTACTGCTGAGAAGAATGTAAATGCTTTCTGTGTAGGATGAAAAGTTCGGTAGATATATGTTAGATCCATTTGGGCTATAGTGTCCTTTAAATCTACTGTCTCCTTGGTGATCTTCTGTCCCGTTGATCTGTCTGTTTCTGAGAGTGTGGTATTGAAGTCCACCAGTACTATTGTATTGGGGTCTAAGTCTCCCTTTAAGTCCCTTAACAAATCTTTTAAATAGACTGGTGCCCTGTAATTAGGTGCATATATATTGATAATCGTTATATCTTCCTGTTGAATTGATCCCTTAATCATTATATGGCGCCCCTCTTTGTCTCTCCTAACAGTTGTCGTGGTAAAGTTTATGTTGTCCAATATTAAGATGGCTACACCTGCTCTTTTTTCATTTCTGTTGGCATGGTATATATTTTTCCAGCCTTTCACTTTCAGTCTGTATGGATCTTCGTTGGAAAGATGTGTTTCTTGTAAGCAACAAATAGATGGGTTTTGTTCCTTTACCCAATCAGCCAATCGGTATCTTTTAACTGGACAGTTCAGGCCATTAATGTTCAATGTGACTACTGATAAGTAGTAACTCTGCCCTGCCATTTGCCAAAGATATTTTATGATATATGTTTTGAACTTCCTGTGATCTTTTGGTGTGAGGTTTCCTTCATTTACCTTCTTTCACATTGATGACCGTGTTTCTGTGTTTCTGTGTGCAACACATCTTTAAGCATCTTTTGCAGGGCTGGGCGAGTGGCGACAAATTCTTTCAATTTCTGTTTGTTGTGAAAGGTCTTTATTTCACCTTCATTCACAAATGAGAGCTTTGCAGGATATAATATTCTGGGCTGGCAGTTTTTCTCTCTTAGTACGTGGGCTATATCTCGCTATTCCCTCCTAGCTTGTAGGGTTTCTGATGAGAAGTCAGCCGTGAGTCTGATTGGGGAATCCTCTGAGAGTAATCTGACGTTTCTCTCTTGCACATTTTAGTATATTTTCTTCATGTTTCACTATGGTGAGTTTAATTACAACATGTTGTGGTGAGGATCTCTTTTGGTCATGTTTATTAGGGATTCTATGAACTTCCTAGGATATCTTTGTCCTTCTCCAAACCTGGGAAATTTTCTGCTAATTTCTCACTAAAAAGGCCTTCTAATCCTTTCTCCCTCTCCATGCCTTCAGGAACTCCTAGAACCCGAATGTTGGTTTTTTTTAATAGTATCCTGAAGATTCCCGGCCATATTTTTTAGATTTCTAATTTCCTCTTCTTTTCTTTGGTTTGATTGTATATTTTCCTGTGCTCTGTCTTCTAAGTCTGATATTCTCTCTTCTGCTTCACCCATTCTGTTTTTAAGGCACTCTATTGTGTTTGTCATTTGATCTATTGAATTCTTCACTTCATTATGATTTCTCGTCACTATCACAGTTTCCTGTTGTACTAGTTGTTTCATTTCATTTTGATTCCTCCTTAATATTTCATTTTCATGAGAGAGATGTTCTATCTTGTCCATTAAGTATTTCTGTAGTTCGAGAATTCGTTTTTGAGAACTTCTTAATGTTCTTATCAATTTTTTGAGATCCGCTTCTTGCATTTTTTCTATATCATCATCTTCATAATCTTGAATTGGGGTGTCTATTTCATTTGGGGGCGTCATAGTGTCTTCCTTGTTCTTATTACCTTGGCTTTTGCATTTGTTTGGTATATTGGAGATATTCTTTGGTTTTTTTCTCGTTATACTGTGACTCTAGATTAAGAGGACTGTCTGCTTTTGATGGATCCTTAGAGGCTGTGATGGGTGTGGCCAGAGAACTCTGTTTGGTTCTTCAGGGTTAAGGGTGTGCCAAAGGTGATTCACCCTGATAGTTCTCTTGCTCGCTCTCACTCTCGCTCTCTCTCTCTCGTTTTGTTTTTTGTTGTTGTTGTTGTTTTTTGTTTTTCTTTTTTTGACTTAGTTGGGAAGTAATTCCACACAGCTGAGTGGAACTGAGAGTATTTGATGTGTGAAATCTGGCCCCTGTGGGTATTCGTTTGCTTACCAGAGTCAGGTTTTTCTGCTTGGCTAATGAGGGGCACCTGCTTTACATATGCAAAATGGCGTGCACGGCTTTACTTACGTAAAATGGCGCCTGCCCTTTTTTCTTGCTCAGCTTTGTAAGGTGAGTGGAGAGAGAGGCTAAATGTCCATGCCGGTTCCCCTTATTTATTCGATTTTTTTCTCTCCTCCAGCCAGCCTGGTGAACTTTCCCCAATAGGGTTTCAGGCCTCGTTCTCTGCAGGCTCTTTCTGCCTTTCCCCGCCAATGTCTCGGGTTACCGATCGGTGTTTTTCTCACCTCCCCTTCCAGCACTGGCGCGCAGACTCTGCAGCTCCAGCGTCTCCAGCGTCTCCGGTGGCTCCCGTGGCTCTGCTTCCACGCGGTGGGCGACCTTGCTCTCCCCGTAGGTCCTCCGAGTCACAGCCACTAGATCTGGAAGAGTTTCCTCTGCAATTTTTTCCTGATCCTTTTCCTGAGGCTACCGTAACTCCACTTTTATTAAACTATCTTTTCCCAGACTATCGGTGTGCGCCCTCATTATTCCGCCATCTTGGCTCTGCCCATTTTTGGAAATTTTGAGCTATACAAGTTTCCAAGGTTGCACACATTTAAAACTTTAATTCCATATCCAGTACACATTCCGCAGTCTTAACTCAGGCCCCTTGTGCTTATCCTTCCTGCCCCCTTTCTAGCCTTTTATCTGTTGAAGCAGAAATAGAACTTAGAAGAAAGTGAAAAAAAGTATTTCTAACTTGCCTTGTGTGGTCCTAGTCCTCCATGAACCAAATACGTTCTCCGAACAGTGAGTGTTGCAAAGCGTTTTTTCTTGAGTACACAGGTGAATTCTATTGGGTGTCTCTTTGGGGCTACCTCTCCATTACAGCCCACTGATGTGGAACACCTGCTCTGGCTTGTGTGGTTCTAGTCCTCCTTGAACCCAAGACGTTCTCTGAACAGCGATTGTTGCAAAGTGCCTTTTCTTGAGACATAGGTGAGTTCTATTGCGGGTTTCTTTGGGGCTGCCTTTCCATTACAGCCCTCTGTTGTGGATCACCTGCTCTGGCTTAGGAATGCTCTCCCTCCCTCAAAAGCCATTGCCACTGCTCAAACACACCTGGTCCCTTGCATTAGTAACCCAGGGTAAACCTTGTCTCAAGAACAACAAATGCAAAAGCTCCTCGCCTGCTCGCTCTGCTGCCTACCTTGCCTTTGCTCTCAGTTTGCCTGCACCACTCCTGACATATTTGTGAAGCAGATCAGCCAGGCTGCCATGGGAACAGGTATTTAATCCAGAACTGAGACACCAATATCATCCACTTCCAGGTACCCTCACTTCCTGTGAAATGTTCCCTCAGACCCCATTTTGCTAGTTTATAAGTGGACAGCTTTGAGGAGGGAAAAGCCACAGCATTCCTTCTGGACTAAGAACTCCAAACAACGAATGCTCTCAAATTCCTTCACTCTCTCTTTTATCTGCCGGGGCGATAGTGGGATCAATTCCATCGTCTCTTTCCACTTGCTTGTTTGGGTTTTCGGTTTGTCTATGTTATCATTCAAATACACTCTAAAGTGGAGGAGAGGGTACTCAAGGTTTATTGATGGCTTTCTGAAAAATGTGGAAGCACTCATTAGTTTTCTGTTTTGTAGTTTTAGCAAACATCCCCAAACAAGAGAAGTCTCATTCATCATCCTGCTTCAGGCAGCTAACCAAAATCGGAGGAAGGAGAGAATTTTTTCAGGGTGCACTAAACCCAAAATTACTATTTTTTCTTACAAAACCAGAAAGACATATAAAACAATTTCATGGCTACACTGAAAAAGACATTGATCAAACCCACTGAACATAAGGAGTCATTTTGCTGAAGGGTCACACCTTCATCTTTTCCACCTTGTCTGAGACCTGTGGAATTAAATAAAGATAATTACATGACCCTAGAATTGGCCTAATTTTTAGAAAGAAAAACATGAAATAAAACTAGGACTCATCTTAGAAATTTTGTAATTTTTTTCCTGTAGTTGTGTTCTTCTGTTTTCACTGCAATTATCTCAGAATTGTTCTCCATTTCTTAAGTGTAGTTTTGGGTTTTTTCAATCCTTTGCTATTTCTAAGTTACCTATGAGATCTGTAATGCTGTTGTTTGGGTTCTCTGTTCTCTTATTTCAGAAATAGCCCTTTTTATCCAACATTGCTTTTTAATCATCTTATCTTTGTACCCTGGGCCATTGTGTTAATAAATTCATTTTTCAGTTAAATTTCCTTATGTAATAAAAAAGCATATGCTTTCTGGGTAATATTTTCTCTTACACCAGGCTCTTTCTGTGCTTTGTATATTGGCTCCCTTCCTTCTCTTCTCCTTGACAGGTATGCACAGGTTTTTGTATGTTTGGCTTTGGTTGTTTGTAATAGTTACGGTTCTTGTTCGACTCTGATTGCACTGAGTGGGGAAAGCTCTTTCTGGAGCTCATGTTTGCTGGCATTGCATATTTGCATACTGTTCACAGCCTCAGTCTTCTGAGTGTTGACAGTTCAGGATTTGCAGATTTCTCTCTGTGTATCGCTCCTCTGGCACCTCAGTGTGTATCCATCCTTCCTTCCAGGACCCACAGGTCTCTTCTCCAGGATCCTTCCCCAACAATGTGGGGAGGTCTGTTCCCAGTTGCCCAGTATTCACGGCTGTCCCTAATCCACTGCACCTTTCCAGCTGCGTCCCAGTCATACGAAACAGAACCAAGAGAGGGTTCCCAAAATGAAGAGGAGTCAACATGTCTGCGTCCCATCAGTTGTGCAGGACCACCCTTCCATTCACCAAGTCTGGAACAGCCACTGCCACGGTCACCACACTAACCACAGCCCGTCAGAATAAGAATCGGCGTTCTGACAACCAACATTTGGAAGACTGCTTGTAACCCTGGATCTCCCCCATCGCCCAACTATTTTGTAATTTGCTGGATGTTCAGTGTGCATTCTATGTTCTCTATCCTAAAGCTCTGGAACATAAACTATTCATTGTACTTAGAACTGAACAGAACTATACCTTCTACAAGCTATTTATAAGAGGAGAGTCACTTCCCTAACTATCTGTATTCTGCAAAAAAATTCAAATAGGCACACTGAATCTATTCACTATTGTATAAATCAAAGGCAAAATATTTTTCTGAGTAACAGAAAAAAGGCTGGGGCAAGGGACATGGAGGGGTTGGATTCCAAGATAAATATAATAGTAAAAATCAAAATGACACCTCAAAATGCTAAATAAATATACTAGTACATTGAAATTTCATGATTCAGAAATTAATTTGATTCAAAACTTCTAGAATTCAAAAGGCCCTGAACAAGGCTTAAGGTTTAATTATTTATTTCTTCATAGAAAGGTCTTACTAGCACTTAGTAAGACATTAACTGAATCGAATGATATTTTTGAAGAACATAAGGTAATTTCATATAAAATTGCTTAACAATGTCTAGGTTTAATCTGGTTACCCAAAAAATAAACGTCCCATTGAAATAAGATACACATCAACGTATTCCAATTAACTGCAGGTGATTTAAGAGCAATTAATCGAACAATTATAGCTTTGGACCTGGTAAACAGTCTGTAGTTCTCACAGTTGCTCGCTTTGTGTCATTTTTAGCATACTGCAACAATTTTTGCAAAGGTATAATGAAAAGCTAATTCTGATACAGACAATGCCGTCTGCGGCATCATATTAACACCTATCTATCAGTGAAATAATGTTAATAATAAGCCAGTTAACAACCCTAACAGATTGTCAATGTGTAATGCAAGCCAAAATACCAAGAAAAACCAGTTTGAGATGTGAAAACATAATATCATCTTTTAAAAAATTAAATGTGAAGACTTTATGCTAAAGGTTGTTCACATCAATTCAGGGACTTGAAGCTCTGTGTTTCTAAAATTACCAAGTAGACTGAAATGATGTGACAAAATTTAGATGGGGTGGAAATTCCCATTAAGAAAGTTCTTTAAAAAGAAAAGTTACTTAACTGATTTTCCTCATTCCACACACCAGAATTTTAATTAAAATATTCTAACAGGATCTACTCAATTCACTCATAAATTACAGTGCTCATAAGGGACCCTTTATCAATGTACTTGATGAAAACTGCAAATATGCTTGCTTGCAAATAATTAAACACAATCTCTAAAAGAGACATATTAGCATCGCAATGCCTTTAGCTGTGTTACAAATACACACATAAACATAACTGACACTGCAAGATAAGTTTCTGATATCCAGTTTCAAATACACTAAGGAATTGATAGCAATATTCATTGGTGAGATGCACACAGCATACATCTCACAGGCTCTTTATTTTTTTAAGATTTATTTATTTATTTAAGAGGTAGAGTTACAGAGAGACAGAGAGAAAGATCTTCCAGCCACGGGTTCACTCCTCAGCGTCCGCATTGGCCAGAACTGAGCTGATGGGAGGCCAGGAGCTTTCTGGATCTCCCACATGGATGCAGGGGTCCAAGCACTTGGGCTATCTTCTACTGTTTTCCCAGGCCATTAGCAGAGAACCGATCGGAAGAGCAGCTGGGACTTGAACTGGCACCCATATGGATGTCGGCAACCTTGCTCCTCCAGGGCACACTGTCATGCTACCCCATAATGGCCCATCTTTAAGCATGTCCTGATGACACATCTCATAGATATTACTTGTTTGTTTTTTTTTTTTTTTGTAAAGATTTATTTCATTTATTTGAAAGAGAGGTTTTGCATCCACTGGTTCACTCCCCAGATGGCCACAACGGCCAGAACTGCGCCAATCCTAAGCCAAAAGCTTCTTTCAGGTCCCCCACATAGGTGCAGGGGTCCAAGGACTTGGGCCATCTTCTACCACTTTCCTAAGGCATAGCAGAGAGCTGGATTGGAAGAGGAGGTGCTGGGACTAGAACTGGCATCCATGTGGGATGCCGGCGCTTCAGGCCAGGGCTTTAACCCTCTGCGCCACAGCACTGGCCCCATCATAGATATTACTTGTTAGTCACATCAAAATCATCCTCACATGGGCTTTTTGAAGTTGTCAGCACACAAGCTCAGTCTCCATCAACTACCAGCTGCTAGCTCAAGGAAGTCAAGGACAAGGGATGGGAACTGCCCAATCTTAAACAACATTTATTACCATAATATTTCGGTACAACACCAAAAGTGATAATTTTCCATGGAGGAACCTGTATGATACCTGACCTGTGATCTGATTACTTAGATACAAATTATTAAATTTCCTAATTACATCAAATCCCTTGCTGCTGTCACTGCTTCTGTTCCTCCTTTCTTCTCTCCTCTGTGGTAATTTTATTGACATCATTTGCATTTCCTGCAGCAGGTGAGGAGGAAAAAACACAAGTGATGAAACCCAAGCAAATATATTCTCCAAAACATAAAGCAGACATTTCTACTGCAGAGAATATTAAAACTACTGCTAATACAAGATTTGTGATTGGATTGATAATTCCAACATTCTAAGCAATCCTTCCCTTATAAACCTGAGTGAAAAGGATTAACTATAAATGTATCACATTTTTAAATGAAAAGAATTTTAAAGTGTAAGTTTGTCACATAAAAGGCAGTTTAAGCAGGTATGTTGTAAAGCTATTGTCGTAAAAACTATTCCATGTCACAAAGATTTTTATTCCCTTAAAAATGCACATCATGGTAATAAATATGATGATCTCATTTGAATCTATTATAAATATAATAATTTTTGAATAGTCATACATTCAGATTCCTATGACTTTCCAGGAGGATTACTAAAAGCAAAGCAAAATTGGTATGAAAGCAACCAGTGTAGTTTTTATTTTCTCTAGAGGAATAAAAGTCTTAAGAGAAACATAGAAAACAAATTACAATTGGACACATCTCTTTCCTCTTTTCACTCACAGCTATTTAAAATGCAAGCCAACTCGCCACAGTCCTGACCTATTCTCTACAATTTCTGAATGTCAAACACTTAGAGCAATTGTTAGCTGTCAGAGTAAGAAGTTTGAAGAATGAGAGAAACTGGACATTTGGCATTTCAACATTCCGGAACAAGTTATTTAATTATTTAATTAGTGTAACAGAAAAGCATACACACAAAGATTCAGGCACACATTCTGTCTTCAAAATGTGTCGCAAATAATAAAACACAGAACATGTGACTGGGAAAGGGGGTTGTATTTTATAAAAGCATGTGAGTGCAAATTAACTCTTACATTTCTTTTCTTAAAAGACCTCTTTTGTACCATTCATTGCACCTGCATTCCTGGATCCTGCAGATTTTTGGTACTTCATCCTTGAATCACAAAGAGGATCTAACATAACTGATTTTTTTCTTTTCTCCAACTATCTCTGCTTATTTTCACTTAAGAAGCCAGGATTTTCATGACGCATACATTTTTAAGCTGAATAACATATCTAGAAAATAGGATAATTGTACAACATGGAATGAATGGGACATTTGAGGCCAGAGTCTATAGAGCATATACTATTGCATGCTTTTCTCATTACTCATATATAATATCACCCCATATTTTTAAAAATCTAACAAATCAAACATTTTCTTAATGCAACCTCAGTTACATTATCCTCCTGCTGTGAATTTAGAAAACAACTTTTTTAACACAAGTTGTAGCCACCTGACCATTGGGATGTCTTGACCTCGTTGGCGTTCTACAGATATTTACTCACTTGAGCACATTAAAATAATCTCAGAAGACCTATCACAGCAGATCCACCTGTTTGGCTTCTCATAGGGTGCTAAGCTTTGAGGCTCTACTTCATGTTTCAAAGGTGGCAACTAGTTCCAGAGATGAAAAGAGTTTGTATCTTTAAATCATGTGATACCTCTACTTTAAGTATGTATTTAAGCAATAACTAAGATCTTGATAGATCTCATCACCTTACAAAAGACCTGTCCCCTTCACTCCCTTCCATTATCATGATTCCAATAGATTAAAGCACATCATTTTATATATAATATATAAAATCTATATTCTATATACAATTAACAAGTTCATCATATGTAATATATATAACATAATAAGTAATAAAAACAAAACTTAATGGGTTATCTTAAGATCAAGTCATTATGCTGATAAATGATAAATTGATGGAAAGAATGGACATAGACAATATTGCAGGTTAATCAAACAGATGATTAAGGAAAGATCTTTATAGAAGAATCACAACTAAAAACTGCAACAGAAATGGCAGTGTTAAAATCTAATCTCTACTGAATTCATAGATTTTTTTTAAACATTTAATTGCTTGTTTTAAAGGCAGAGTTAGAGAGAAGGAGGGAGAGATCTTCCACCTGCTGGCTCACTCCCCAAATGGCTGCAATAGCTGGGATGGGCCAGGCCAAATCCAGGTGCTAGGAGCTTCCTCCAAGTCCCCTGTGTGGGTGTAGGGGTCCAAGTACTTGGGCTATCCTCTGCTTCTTTACCAAGCACATTATCAGGGAACGGGAATGGAAGTGGAGCAGCCAGCACTTGAACCAATGCCCATATGGGATGCTGGCACCCTTATTTGCTACACCGCAACATCAGCCCCAAGATCATAGATTTAAAAAACAATCACCAATGGCTGCTAACACTAATAGACATTCAAGGAATTAAAACAGAAAGATTAGGTTAATACCACCTAAACTTAGTCATTGATCTTAATGTCACTAAACAGAGATAACAAGCTATGTGTACCTTCTTACATAGTATAATTAGAAATATATGCCACTATTCATAAAGTATTATTTTACGAAAATTTAATCAAGTTTGTCTCTATGACTCAATTTACAGAAAATTGAGGAAATATGGGGCAGGAATTGCGGCACAGCAGGTTAAGCTACTACTTAATCTGCATCCCATTTTGAAGTACTGGTTCAAGTCCCAGCTCCTCCATTTCTTATCCAACTTCCTACTAACGCACCTGGTCAAACAGTGTATGATGGCCCAAGTAAGTAGATCCCTGCCACTCACAGGGAAGACTCAGACTCCTTGCCCCTGGCTTCAGCCTGGCCCTGCCCCAGTTGTTGTGGACATTTCAGGAGAGAGCCAATGGATGGAAGATATCTATATCTCTATCTGTTACTCTGCCTTTCAAAAAAATAGATAAATCTTTTTTCATAAAATTTCAGGGAATATAGGAACAGGAATGTGTTAAACAATACCAGGAGAAACAAATAGCCAAATCCCATACTTGGCAAATTCTACAGGATAAATGGCCCAATATGTTCAATAAATAAATGGAAGGAATATAACATAAGGAACTAATATATATTAAAAGGAAAATTTAAAAAGATAGGAAAATTAAGAGATACAGCAGACATATGCAATGCTTATGAGTTGTTAAGATTCTGATTCTAACAAAAAATAAGAGATATTCCCAAAGGGACAAATATCATATGTTCTCCCTGATGGGTGACAACTAACTGAGCACCAAAGGGGAAACTTGTTGAAGTGAAATGGACACTATGAGAAACAGTGACTTGATCAGCTCTTGTCCTGACGGTTGATGTACAATGTAATACTTTATCCATTTTAGTATTTTTTTTGTTCTAGTACCATTGGTTGAACTCTGTAAGTAACACACAATTATTCTTAGGTGTTTAAATTTTAACTGAAAAGTGATCCCTGTTAGGAATTTGGAAAACATCATGCTGAGTGAAATCAGCCAATCCCAAAGGGACAAATACCACTTGTTCTCCTTGATAGGTGACAACTAACTGAGCACCAAAAAGGAAACCTGTTAAAGTGAAATGAACACTATGAGAAACAGTGACTTGATCAGCCCTTGCCCTGACTGTTGATGAACAACTTAATATGTTATCCCTCTTAGTATTTTTTTTTGTTAGTTCTACTTAATACTTTTGGTTGAATACTGTAATCAATACACAGTTATGCTCAAGTGTTGAAACTTAACTGAAAAGTGATTGCTGTTAAATATGAGAGTGGGAATAAGAGAGGGAAGAGATGTGCAGTTCGGGACATGATCAAGCTGACTTACCTCAAACGGTAGAGTTAGAAACATACCAGGAAATTCCAATTCAATCCCATCGAGGTGGCATGTACCAATGCCATCTCACTAGTCCCAGTGATCAATTGCTGTTCACAATTGATCATAATGATAGGACTAAGAACCAAAGGGATCATATAAATAAGAATAGTGTCTGCAAATACTAGCTGATAGAATAAAAAAAGGAGAGAATGATACAGCATGGGAAGTGAGATACACAGCAGACCCATAGAATGGCAGATGTCCTAAATAGCACTCTGGCCTCAGAATCAGCCCTTAAGGCATGCGGATCTGCCTGAAAAGCCCATGAGAGTATTTCAGGCATGGAAAGCCAAGACACTCTGGGGGAAAAAAAAAAAAAAAAAAAAAAAAAAAAACCTTAAATGAAAGATCTCCGTGAGTGAGATCCCAGTGGAAAGAACGGGTCATCAAAGAAGGAGGTATCTTTCTCTGAAGGGTCTGAAAGGATGAGAGAACTTCCACTTTGATCATGGCCTTGTCTAAATATGATCAGAGTTAGTGAACTCAGGAGGCTTCCATAGCCTTGGCAGCTCATGACAAGAGCCTAGGTTGATTACTGATGCCATAAACAAGAGTGTCAATTTGTTAAGTCAACAACAGGAGTCACTGTGCACTTACTCCTCATGTAGGATCTTTGTCCTTAGTGTGCTGTACATTGTGATTTAATGCTATAACTAGTACTCAAACAGTATTTTTCACTTTATGTTTCTGTGTGGGAGCAAACGGTTGAAATCTTTACTTAATGTATGCTAAACTGATCTTCTGTATATAAAGAGAATCGAAAAGGAATCTAGATGTGAATGGAAGGGGAGAGGTAGTGGGAAAGGGGAGGGTTGCAGGTGGGAGGGACGTTATGGGGGGGAAGCCATTGTAATCCATAAGCTGTACTTTGGAAATTTATATTCATTAAATAAAAGTTTAAAAAAAAAAGAGATATTTTTCAGTCAATGAGGGACAACAGAACATAGACTATTCGGTGATATTAAAAAATAAATATTAAATATGATGGGTTTGTTAATGTTATTGTGGCTATCCTTCTCAAAATGCGTTATTGTATTAGAGAAATGTACTTAATTATTTATGTGAGAAATTATTTGATTTCTGAGATTGGCTACAAAAATCTTCCAGTTGCTTTCAGGCATTACTTATGCATTAAAATACATTAAAAGGTAAGCAAATTTTGAAATTCAGTCTTGTAGAACCACCCAAAAGAAAGAGTTATTCGATTTGAACAGATAACTATTCACATTACTCCATGTTTCACACAAAATTCAATTGGCTGTAGCTAGTTCCCCACTGGTTGAATGTAATGTATATGTATGCTCTACCAGACAAGACTATGTCTGACCTGTTAAATTCATGGAATTTGAGCATGAAACTATCTAGAATATCACTTCTGCCCCCATTCTCTCCTTGTAGGCTGAAAAGGCAGCATAAACCACCAGGGATACTCTTGCTGGGGATTTTCAGACTCTCCAACTATTGATTTTTCCCATTAAGCACAACACTCCTTACGGCCAACAGAATTCAATCATGCTGAATTGCGATGACTTGCTTAAATTTTCCCCACATAGAGTTTAAGAAGTGAATCAGTATATCACTAACAGATTAACTCAGTCTTCCTTTCAAAGCAGTTTGACTACCATGGAACCATCAATGCCTCTTCTCCCTGCCCTGCAGGAAGAAGTGCTACAGCCTTTCTCTAACTTGGTTCATTCTGATTTCTCAAGATAGTCACAGAATGAAGAAAACAGCCCCTACCCACTGGTAACTGCAACTCTGGTGTGGTTCCATATTATTTCTGAAATGCTAGAATAAGAATACTGAGTTTCTATGTTAATGGAGTCTGAAAGTAATTTCAATCCCCATTTTGCCACAGAGATGGTAAAGGAGTAATCAACGTGGCCATTTCTGAAAAAACAATCTTCTTGAAGGCTTGCTGCTTTACTGTCCATTTTTTGTTCTGCTGGGCACAACTGTCCACTTTCTCAGCATATCTCATATCAGTTGGCAGGTGAGAGATCAAAAGAATCAGAGGGTCTAAATGTATCTGAAGAGTCTGTCTCTCAAGTTAGTGCAGCAATTCTCAGGTTGTCACACATCATTTTTGCTCTGATAGGCTTATGTACTTTGTTTAAATCCCATAAAATAAGACCTGAAATAATAATGCAATGGAAAGCTTGAAAGTTTTGCTCCCAAAATCATTTACACAAACATTGAGAGCTCAGACCTACTCACAGCAAAACAATTTACAATAATATTAAGTACCTCCACTTGAAAAAAATCATTACTGTTTAATTACTTATCCCCCTACTCTGTATTGATCAAATTTGAAGGCACAGTTTCAGGAAATGACAATCAATTGGATGTTGATTGGATATTCCAATATAAATCACATTTCAAAATATATCTGCCCTTGGTAACTTCAAAACAAAATTCATATATAATAATCTTATGAGGTGAAAACCCCAATTTTGATTTTTCTTCAACAGTTTTTTAAAATGTTGATTGTAGCAATATTCTTAGTTTTGACAAGCATATATTCCTTGAACAAAATAAGACTCAAGAGCAGGCATTGTGATGCAATAGGTTAGGCTATCACTTGGGACACTGGCATCCCAGTGTCAAGAGTGTGTGGTTTGAGTCCCACCTATTCTACTTCCAATCCAGCTTCTGCACCTGGGATGAGCAGATGATGGCCCAAGTATTTGAGCCCATGCAACCCTAGCTTCTGTTTTCAGACTGGCCCAGTCCCACCTGTCACAACCATTTGAGGAGTGAATCAATCGATGGGAAATCAATCTCTCTGTCTCTCTCTCTCTCTGCCTTTCAAATAAATAAACAAATTTTTTAAAAATTAAGACTCCACTATTTATGAATATTTCTTGGTATGTTTAATTAGATGTGTTACAGTCACTCCAAAATCATTCTTATAGAATCTTCTGAATGTGAATCACAAAAACAGTCATTAAAAACAATCCTGTGAATGTTAGGATACTTGATAAGGCAAGTATGTGTGATCATTTGTATGTGCCAACAATGATGGAACAAATATGGAAGCAATGGTTAGAAATCAAGCTGTGTGACTTATTTCCAGTCTTTTCTAATTCTCTTATTATGCCTTTACAAATATATATGATTACCTATCCAGTCCATGAAAAAAAAAACTGGAAAATATCCTTTTAGTTTTCTTTATGTACCCCATGTTTCTAGTTCCTCTGTTTTTATCATTGATATGAACCCAGTGAAAATGTTAATTTTTATTGAATATTAGTCTTTTTTTTTTTTTGACAGGCAGAGTGGACAGTGAGAGAAAGAGACAGAGAGAAAGGTCTTCCTTTGCCGTTGGTTCACCCTCCAATGGCCGGCGCAGGAGCCAGGTACTTCTCCTGGTCTCCCATGGGGTGCAGGGCCCAAGTACTTGGGCCATCCTCCACTGCACTCCCTGGCCACAGCAGAGAGCTGGCCTGGAAGAGGGGCAACCGGGACAGAATCTGGCACCCTGACCGGGACTAGAACCTGGTGTACCGGCGCCGCAAGGCGGAGGATTAGCCTAGTGAGCCGCTGCGCCGGCCAAATATTGGTCTTAAAGATGCACAGTCCTTTGTGAGAACTGAAATAACTGATAAAAACAGGTTTCACAGCAGGATAACCAGACTTGGCTTTTGTCTTCTTTCCCCTCTCTTTCTCATATATTCTGCACTTTTCTTAGATTCAAAAATCAAATCTTTATCTTATTCCACTTGTAATCATGAATCAATGCATGTAGCTTCAACATTAAAACAAACGTTGCTTTCAGATTCCACAATTCTGTTTGAATTTCTCAAACAGAAAATTAAGAGGCACTCTGGATGCCTTTGGTTTTTCTCTTACCTTATTTTTTGGTCTTTTCCTGTCCCTACACATATTTATTTTCCCTGTCCTTCCATTATTTTCTTCATTTTAAATTTCTTTCTTCAATTACTGCCCCCTCTTTTGGTCATTTATAACAATATTATGACTCATTATTTCTCCTCCCTAATATCATATCATATATTTCCTGTTCAAGTTTCACGTCATTATATAGAAATCCAGAGAAGAAATCCAAGTGTCTTCAGCTCCAACCACTGTCTTACAGAATGCCCAGATCCAGTCACTGAGTCATGTTTATTCTGCATCCTAAATAACAAATAAATCTGAATGTTCCCATTGCATATTGTTCATCATCTCCTGCCTAGACAATTGTTTTGATCTCCCCATTCATCTTTCTGTCTCCCTTCTGTTGGATAACAAATGCAACCCCCAAACAAAAGACATTTCTCTAAAGCACATGTAAGACTACATCTTGGGTTGGTGCTGTGGCACAGTGGGTAAAGCCACCACTTCTGGTGCCAGCATCGTATATGGGTGCTGGTTTCAGTCTCAGCTGCTCCACTTCCTATCCAGCTCTCTGCCATGGTCTGGGAAAGCTGTAGAAGATGACCCAAGTCCTTGGGCCACTGCACCCGTGAAGGAGACCTGGAAGAAGCCCCTGGCTTCAGATTGGGACTATCTGGGGAGTGAACCAGCAGATGGAAGACCTCTCTCTCACACATTCTCTGCCTCTGCCTCTCTGTAACTCTCTGACTTTCAAATAAATAAATAAACCTTTAAAAATAAAAGACTAAGTCTGCGATGTTTAAAATCTTCCAGTGATAACAGAGTTCCTTAGCTTACAAACACAAATGAAAACACAATATTTGTATTTGACCTGCATCTACTCTTCAATCTACATTGAACACCATTTACCTCTAGCCTCTCCTCTCCACGCTCCTTAACTCTAGGCAAATCTATACACTCTAGGACTCTGGATTCATAGTTTCCCCTTTTGCATTGTCATCCTTTCCTGTTCATAAGTGTATCCCCACTCCTTGTTATAATGCTCTCACTATGCTTTACACACACCACTATGCACAACTGCACAACTTATCACTAATACTTATGCATTAACATGTATTTGTAAGACTGATTGCCTTGAAAATGAGGACTTTAACTTAGATATCTCTATATACCTGCAAGTGACACTATGTCTGCCCCATTGTAGATATCTGATAGACATTTGTTGAATGCCCTCAAGCCAAAGGACCGTTATAAACATGTTGTTATGTGTTAAATTCAAATGAACTCTCACCTTGAGTGTAAGCTGTACCCGCTGTGGGAATTCAAACTTCAGCTGGGAAGGCAGATTTGAGAGAAGCCTATTTTCAAGAGAAGGCTCAGGAGACTCCAGGGAAACAGCTCAAAATTATGCCACAGCTAACTCTGAGACATATCCAGAAATGTATGATAAGCTTAAAGCACGACATGACAAGCATCTGTTTGCAGGAGACCAGAAGTGTCCCCAGGTGGGAACAAATTAAAAGGAAGACTGACTTTAAATGCCAGAGGGAAGTGGTGGTTTGGGGATACTGCAGTGCCCTTTGTCCCCAAGAAGGCCTTTAGACACATCCTGGAAACATGAACATCAAGCAAAAACTTTAAAAGTGAGTTAGGCAAAGCTTTGTAAATGGCAGGAGCATAGGCACACTGCTTTAAGTGCCTCTAAGACAGCATAGGACAAATGGGAGAGAGCATGCATCTTCCACTTCTCTGACCTGAAGGTCACATTTGGCCCAGTCAAGGCAGAAGAAATCATGGTACCAATAACAAGCTCCAGTCTGTGCTACAGGACACCACCACTGTTTCTTCAAACAATGAACCCTGATATATTAAAGCAAAGGAGTAATTTTTTATGTTATCTAAACATTAAAACATAAAGTAAGTAGAGCAATCATTTTAATGTTCACAATCTTTCAATCAACTTAATTGTTTCTGTTTCTAATACCACGTCACTGTCATTTTTCAAGGCTATGTATTCTATTGATGGAACAAGGACATGAGCCTCCACCTTTTAGGTTTCCTGTTACCCTTGCCTTCTTTTTTTTTAAACTTTTATTTAATGAATATAAATTTCCAAAGTACAGCTTATGGATTACAATGGCTTCCCCCCCATAACTTCCCTCCCACCCGCAACCCTCCCCTTTCCCACTCCCTCTCCCCTTCCATTCACATCAAGATTCATTTTCAATTCTTTTTATATACAGAAGATCAGTTTAGCATACATTAAGTAACGATTTCAACAGTTTGCACCCACATAGAAACACAAAGTGAAAAATACTGTTTGAGTAGCAGTTATAGCATTAAATCATAATGTACAGCACATTAAGGACAGAGATCCTACATGAGGAGTAAGTGCACAGTGACTCCTGTTGTCAGTTCCGTATCACCTCTGTATTGCTCCTCACCCCACCCCCTGCATTCTTCCCCAGGTTCGGAAGCCAGTGGGCCAAACCTGAAGAGCCAGTATGGAGAAGTTCATCTCCTACTGCCCCCACCACTGCCCCCAGCCTACCTAAGATATAAAAGCCTGCTGTGGTCCCAGCCTCTGCCATTGTGCTGGGTCTGTGAGCATAGCGGCACATGGTCGACCTCTGGGGATTTTTTTTCTCTGAATAAATCCGGTTTGTATTCTGTCTCCTCTGTTCTGTGCCTCTTTTCCCTATATTTTGGTGCCCCATGTGAGGCAGCACCAATCTGTGCTCTTTCCTAACAGTTTTATTATGTTTTATTATACAAAATTTTCTTCAATAGTCTTGAAATTTTATTTTGTGATAAGTAAATTTGAATTGCTAATATCTAAAATTGACTTATCCATACACAATAATATTTTAACAGAGAAGATATTCTCTATGTAGAAACTGGGATCCTTAGAAAACTCAAAAAATCCTATAGAAATATATTCTTGATTCTAATTTTGTTTTTTTTATTTTAGTGTTAAATATTTTATCACCACTATTTCTACTGTCTTTGGTTCTATTCAGAGTCCCTTTCTTGCAAAATATTTTACAAAGAAAATTTTTTTTTCCTTTTTATGATTCTTGTGAACATTCATTGTGAATGTTATGTGAATGTTTATGATTCATTGTGAACATTATAGATGCTACAAAATTGTAGATTCTCTCCCTTCTATCTCATTGCAATAAAGAATAGAAATTTGGGGCAGTGCTATGGCATAGCAGGTACAGAATACCACCTGCAATGCTGCCATCCCATAGGGATGCCGTTCAAGTTTCCACTGCTCTGCTTCCCATCCAGCTCCCTGCTATGGCCTAGGAAAGCAGTTGAAGATGGCCCAAGTGCTTGAGCCCTTACACCGGAGTGGAAGACCTGGAAGAAGCTCCTGGCTCCTGGCTTCAGATCAGTCCAGCTCCAGCCACTGCTGCCATTTCGGGAGTGAACCAGTGGTTGGAAGACCTCTCTCTCTCTTTCTCCGTCCACCCACCCCCCCCATCTAACTCTGCCTTTCAAAAAAATAAAACTTTTTCTTTAAGATTTTTATTGATTTATCTGAGCGGTAGAGTTACAGACAGTGAGAGAGAGAGACAGAGAGAAAGGTCTTCCATCGGTTGGCTCACTCTCCAAATGGCCTCAATGGCCAGAGCTGCACCGATCCAAAGCCAGGAGCCAGGCGCTTCTTCCCGGTCTCCCACATTAGTGCAGGGGCCCAAGGACCTGGGCCATCCTCCACTGCCTTCCCAGGCCACAGCAGAGAATTAGATTGGAAGAGAAGCAGCCTGGACCAGAACCGGCTCCCATATGGGACACCGGCACCACAGGCAAAGGATTGACCCACTGCACCACGGCACTGGCCCCAAAATAAAACTTTTTAAAATATAATATAAATTAGAGCCAGTACAGTGGTTCAGGTTAATCCTCTGCCTGCAGCACCGGCATCCCATATAGTGCTGGTTCTAGTCATGGCTGCTCCTCTTCCAATTCAGCTCTCTTTAACGGCCTGGGAAAGCAGAAGATGGCCCAAGTGTTTGGGCCCTTGCACCCAAATGGGAGTCCTGGAAGAAGCTCCTGGCTCCTGGCTTCGGATTGGCGCAGCTCCAGCCGATGCTGCCATTTGGGAAGTGAACCAGCAGACAGAAGACCTTTCTCTCTGTCCCTACTCTCGGAGTCAATAACTCTGCCTCTCAAATAAATAATAAATAAAATATTTTTGAATTTTTTTTAAAAAAAGAATATAAATTTATGATTAAAAACCATGGCTCCATTAAGATACGTTCCCATATGTCAAGATAATCCACTGTACAATTACAGAATTTCAAAATTAAATCAAGTACACCATTTGAACTCATTTAGATTGTTCAGTTCTTTCTGAGTTTTATAAGATGATTCTTGGAGTCTTCCTATTTGAAAAAAGAGTTGTATAAGTCAGAAGGGAACTGCTTGATATATCAAGTGGCCAGCAGTGTAAAATATTTTTTTACTACCATCCCAAAGGGGAAATAGCTACTCCTGTCCTCATATACTTGGTTTTATTAGCTACACATGTTGTCCTTCAAAGAGATCACCAGTTACATTGAGTCTGAAAAGGGCTGAGAAAGAGAGCTATGATTATCATGCTTTCAGATGTAAGCATGAATGAAGTAAGAACTCTGTTCTTAGCGTGTGGGTCTTCTAGAAAAGGTCAAGGCAGAAAGTGGGTATACAAGGAGAGTATCTACCAAATCAAGTTAAGTATTAATAATAACAATTTTGTTTAAAAAAAGAAATCCAGGACATATTGTAAACAATACAAGATGCCAGTTTAACAAGCATAAACTGTGACTACATTTTTCATTAACCATGTTAGTCAGACAACTCAGAGGAGAACTTCCATAAAACTCAATGCCCTAAATCTGCAAGTACAAGTTACGAGTAGTGAGACTACAGCCAGTAATTTTTGAATTGCTACTTTCTAATCTTATTTGTGAATGATGAGGCCAAGGACAGCTTGAATTGAGCAGTGTCATTACTGAAATATTTTCTAATTCTTTCTGAAAAATAAGCACTAAATTAAGTTAATGTTTTTTTTTTTGTTGTTGTTGTTGTTGTTGTTGTTGTTTTAATACCCTCTAAAGATGGCAGCTCTGAAAGAGAAGCAAGTTTTTTAATGGGACTTGCCAACTAGTTATATAACGCATGTGCATAAAATGAAAGTAAAAATGCCATAATACTGTGGTAACCAGGATCTGCACAAGTCCTCCTCCCGCTAAGGGTAAATATAGACTGAAATCAATTTCCCCTTACAAAGAATAAACAGAACTCTAGTACAAGTAGCCATCCCCCCTGCTACAATCAGAAGACACTGCTTTTTTGGACTGGTGGTGCCTTTTGTCTTAACTCTTGCTTCTCCTGGCCTTGGAAATTCTCCCGACCTTTCAGTGTGCAAACAAGGACCTCAATGCATAGAGTTCCCGTGTGCTCCACTCCCTTTCCAACACAGTTACTTCCTCAAGAATCATCTTGCTCTTACCTGCATATTTAACAATTTACTCATCTTGAAATATCACAAGATGATAGGAGCCGCTAGCTGCACTTGCTTTCCCTGGAGACTTTGGACCACAGCTGACAGCTGACTATGATCTTAACTGGCATCTGTACATGTGTCATCCTCACGAGAAGGCTTTAAACTCTTTTAAGTAGAAGCAATGCCTTCTACTTTATCGTCCCTTCTGTCACTCAACCCTTTCATACCACATAAAGCAAAAGCTCAATCAACTCTTTTGAGTGGAATGAATCATTTGAGGAATTAAACCTTATTCTGATTTTAAAAAAGGAAAGAAGGGGCTGGCACCGTGGCTCACCTGGTTAATGCTCCACCTGCGGAGCCGGCACACCGGGTTCTAGTCCCAGTTGGGGCACCGGATTCTGTCCTGGTTGCTCCTCTTCCAGTTCAGCTCTCTGCTGTGGCCCAGGAAGGCAATGGAGGATGGCCCAAGTGCTTGGGCCCTGCACCCACATGGGAGACCAGGAGGAAGCACCTGGCTCCTGACTTCAGATCAGCGCAGCACACCGGCTGTAGCAGCCATTTGTGGGGTGAACCAACAGAACAGGAAGACCTTTCTCTCTGTGTCTCTCTCTCTGACTAACTCTGCCTGTCAAAAAAAAAAAAAAAAAAAAAAAAGGAAAGAAAATAATTTGGTGACATATTCTCATTGTCAGAGAAAAATAATCTCAAAAATAAAAATAAAGTCAAATTAAAATATCTGTGACTGGTGTATTTTTCCAGATAAAAAGGAGAAGGAATCCACTTTGGGTGGGAATTCTAGATAAGGAGTTAACAGTGAAAAAAATATGGTATCTTCAAATATATTTTCCTTCTTATATTACCAGAACTAATATAGTCTATAATTCATTTAACTAAAAAGCAGCTTTCAACTTTAAAAATATTGTCATATCATTAATTGTATTTCAATACATTTCAGTATTTCACATCATTAATTGTATTTCATGGAAGTTAACATGAATATTAGGATCTTAAAAAAGAGACCATATAAACTCATTCATCAAAAGCTGACAGTTTTGATTTACTACTAAAATGCTAAAACATAATCAAATACAATTTGGTGAGATTCCTTACAAAGGCCGAAAGAGAATATTCCAGACATCTAATCTGAATTCTCGTATTGGTTTGACATACTAAGTCAATTTTCCTGGAAGGGGTAAACATCATCATGAGTCTGGAAAACATATTACGTGATCACAATTTATCTGTATTGATTATTTGTAAACCTGCTCTCAAGTTCTCAACTTGTCATGCCTGCCTATCATCAAATAGTACTGTCAAGAAAGAAAGTTTGTGTTTCTTGCTAGGAATGCTCTCATCTGGTTAACGAGCAATCAGTGAGAACACAATCTCAGATAGTGTCCCTGTCATAGAAATTTTTAGATGCTAATTTTCTCTGTTCACTCATTCATTTAAAACATGTTTTTAGTTCAAATAAACAAACATAAGCTAATCATAGACTTTGCCCTTGGGGTATTTATAATCCAGTGTTATCAAAAGTGGATGTGAGTAGATATTAACATAAAGTGATAACTATGTATTTAACACTTTCAGAAATGTTAATTTTGCCTTTAGTGGAATTATGCAGCATTTAACTAGTCCTCCTCAAAGCCCTCAATCAATCCTCATATGTTTTTTTATTGCCTCAGTCTAATTTAAGAAATTCATTTCAGCAGCATCAAAATCATATTAGTTTCCCTTCTCTGTGTTCCTGCTGAACTATGGTCTTTTGCTTTCTGTTTGTTGAAGTCTTCATTTAGTGGAGTATTAAGATTTCATAATTTAAATTAAAAATATGTTATCTCAAAAATTTTTTAAAAATTTAACTCAAATTAGTTTAACAAAAAGAATCCTGCAATGTTCTATTTTTGTGGTTGGAATTCAGTTAATCCAATGTAATACTATGCCAGATCCGGAATCATTGCACTTTTTTTTTGTTGTTGGACAGGCGAGTGGACAGTGAGAGAGAGACGGAGAGAAAGGTCTTCCTTTTCTGTTGGTTCACCCCCCAAATGGCCACCACAGCCAGCTGGCGTGCTGAGCTGATCCGAAGCCAGGAGCCAGGTGCTTCCTCCTGGTCTCCCATGCGGGTGCAGGGCCCAAGCACTTGGGCCATCCTCCATTGCCTTCCCGGGACACAGCAGAGAGCTGGACTGGAAGAGGAGCAACCGGGACAGAATCCGGCACCCCGACCAGGACTACAACCCGGTGTGCCGGCACCGCAGGCAAAGGATTAGCCTATTGAGCCACAGCGCCAGCCTATCACTGCACTTTTTAATAATTTCAGAAATCTAGGTAAGCTCTCACTCTAATTATTTTCTTTATGGTTTTGATCATCAAGAAAAAAAAAAAAAATAGGCCGGCGCTGCAGCTAACTTGGCTAATCCTCCGCCTGAGGCGCTGGCACACCGGTTCTAGTCCCAGTCGGAGCGCCAGATTCTGTCCCAGTTGCTCCTTTTCCAGTCCAGCTCTCTGCTGTGGCCCGAAAAGGCAGTGGAGGATGGCCCAAATTCTTGGGCCCTGCACCCTCATGGGAGACCAGGAGGAAGCATCTGGCTCCTGGCTTCGGATCAGCACAGCACGCCAGCTGCAGCACGCCAGCCGTGGCGGCCTTTTTGGGGGTGAACCAACGGAAAAGGAAGACCTTTCTCTCTGTCTCGCTCTCTCACTCACTGTCTAACTCTGCCTGTCTAAAAAAAATAAAATAAATATTTTAAGACACTAGTCTTGTTTATGTGCTCCCTTTGGCTCTTAGTCCTATCATTATGATCACTTGTGAACAGAAATTGATCACTGGGACTAGTGAGATGGCATTGGTTCATACCACCTTGATGGGATTGAATTCGAATCCCCTGGTATGTTTCTAACTCTACCATTTGAGGTAAGTCAGCTTGAGCATGTCCCGAATTGGACATCTCTTCCCTCTCTTATTCCCACTCTTATATTTAACAGCAATCATTTTTCAGTTAAGTTTCAGCACTTAAGAAGAATTGTGTATTGATTACAGTATTCAACCAAAAGTATTAAGTAGAACAAACAAACAAAAATACCAAGAGGGATAACATATTAAGCTGCTCATCAACAGTCAGGGTGAGGGCTGATCAAGTCACCGTTTCTCATAGTGTTCATTTCACTTTAACAGGTTTCCTTTTTGGTGCTCAGTTAGTTGTCACAGATCAGGGAGAACATATGGTATTTGTCCCTTTGGAACTGGCTGATTTCACTCAGCATGATGTTTTCCAAATCCCTAACAGGGATCACTATTCAGTTAAAATTTAAACACCTAAGAATAATTGTGTGTTACTTACAGAGTTCAACCAATAGTACTAGAACAAAAAAATACTAAAATGGATAAAGTATTACATTGTACATCAACAGTCAGGACAAGGGCTGATCAAGTCACTGTTTCTAATAGTGTCCATTTCACTTCAACAGGTTTCCCTTTTGGTGCTCAGTTAGTTGTCGCCAATCAGGGAGAACATGTGATATTTGTCCCTTTGGGACTGGCTTAATTCACTCAGCATAATGTTTTCCAGATTCCTCCATCTTGTTGCAAATTACCAGATTTCATTGTTTTTGACTGCTGTATAGTATTCTGTAGAGGACATGTCCCATAATTTCTTCATCCAGTCTACTGTTGATGGGCATTTGGGTTGGTTCCAGGTCTTAGCTATTGTGAATTGAGCTGCAATAAACATTAAGGTGCAGACCATTTTTTTGTTTGCCAATTTAATTTCCTTTGGGTAAATTCCAAGGAGTGGGATGGCTGGGTCGAACGGTAGGGTTATATTCAGGTTTCTGAGGAATCTCCAGACTGACTTCCATAGTGGCTTAACCAGTTTGCATCCCCACCAACAATGGGTTAGTGTCCCTTTTTCCCCACATCCTCACCAGCATCAATTGTTGGTAGATTTCTGAATATGAGCCATTCTGACCGGGGTGAGGTAAAACCTCATTGTGGTTTTGATTTGCATTTCCCTGATTGCTAGTGATCTTGAACATTTTTTCATGTGTCTTTCTGTTGGCCATTTGGATTTCCTCTTTTGAAAAATGTGTATTAAGGTCCTTGGCCCATCTCTTAAGTGGGTTGTCTGTTTTGATGTTGTAGAGTTTCTTGATTTCTTTGTAGATTCTGGTTATCAACCCTTTATCTGTTGCATAGTTTGCAAATCTATTTTCCCATTCCGTCTGTTGCCTCTTCACTTTCCTGACTGTTTCTTTTGAAGCACAGAAACTTCTCAATTTGATTCAATCCCAAATGTTAATTTTGGCTTTGACTGCCTGTGCTTCTGGGGTATTTTCCAAGAAGTCTTTTCTGGTACCTATATCTTTCAGGGTTTCTCCATTGTTCTCTAGTAACTTGATGGTGTCAGGTCGTAGATTTAGGTCTTTAATCCATGTTGAGTGGATTTTTGTGTAAGGTGAAAGGTAGGGGTCTTGCTTCATGCTTCTGCACGTGGAAATCCAATTTTCCCAGCACCATTTATTGAACAAACTGTCCTTACTCCAGGCATTGGTTTGGGTCCTTGATCAAATATAAGTTGGCTGTAGATGTTTGGATTTCTTTCCGGTGTTTCAATTCTGTTCCATTGGTCTATCCATCTGTTTCTGTACCAGTACCATGCTGTTTTGATAACAACTGCCCTGTAGTATGTCCTGAAATCTGGTATTGTGATGCCTCCGTCTTTGTTTTTGTTGTACAAGATTGCTTTAGCTATTCGAGGTCTCCTGTGTCTCCATATGAATTTCAGCATCATTTTTTCCAGGTCTTAGAAGAAGTTTTCGGTTTTTAAATCTAAAAGTATAGTAATAATTGATTCAGAAAAAATTTTTATATAATACTGTAGAGAGTTTCAAAATTCTCTACATAATCCAGTTCAATTCATTCTCTTCTCTTCTCCTCACACTGAAGCTAATATCTATCTTCCAATAGGCAGGTATTATTCCTATGTATTTTTTCATTCATGAATATATAACATCTTTTTGTAAATGTGTTATACAGTTGGCCCTCTGTATCTACAGGTTCCACATTCTCAAATTCAACATATAATGGATCCAAAAAATTTGGAAAACAAAGATGTCTATACTGAACATGTATACACTTTTTTCTAATCATGATTTCCTAAATACAGTATACAGTATAATCACTATTTACATAGCATTTACATTGTATAAAGTTTTGGAAGTAATTCTAGAGATGATTTAGAGTATCTGGGAGGATTGAATAGGGTATATGTAAATAGTACACCATTTTACGTAAGAGACTTGAACATGGGTTTTGGCATTGTGAGTGGTTCTGGAACCAATCACTTGTAGATACCAAGGGATGTCTATAAATATGTATTCTACTTTGGAACTTGTATTTTCCCTGGACATGGACTCTATGAGGATTATTATGTGGATTATCAATACTGATTTGTGAAGCTTTAGTTCATTCATTTCCCATTTCTATATGGCATTTTACTATATAAGTATCCCATAATGTATTCATCTATTCGTTCTCTTATTGATGAATTTTTTTTCCCAATCTCTTGCTGTTGGTACCTTGCTACAATAAATATTGTGGCACTGGTTCCCTTGTACACAGATGCAAGAATTTCCCCAGAGGATATATTAAGAAGTGGAAGGTTTGGTTCCTACAGTGTATTTTTCTTTAACCTTACCAGATACTGACAAATTGCTTTCAAAAATGACCAAGATGCCCTTAACATTCCTGCCAGCTTGACTAAACTTTAGACATATTTTGGACTGACTGTAGGCCCCTGACTTCCCTTTTCTTAGAGCATTAACTTTAAAAAATTTAAATGCAAATTCTTTCTCTGGCCTTAACAGGAATAAATCTTAAAATCCTCTTCTTTGACAGCCTAGAATGTCAGTTTTACAACTCAGAAATGTCCTTCTTAATGACCTGGGAGTCATCTCTTGGAGTCTCTGCTGGAGACTAGGAGCCTAACTTCAGTAAGCAATAATTTGCAAATATAAATGGCCTGATCACATTGACCAACCTCTCCCCTAACATCTTTCAACTACTTAACCCCAGAGTTTAAACTTCCTCCCACTTTTTGTTTCAGTCAAATTGAGTTCTATTTCTCCTCTGTTGCAATAATTTTAAATAAAGTCTTCTTTGTTCAACTTCTCTGGTGCAAATTTCTCTGACAAAAACACTCCAGTTATTATTATTCATTTTAACTCATTAGCACTATTCCATAGGTCTTCATTTCTAAATATGATTATCAATTCACTATCTTTTTCTTGATTTTTGCAAGTTTTGTATGTGGGAAATGGTGTTCCATTTGCCTGTCACTAATCATTAATAAATTTAATCTTTTACAGTATTTATTCACTTTTTCTCCTCTGTGAAATCCCTGTTCATAGGTTGCCCTCATTTTATGTGTTATTTCTTTTCTTTATTGATTTGTGGTTCTTTATCCTGAATGCTAATCCTTGTCAGGTGTTTGTTTCATATTTGATCTGATCTAGCTTCGCTTCTTGGCAGGATCTGTCATGTTTTCAATATAATCCTTCAGTAGGAGTTCCAAATTGCCAATATGAGACTTGTTCTGGCCTATGGGTCCTAAGGTTGAGGTGGCAGCAACATAAAATCACCAAAGTGCTTATAAGAATAGCCATCAAATCTAGAAATTGATACCCTGTCAAAAATTCTGATTCAAAAGTGAAATTATAATAAAGATGGAGTTGAAGTGGCAATTTCCCTATTGTTGGTGCTTATCTGTTTTAATAAGCCAGCAATTATGCTACATATTCTTTACAACTGAAATTTCATTGGCATTTTGCAGTTTACAGGATGTGAATATTCATCTTGAGGAAAAAAGAAGTCTTTAAAATGTTACTCTCTTCATGTGTCGAAATAAAACAAGGTTCCAGTTTCCACAAAGGAATTAATAATGGTAAAATTAAAAACTAGTTTCTCCAATGAATAACAGTTTATGTAATCAAAGAGTACTGCATGTTCATCACCCTTTGGTTGTGGATATTTATCCTATTGATACAAAACCACTGCTGCCTTCTTGAGAGCTAAATATCTTTTTAATCAAATGTGCATTAAAAACACTGCCTATTTTGATTCTAATAAGACACTTATTTTTACCTAAATTTTCATATTACAGATATATTCCCTTGTGGTTTATTCACTGTGTAGAATGTCACATTCTACATATTGTGGTTCTTTTAACTTGTGAATAATGCCATTGATTTTAAAGATAACTTGGCAAAAAACTTAATCAGAAGTTTTGAGTAAAAATGCCAATGTTTTGGCAACTTTCAGCAGTTTCTTATTACTCTTCTTGCTATATAGAACAGGAAAATGGAAAACAATGTTCTACTGAAGAACTTAATGCAAATTTGCTCTACATATTGCATTTTTAAATTCTATTGTTTTCTCCATTCGTGTATGGCTAAACAAGTCTAATTTTTCCCAGTTTAATTTTTTTCTTCATGAAGTAATATTTTTTTAGATTTATTTATTTATTTGAAAGTTGGAGCTACACAGAGAGAGCAGAAGCAGAGAGAGAGAGAGAGAGAGAGAGGGAGAGAGAGAGGCCCTCCATCCAATGTTCACTCCTCAACAGCTGGAGCTGCACAAATCTGAAGCCAGGAGCCAGGAGCTTCCCCTGGGTCTCCCACATGGGTGCAGAGGCCCTAGGACCTGGGCTATCCTCCACTGCTTTTCCAGGCCATAGCAGAGAGCTGGATGGGGGCAGCAGTGACGGCTCAAGTAGTTGGTCTCCTGCACCCACATGACAGACCAGACTGAGGACATTTGGGAAGTGAACCAATGAATGGCAGTTCTATCTCTGCTTGTCTCTCCCTGTGTCTTTCTGCTTTTCAAATAATAAAAATAATAATAATAGAAACCAAAGAAGATATTTCAATTCAAATTAGGCTATTTTAGAAACAGACTTGCCATATGATCCAACAATCCCACTACTAGGCAAATACCCAGAAAACATGAACATACTGGTTTAAAGAGATACTTGCACCTCCATGTTTGTAGCAGCACTGTTCACAATAGTCAAAATATGGAATCAACCAAGGTGTCCATCAGATAAATGGGTAAAGAAAATGTGCTGTACACACACATCCACAATGTAATATTATTAAGCTATAAAAAGAATGAAATTCTATTATTTGCATCAAAATAGTTGCAATTGGAGGACATCATGTTGAATGAGTGAAATAAGCCAGACATAAAATCAAATACCATATGTTCTCCCTTACATATGGGAGCTGATGCCTATGTGTATCAGCTTTGCTGGCAAATACAGTGTTTGGTCAAACTTTGTTTTAAATCTTTGCTTTATATTTGTTGAACTCTTTATTTAATGGAGCATTAAGCCTTTGACTATGAAAGACCATAGTTCAGCAGGGAAACAGGCAATGGCTATAAACAATTATCAAATGAAAAGATGTTCAATTTCATTCTATAAAGTAAATTAATTTTATTGTTTTAATTTTAGCTCCCACACATAGGGGAGAACATGCTGTATTTCTCTTCTGTGTCTGGGTCCATCCATTTTATGCAAATGACAGGAGTTCATTTTTTTAATAGCTGAATAGCATTCCATTATGTGTATGCATGTATCACATTCTCTTTATCCAGTCACCTTTGTTGGTTCGATATTTGGCTATTTTGAATAGTGATGCTATAAATATGGTGGAGCAAGTATCTCTGAAAAAATAAATTCATGTCTTTTGCAGTAGTGAGATTGCTGGATTATATGGCAGTTCCATTTCTAGTTTTTTAAAAAATCTCCATACTGCTTTCCACAATGGCTGCACTAATTTATTTTCCCACCAACAGTGTGCAAGAGTTCCCCTTTCTCCACATTCTCTTCAGTAATGTTACTCTGTCTTTGGATAATAGACATTCTGACAGGGGTCTCTCTCTCTCTCTCTCTCGTCCATCCCACTCTGCTTTTCAAATAAAACAAATAAATCTTTTTTAAAAAAAGTAGTGTATGGCCGGCACCGTGGCTCAATAGGCTAATCCTCCGCCTTGCGGCGCTGGCACAAAGGATTCTAGCCCCGGTCGGGGCACCGGATTCTGTCCCGGTTGCCCCTCTTCCAGGCCAGCTCTCTGCTGTGGCCAGGGAGTGCAGTGGAGGATGGCCCAAGTCCTTGGGCCCTGCACCCCATGGGAGACCAGGAGAAGCACCTGGCTTCTGCCTTCGGATCAGAGCAGTGCGCTGGCCGCGGCGGCCATTGGAGGGTGAACCAACAGCAAAAGGAAGACCTTTCCTCTCTGTCTCTCTCACTGTCCACTCTGCCTGTCAAAAAAAAAAAAAAAAAAGTAGTGAACTTAAGCAGGAATCGTGTAAACTAACATTTATATACCACCGTTCTGAGTCCTTCTGCATATTATCTCCATCAATGCTCATATAAATCCAAAAAATTAAAATTTTTTATAACACCTATTTCACAGATGAGGAATTCATAGTACAAAGACATAAATGGCTGCCCCAACTCACACAGCTAATAAGGGGGGGATCCAGAATCGAAACCTAACTCCTCCTGCCCTCACAATTACCACTCAAGACTGAACCACAGGTTTACCATGTTCTATGGCAGAATTCAACACTTTCACCCACTGTCAACCTTTAAGAGTGAGTTAGAACTTTTTACTCCATTACTGGTAAATTATAACTTAAAATTCAATTACTTCAGTAATATTAAATTTAAAACAGAATGAATTATACAAATAAATTAAAACTTGAAAAAATTGTATAGTAGCAAGTAGAGTCATTTATTCTCTCAATTTTCCCAGCAGTTGAATAAGTACTAGATTTCTCAGCTCAGAAAATAAATGAAGTTGTTCATCATTTTCTCAAGGTCATAACAGAAACTCACAAGAAACTATAATTTCTTTGTATTCACATACTCACAAACAAAATTCTAGAAGATTTATTGAGAACAGATTCAAAGACATTCATAATTTTTAAAGTTGGTTTGAAACTCAAATAGCTGCCAACGCTCAAACTGTAATTGTGCCCTTGGAAACAGAAAAAAAAAAGAAACAAGCTTCATTGTTGTTAAAAGTCTTTTCCATACCTTCCAGAGCTGGGTACCAGCACACAAGTCACAGAGCCCCAGGATTTATCAAGGAGAGATTGGACTCCATGTCTTTCTGTGCCACATCATATCTCTGAAGCTGTTTCCTAAGCAATCAGCCTAGCCCTGTCCACCTGGCTGAATTACAATAAAGGTCTCTGAGATACTGCATCCAAAAGGAGAATTTTATACATTCTAATTTTAAAAAGCCAGTGCAGCCAACAGCAACCGTGGCTACTATTGTCACTAGGTTCCTCTCCTTCAGTTGTTCTCAACATTTTTATCAAAACTCCCAGGGGGAAAAAATGTCCTTATAGCTGGGTTCACTTCTGATCATTGTGCTGACAAAGTAGCACAACTTAGCTGTCCTAAACGACACAAATCCATAATCTGGCTATTCTGGAAATGAAAAGTCCAAGAAGGGTCTCTCTGGCCTATAAGGGGTCAGCAGGGCTGTTTTCCTTTTGGGAGGCTCCAGCAGGGGATTCATTTCTTTGCCTTTTCCAGCTACTACAAGCCACTTGCATTTTTGATTCCCAGCCCTCTTCCATGTCTGAAGCAGGAATGGCCAAGTCTTCTCACGTTGTATCACTCTGACAACAACTCTTGCATGTTTAAAGACCCCTGTGATTACCCTGAGCCCACATGAATAAACCAGAATGGTCTCCCTATTCACAGATTAGTTAAACAGCAAGCCAAATTCTATCTGAAACATTAATTACCCTTTGCCAGCTTTGGAGGATTAGAACATGGGCAATTTTAGGAAGCCATCATTTTACATACCACATAGTTGCATTTGAACCTTCCATGGGTAATTTCAGTTTTCCATTTGTATTTAATAAATGTAATCATCATCAAGAGAAAATAAAAGAAATTTCATTATTTATTTTGTTCTGTGAATACCACTTAAAATTTTACTCAATAATTTTCTTCCTTGGGCAATAATATCTAAGAGTGTATCATGTATTTGAATGATTTTCTGATTACATTAAAGTAAACTACGTTAATCTTATTTTCACTAAAATAGTCTAATATAGGTTAATACATTGCTTTATATTTTACAATAATTGAGAATATGTTCTGAAGCAAATTGTTTGGGGTCAGGGCCATAATGCCACTGCTTGGAATGCCTACATCCCATATCAGAGTGTGAGTTCATGTCTCAGTTGCTCCGCTTCTGATATGGCTCTCTGTTAACGTGCCTGGGAAGGTAGCTGATGATGACCCAAGTACTTGGATCTCTGACATCCATGTAGGAGACCCAGATGAAGGTCCAGTCTCCTGGCTTCAGCCTGGCCCAGCCTCATTGCATGGGAGTGAACAAGTGAATAGAAAACCAATATCTCTCTTTCTCGTCTCCTCCCTCCCTCTCCCTCTCTCTCCCTCACTCACTCCCTCCCTTCCTCCCTCCTTCTCTGACACTCCACCTTTTAAATAAATAAATGAATCTTTACAAAAGCAAGAATGGCCCAGTGCTATGGCATAGTCAATGAAGCCACTGGCTGCAATGCTGGCATCCCATATGGGCCCCAGTTTGAGTCCTGGCTGCTCCACTTCCGATGCAGCTCTTTACTATGACCTGGAAAAGCAGTAGAAGATGGTCCAAGTCCTTGGGCACCTGTACTCGCGTAGGAAGACCTGGAGGAAGCTCCTGGCTCCTGGCTTCAGATTGACACAGCTCTGGCCATTGCGGCTGCAATGGGGAGTGAACCAGCAGATGGAAGACCTCTCTCTCTCTCTCTCTCTCTCTCTCTCTCTGTGACTCTCCTTCTCTCTGTGTAACTCTGACTTTCAAATAAATAAATAAATCTTTTTTTAAAAAAAAGGCAAGAATTGAATTGTTGGATGAATATCAATAGTTTTTGTTTTTCTTCTAAGAGTCAGCATAGCAGAAATCCTAAAAAACACATAATTTCCTTAAAATATTTTTATTTAGTTAGTTATTAATAGGATTTTAAGCCTTTTAAAAAGCTAAATAAAATAGATTTACTTGAAAACCATAGAATTTCTTTCTCAGTACTCCAAGTAAAAGGTCTGTGGATTTCATATTTTAGAAAGTTAATATAATTTTCATCAATTGAAGCACACAGTTCAATTTCAAAACCTTGAAAATAAATGAAATGATAAAGAAACAAAGAACCAAATCAATCTGCGTGGTCATGGGGATTCATCAGAATGTGTAGTTCTATTCTTTGACATTAACCTTCATTGATTGGCCATTTTAACAAATCAGTTCCTATTCTCATATCTTCAGTTTTATGCTTCACTATTTCTGAGACTAAATTTCTTTAGAGTCTTAATATTATGCACTTTATTAGTACTTTCTCTGGGGGGATCTATATTATAACCATCTTAACTTTAAAATTATCCTTTCAGGAAATCTTTGGAAAGACCCATGAAAAATCTGAAGTTCTAGCAGATTTGTTTATTCATGTCCTTAATAATAATATATGTCTTAAGAGGTAAAAAGTAGGGAAAATTTCCCTTCAATAAAATATTTGGTCCATGCTCACATAGGAAATATTTACCTAGTTTAAGTAATTGACTATTCTAAAACATCTATAAATTTAGATCAGCAATGGGAATATGAAGAAATCAGTAAGGAATTAAAAGATATTTGATCCAAATTCTTATTTCTTCATATATCTAACACAACAAAGATTTCAAAACTTTGTTTTATAGACTTTCTGCCATCAGAATTCAGTTTTACAAGTCTTTAAAAATTTATGACTAAATATTTCTAAGGCATTTGTCTCAATATTCAAATATTAATGATTGTTTACAAAGACAGCCTTGAAAAACTAAAAATATGTTCTATTAGAACAACAGCCATTGTGTTAATAGTACCATTATCCTTTCTTTTAATATGAAAGATAATAAAATATAGATTTAGGAATATTACATTGTAGCTGAGAGGAAATTTAATAGCCCTATCTTGTTTTAAAAAATAAGTTAAAGGATTCAAATGCATCAGATAGTAAAATTTCTAATGTTGTTTATAACATATTTCTAGAAGAACCTACTGGGGAAACCATCTTACCTGAAGAACTTTCTTTTCTGAAATGGTCATTAAGTATAAGATTCATAGTATTTTCTCTAAACCTAACTATACCTCATGTGTTTCAACCAACACATGTTGTTTTTAAGAAAAATTATCTTACCTATGCCTGCTACCTTTCTACAAAACATTACAGGCAACATTAGACTCATTCCTTCCACAAAAACTCAGCCTCTTTAATACACAGGAGTTTTTAAATCCTACATCAAGACTAACATCTTCACTTTTATATCTTCACTTGATCTAGCAAACCATGGAAATGTTGGACAATATGTGCCTGTTCTAATCATGTGTGGTAGCTGTCAATACTACAGTGAGAAGGATTCTAAATAAGGATCCAGCCATAATAGATTAGTACTTATTACCTAGCAATTTTGTCATAACAACAGGAAGATGACCAACAGCTTTCATTGCCTGCTGTAGGTTTGTTCTCTCTGCTACATAAATCAATGTCAAAATATAAAATATGTTACCTTGTGGGGGCCAGTGCTGTCACATAGCGGGAAAAGCCTCCATGTTGAGAATAGGAGCATGGAGGGATGCCCAGCCACGGAAATCAATACACACTTCATGGGCAAGCAGAACGAATAAGAGCAGATCCCCAGCCTCATGCCAAGAAGTGCCTAACTTATACAGACTGGAGAAGGTTGACAGGGGGAGAAGGAGGAGGATCTAAGATAGTCAGCACAGGGCACAGCCACTTTCACCATCAGTGAAATCTTGACTGAATAGAGCCAAATGGAAATCGGTTTCCAGGTCCCAGAGGGGAGGATTTCCAATCCAAATCCTCTTCTCAGCTGAACTCAAAGAGCTATGGGTTCCCCAACATATAGAAAAATGGTGAACAATTGCATCTGTTCTTGTGACCAGGGGAGCAAAGGCAGCAGGCACTTAAAATGTTCAACTAAAAGAGAAGCTAGTTCTAACCGGCATGCAAGTATAAGAGTGATCACTGGTTATGAATGCTAAATACTGGTGTTCATTGGCATTTGTATTCTCACAAATTAGCTCTTCACTCAAAGGTTTCAAAATTATAATGCACACCTGCCTTTAGTTAGCATTTAGCTATTTTTTATTAGCTGGAAAATCACTATCTCCATAATAAAACAGCACATGCAACTGAATAAAATCAGAAATAACTTCATAGAGAAGCCTTCTTTCCCATTTTCTTCCATAGTATAAACATCCTCCTAAACACTTCTCTGAGCCGCAATCAAGTGTTTTGAAACTCTCCATCTGCAAGTAGCGATGTTGAAAACTCTACACAGAACTGATCCTCCTGCTACATTCCAAACATGAATTGATGTCGTTACCACTTCTCTGCTGGCACTTTTAAATTTGTGTTTTATTTTAGGGACAAAGAGACAGAGAAACAGAAAACTCCTACCCACTGCTTTGTTCTCCAAATGCCTGCATAGCCAGAGTTGGATCAGCTGGGAGCCAGGAAACAGAAACTCAATGCAAGTCTCCCAAATACTTCAGCTGTTACCTGCTGTGTCATAGGATCTCTGATAGACAGAATCTGGAATTGAGAAAAGAGATGGGACTTGAATACAGGCACTCAGATATGGGATGTGGGCTTGTCAATCAGCAGTTTAAGTGCTATGCCAAATGCCAGCCCCTTTTCTGCCATTTTAAATCCCAAGGCTCTTCTAGGCCTCTCAAAACCCACTGAAATCTATTGCATCTTCACTTTTTTCCTTTAATTAAAAATGTGATCTCCCCTATATCTCTTGTAAAGGATGGTTGCTCATTCTCCCCAACCTCATGTATCTCAGAGTAAGGTGCTCACATTCAGTATCTTCTTCACTCCCCAGAGTTCCTTTCCAACCATTACCACCCCTGTTTGCTTATAAAAATCTCTGATTGAGTCTGGTCTCTGCCTCCAGCATTAGATCCTTGTATTTGCTTGATGACAGTGACTGACTCAGGAGGAATCTTACCGGAAAAAAGCTCTTAACTTTTATTCAGTGCTTGTAGAAATGAATACTATTTCTCTCACTAGAATGAGAACTAGGTAACTATCTTGCAACCAAAAGGAAAATCAGCCTAAAGAAAAAGAAACTAACATATTAGAACCAAAGAAATGTTTTTAAAAAGTGGAGCCAAGTCCTAATTAAATCATTTCAGAAGCAACCCTACTTCTTGACTTCAACATTTCCTTTCAAGCCATTTGTGATGTGTTTTCTGTTACACCAACTAAATCGTCACTATAAACCACTCACTACAAAAATCTACTTTAGAAATGCTGTCCTCAGACATCAGCCTCTGCTCCTTCAGTCTGTTCATTTATGCTCAACTACAACACCCGATCAGCATACAAAATCCATTAACCACCTTTACTATAAATCTACTCCTCCCTTTCTTCACATACATGTTTGCTGACTAATGGGCCAATCCATGTAGCTCAGTGCTTACACTTAGTAGGCATCAATAAACTGTGTTGATTATTTGGCTGAGTGATGTCCCTACATTTAGTCTCACTCTTTCCCAAATATATTTCATCTCATGATTACTCTTCTTATATATTTTTGAGTTATTTTTCTATAATTCAAATATGTCTTTATCACTCCCCAACCTAAAATCTTCACTTACTCCCATTTTGTTTAGAATTAGACCTCAGATTCTCTTCATAATATATTCCTGATGCCATCGTGGTCTGAAGGTTAAAATCTTCAGTGGGGCTGGCACCGCGGCTCAGTAGGCTAATCCTCCGCCTTGCGGCGCCGGCACACCAGATTCTAGTCCCGGTCGGGGTGCCGGATTCTGTCCCGGTTGCCCCTCTTCCAGGCCAGCTCTCTGCTATGGCCAGGGAGTGCAGTGGAGGATGGCCCAAGTGCTTGGGCCCTGCACCCCATGGGAGACCAGGATAAGTACCTGGCTCCTGCCTTCGGATCGCAGTGCGCCAGCCGCAGCGGCCATTGGAGGGTGAACCAACGGCAAAGGAAGACCTTTCTCTCTGTCTCTCTCTCTCACTGTCCACTCTGCCTGTCAAAAAAATAAATAAATAATAAAAAAAATCTTCAGTGGAGCTGGAATGGAGCCCACCAACTTCCTGAACCAAATCCAATGTTTGGAATCATCTTAAAATGTCAATCCCAAACAAATTGTTAAGTAGGTACTTCTAATAAATAACAACAATCCATCATTATAAATATCTGAAAAGCCAAGACATGATCTATCTTTGTAATATTTGAATTCTGTTTTGAACATTAAGGTTTAGTGGGAAAATTATAAAAAATAAAAGTTATCTAGAGAATATTTGGGACAGTCAAAGGCAAGAAACTATGTGTCAAGAGAAAAACAGAGTTTGTAGAAAGAAGACTTACGGGATACATAAGATTTATGTTCTGGAATTTGAAGGATTGTCATGTGGGAGAATAAAAGTGATAATTCTCTTTTGCTCCAGATAGCAGAAAAAGAAGGTATTTTACTGTTATATGACATACAACATTAAAATAATGTTTGTATCCAGCCATAAAAATGACCTACATAAAAATAAAGTTGTAAAATATTGGTCAGGTTAGTCTAGTTTGTGTCACAGCAACAAAGAACCCTAAAATTTCAGTGACATATAACACAGGAGCTTATGTGCACTACCTGTCCAACTCAGGTCACCTCAAGCACTGCTCACACAGCACACAGACCCAGAAGGATAGGGTTCCACTGTTCTGTGACACTGCCATCCAAACACAAGTGTCCATGGGAAAATAACAGAGTTTGAATTACAGATTTACTCTTAAATGCTTCTGCCTTGATATGATTCATATAATTTCCACGTAATTTTATCAAAGAAGTTCATGGCCATGCCTGTTTTCATAGAGACATAAGTTGAGCTGGCAGCCCACTTCAGAGTACCTGAATGAGTCTCAGCTGCTCTATTTCCAATCCAGCTCTCTGCTAATGTGCCTGGGAAAGCGGCAGAACATGGCCCAAGTACTTGGGTTCCTGCCACTCATGTGGGAGACCAGCATGGAATCCCTAGCTCCTGGCTTCCGCATGACCCAGCCCCAGCAGTTGAAACCATTTGGAGAATGAACTTTCTCTATCCCTCCATTTCTCTTTGTCACTCTGCCTTTCAAATAAATAAAAATAAATCTTTGAAAAGGAAAAATGAGATGGGAGTATGTAATAAACCCATGTTTCGGCATGGAAAAAGATGTCAGAAGTTTCTATGAGCACTTGAAACATCTACCATCACTCTCAGCAGGGTTTAAGCAGAGACAAAATTATCATCACAAATATTATAAAAAAATATTAGATCTCTAAGCCCCTTTAAACTTTAGAATCTAGAATTCTAAATTTATATCAGATATTCCTTTAGAATCAGAAATTGTTCTTTTCAGGGACAAATAAATAACTCTGGAGTGCTCACATCCCCCATAGGAAAATCACTATGCTCAATATTTGAATGCATTGAGCTGAGTTGACAAGAACTTGGCTTGAGAGAGCTAAATATTGACAGGTCAACAGCTCTAATTCTGTCTGATGGGCTTGCTGTGTTTCATTTTTCTTCAAATATTGTTTCAAATATTTACATTTGACTTCTACATAAGAGTTGTTGATTTTCAGTAGAGGCTGGGATGAATGACACTTGATATCTGTTCTTCATATGCTACAGAATTTACTTGCAAGGTTTTGAGCTACTTTGCCTTCTTCCCCAGTAGAAATGTAAGCTTAGCTAAATAGGTGGCCTTAGATGTTTTCAGCTGTATCCTAGTGGCTTGATTGTGTCTTTCACTGTATAAAATCACTGCATACAGGTTAGGTTGTTTATATTAGTCTCCTGATTTATTTCCATGCAAATATTGCTTAAATTGAGAGCAATTATGCAGCTCATTTTTGCTCATTTTAAACCTGCTGTGTCCTCAATTTTTCTTTAAATTATGGATCAAATAAGGACAGCTATACATTTTCAGTGCCATGGATACAGATTTGTAGCTCTAGAGGTATCTTAGAGATCATCTGGTTTATCCACCTTGTTCTACATATAAAAATTAATAACAGGCAACATTTATAGAAAGTTTACCATGTTCTAGGCATTGGGCTATTTCACATGTATTGTCTCAATCAATCATTTCAATAGCCCAATGTCATGAGTGCTATCATTATGCCCATTTTACAGACAAGTAAACCAACTTAAGTAAAGATCCACAGGGTCTGTAAGGGTCATTGTTCCTTAGAATATCAATTGCTAAAACACTTTCCATAAATCTGGTTTCAAATCTCAACTCTTATTTTACCTGTCACCCAGGCATGTATTTGTACACATACAGGGGAAACCATTTGAAATTCCCATAAAAATAAAAAAGGGAAACATGTCCCCCTCGTAAGATGGGCCAATTTTGAAAACATTGGGTGCTGGCATTATGGTATAATGAGTTAAGCTGCCACCTGCAATGCCAGCACCCTGTATCTGTGCCAGTTCAAGTCCTGTCTACACCACTTCCAAACCAGCTCCGTGCTAATGTTCCTGGCAAAGCAGTAGAAGATGGCCCAAGTGCTTAGGCCCCTGCATCCAAGTGGGAAACATGTATGAACCTCCTGGTTCCTGGCTTTGGGCTGGTCCAGGCCCTCCATTGAGGCCTTTCTGAACCACCAGATAGAAGATTAATCTCTCTCCCTTTCTCTCTATCTGCCTTTCAAATAAATAAAATAAATCTTTTTTAAAAAGAAAAGAAAAAGAAAACAATGGCAAATCCTGGCATTGGCAAGAATATGGATAAACAGGCACATGACCTCATTCACTATTCAACATTTTGTGATATTAAATTCAGACACTTCCCCACAATTCTTACATGTCAATTGGTGAAGAGGTGAATTTGTGAAAAGCGATGAGACAATAGCAAAGTATAAGAGAAAAAATTATGTAATCCAACGTATTAGATAAAAAGCAAAGATAGGAGAAAGTTGTGACATTACCTAATCTGGGAGAAATGAAAAAGAAGGAAAATTAAATTATAAACATTGAGTCTTGGATCCCAGACTTCCTTATTGAGAAGTCATTTCTGAAATAGTTTCCATTCTAACTGAAACTTCAAGCTAATAATGCTTATCTGTGGATGCAAGGATTTCTGTGATTTTTTCCTCCTTTTTTATTTGTACTTTTCAATATTGTTTAACTTTCCATTTCAGTGGCAATGCATTTTATAAAATAAGAAAGGGGATTTAAATAAATGCAACGAGTTTTATGAACAAGCTGAACTCCATAGGGAGAAAGTAAAAGGTAACTGCTTTCTTACCACTGTTTGGACCTGCAAGGCCATTCTGTATGCCTCAGTTAACAAAATGTTAGACAAACTAAGTGGTGGGGACAATCCTCCCCCTGTTCCAAGGTCTACCTGTCTTTGAACTTTCTGCTATCATCAACACACAACACAGGCCGTGACCCAGTCCTTCCACATCCTCTCTTCAAACTCATCCCCTTCAACTTCCACACTGCCTTCTCACAATCTTTCCACAACTTTGCACTGAGTGCCCTCCGCCGCCTGCATTTGACAGCCTCTCTCTACCCAGCACCAGGGCTACCAGCCGCTATTTAAAGCTGAAAAGCTTTCAATCCTCAGCACTGGAGCTGCCGTGGGAGGGGGTAGGTCTCAGGAAAGTGTGCTGCTGCATTACAAATGAAAGCCCGTATACTAGTTCTCTGGTAGAAGCAAATGCTGAGGAGGTTCTGTGTTGCTGAAGTACGGACACCATGCGGGTTAAAGGCTTTTTTTGCAGGTTGAACTGGAGACATAACCTTTATTCATCACACAATTTCTGTGGGGAAAAAAAATATGTCGAGTTCAAATCAACTGACCTACAAATGATCCTTAGGAACATAACTCACCTGGAAATGGGGGGGCTGCTTTTACAACCCTCTGCAGCCTGTCAGGTCCGATAGATGAGAGCCAGGACAGCAGCACTGATTTACAGCATCGTCCCTGTTGCTGAACTACTTCCTAATTCGCATTCTTTATTCTTAAAAGGAGAGGCATAATATGTCTGCTCCAGCTACAAGGTTGTTGAGATAATAAACTTGACTATTTCTGAGCAAATATCTTATAAAATTGACAGTACTTATATGTTTACTATTATTCCACATTATACATAATGGAATTCACAACACATGTAATCAGTTATAGGGAATTAGCTTTTAAGATGAATAGGATTGCCAAAGAGTTCATAATAAGTTCCTTTCTTTGTACTCTCCTAATTTCTCTCAGTAAGAATGTCTCCTTTTTTTTCTCTCTTAACCTATATATTATTTTTAGAATATTATATTACCCAAAGCTATCTAAATTTAGGAATGCTAATTGAGTGTATGATAGGGCACGTGTACATCTACACATTCTAAAAAGTATTAGAATTTGTTAAAAAAAATTTGTTTTCATCCATACCTTGTACAAGTTAAGTGTTAAGAAAACAATCAAAAATTAAAAATCTGAGTGAAGGGGTAACAGCAAGCCCTTTCGATGTCTTACTGGTGATGTTGGGCTGCTTATTAATAATTTTCAATATTAGTAAGCCTGTGGGTTCTTGCCACTTATTCAGAGAAGAATTCTGAATACTGGCTTAAATAAACCAGACAACATTGTAAATTTTTAAGTCTTTTATTCAGTGAGAGAAATGTGCAGGGAAGTAAGGATTTTATTTAGGGGAGACAGAGGGGTCTGGAAGCTAAGTTGGGTCCATACCAAGCAGAGAGCAGGCCAGGAATGGGCCACATGGAACAAGCGTTTGGTTATGAGCAGCCACAGGTAGCTTAGCACGGGTAGCAAAGTGAAGGTAGAGCGCAGGCCAATAGGCCATGCCCCCTGAAGCTGCAAGGTGCAGTGCAACAAGGGGAGGGCCCACCACGTTCCAGGCCTTTTATTTATAACCAAAGAGGGAGTGGTTACATAGTCTGATGGGCAGGAAGGTGTTCAGGTGAGATCAGGTAGGGGCATGCGATCATACAGGGGGCGTGGTCTTCCAGCTCACAAATCTAATCGATTTTATCCTATCCGCCTGCCTACATCATTGGCATATTATTTTTAAAGCATACTCAAGGGCTATTTATCTAATTATCCATGTTTGATTTTGCTTTTTTCTTATTTGATTAGAGACTAGACACTGTGAAATTATATGTTAAGCTCTAGCTTTCTGTCAAGCAGAAAAGTTAAGCCTGTAAGTTGCTGCTTTGTTTTCCTATGGGCAACTGACCAATGTTATTTCTAAATAATCATATCCTAACTTCCTTTTAATGTCTTACCGGATGGAATATACATATATTTTATTCTTCAAATATTCTTGAAATGAGTTCTATCAAGACTAATGTCTGCTAATACTAACTGATAGAATTAAAAAGGAGAGAACAATCCAACATGGGAAATGGGATACACAGCAGACTCATAGAATGGCAGATGCCCTAAGCAGCACTCTGGCCTCAGAATCAGCCCATAAGGCATTCGGATCCGGCTAAAAAGCCCATGAGAGTTTAGCAGGCATGGAAAGCCAAGACACTGTGGCAAAAAAATAAATAAATAAATAAATAAATGACCTAAATGAAAGATCTCTGTGAATGAGATCCCAGAGCAAAAAAACCAGGCCATTAAAGAAGGAGGTACCTTTCTCTTACGGGAGGAGAGAATTTCCACTTTGATTATGGCCTTATCTACATAAGGTCAGAGTTTGTGAACTCAAGAGGCATCCATAGCCTTGGCAACTCATGACACGAGCCTCAGGTGATTACTGATGTCATAAGTAAGGGTGTCAATTGTTTAATCAACAACGGGAGTCGCTGTGCACCTACTCCCCATGTAGGATCTCTGTCCTTAATGTGTATGTGAATTAATGATAAAACTAGTACTCAAAAAGTACTTCATACTTTGTGTATCTGTGTGGGTTCAAGCTGTTGAAATCTTTACTTAGTCTATAATAAGTTGATCTTCTGTATATAAATATAATTAAAACTGAATCTTGATGAAGAATGGAATGGGAGAGGGAATGGAAGATGGGAAGGAGGTTATGTGGGGAAAAGCTGCTATAATCCAAAACTTGTACTTTGGAAATGTATATTTATTAAATAAAAGTTTAAAAAAATAGAAACCAGTTTTATCCTCATTTTCACTCATTCTTTAAATAATAACTTAGATAAAACTTTTGACAAGTATTTATTTACATTTTCCTAAGAGTCATGTTTTAAGTTACTGAAAACTATATTTGATAAAAGTTAAGGAGAAAATAGTGTAAGTTTATGCTTAGCATACCCATGAGCTTCAGGAAAAATAAACACTGAACATGTGCAAGTATCCTTCTGTTCTGGCCCAGTAATTGCTGCCCTGTATTATAGAAGAATACAATAGTTGCCTAACCCCAAAACACATCCATATTGGTCACCACCAACTAGTTTGCTTTTATGATACTGTGCAACGCATTTTGTCTTATTTGTCTTATTTCTTCTTATTATTTCTCTTCAAACAATGCCTGGTTCATAGCAATCAGGGATATTGGTCTGTAATTCTCTTTCAGTGCTGCATCTTTTTCTGGCTTAGGAATTAGGGTGATGCTGGCTTCATAGAAAGAATTTGGGAGGATTCCCTCTTCTTTGATTGTTCTGAATAGTTTGAGAAGAATTGGAGTTAGTTCTTCTTTAAATATATGGTAGAATTCAGCAGTGAATCCATCTGGTCCTGGGCTTTTCTTTGTTGGGAGGGCCTTTATTACTGTTTCAATTTCTGTCTCAGTTATGGGTCTGTTTAGGTTTTCGATGTCTTCCTGGTTCAATTTAGGTAGGTTGCATGTGTCCTGGAATCTAACCATTTCTGATAGGTTTCCCTGTTTGCTGGCATACAAGTCCTTGTAGTAATTTCTGATGATTCTTTTTATTTCTGTGGTGTCTGTTGTTACATTTCCTTTTTCATCTCTGATTTTATTGATTTGGGTCTTTTCTCTTCTTTTTTTAGTTAGTTGGGCCAATGGGGTGTCAATTTTGTTTATTTTTTCAAAAAACCAGCTCCTCGTTTGGCTGATTTTTTGTAATGTTTTTCTTGATTCAATCCTGTTGATTTCTTCTCTGATTTTAATTATTTCTCTTCTCCTACTAGATTTGGGTCTGGTTTGCTGTAGGTTTTCTAGATCCTTGAGGTGAATTGAAAGCTCATCTATTTGGTGCCTTTCCAATTTCTTGATGTAGGCACCTATTGATATAAACTTTCCTCTTAACACTGCTTTTGCTGCGTCCCATAAGTTTTGGTATGTGGTGCTGTTATCCTCATTTACTTCCAGAAAGTTTTTGATTTCTCTTTTGATTTCTTCTATGAACCATTGTTCATTCAGGAGCATGTTGTTCAATCTCCATGTGTTTGCGTATGCTCTAGGGATTCCTGAGTTGCTAATTTCCAACTTCATTCCTTTATGGTCTGAGAAGCTGCATGGTATGATTCTAATTCTTTTGATAAATATTTACTGAATGAAAGAATAAATTATCTATCTCATAAACAATTTGGAAGGTGAGGTTGCTATTTTAATTTTACAAATGAGAAAATCAGAGCACAAAAAGATATCTGGCTTGCTTATAGGCACAGTGAATAAGTGCAGAGCAAGGATTCAAATATCCTTATTTTGGTCCCAAAGCCCATTCCCGTTACACTGTGCCAGACTGCAATGCAAGCCCCAAATTGCCCTAGCATTCCTTTCTTCATATAAACAAATTCAGAGTCTCTGGATGTCAAAACAAACAAAAATATACTATCTCAACAGATGGCATTAAAATAATGTCTCAAAACTAGGAAACCACAAATCCCTTGATCCCTTATTTTTTCTCACATTCTCCCACCTTCTTAACTTGGTCTTACTCACTATGTCAGCTTCAGCTCTCCCCACTTCTAACTCTGCTTCTGGAGTGCTTTCAATTCCCAAGTCTCATCAAGCTTTCCCTCCCTCTTTAACTCCCCTCTATTCAACAAGATGGTGTCAGCCGCATTATCTCCTCTAGAAAGCTTTTCCTAACCCCGCTTCCTGAGTTTCACCTTTATCTCTCATACTTTAGTGATGCAATATTCTTAGTCTATTATAGCACTTATTCCATGTTGATTTCTTCTGTTTACTATCCATATTCCCAAGAGCCAAGAGACTCCTGTTTAGCTCTATTCTCTGTTGTGTCCTCAGTACCTCAGTTACTACCCAATACCTGGTACAGAGTAGGTATCCAATAAACATACACATACTGCATAAATAAGCTATCATAACTTTGTCCTCCCAAACAAATCACATTACTCTTGTGTATGACTTATAAACATATTTAGTGACCAAATACAAAGTTTGCATCAAGTGCCTAAAATTGTTGGCCACAGAAAATCTTTTTTTTATATAATAGAACAAAGAAGCCATGCCCAATGTAACAATGGCATTGAAACCTACTTCCTTATATATATCAAAATAACTTAACAGAGATCTGAAGGCGTCAAAAGAAGCTGACGTTTTCATTCTTGTATTGATCATTTGACAACCAATGGTCACCTCATCCTGTCCTCATGAAGCTTCAGTCTAGTACTTGTTCCTCAAAGTTGGTAGAACCTTGGAAAGAGCTGAATCATCTCCAGCTTTCCAAATTTTATTATTTAGAACCATCTAGGAACAGCTCCTTTTATTACAGTAGGAATAATTTTTAAGTAGCATTTTATCCTTGTATGTCAGAAAACCTTAGTTGAAAATAATATTTCTTCAAACTTCCATGTTCCTGATATTTTTCTCTTTTTCAGTTATGCCAGAGGCACGAACTTTTATACCCCCAGCTCCAGTTAGTAAGATGATTTATTAAACAGGCTTAAATGAAAAAGGGTTTGGTGCGGATACACTTGGATTCACAGTCCATGCCTTGGGGCAGTTTTAGTACTAACTTTCTAACTAATTCAAAAAATAAAAACTTCTCTTACTATTTCAAGTCAAATATCTGAATCACTAGCTCTGGTCTTCCTGCCACAAAAGACCAGAAATAAAAATGGAGATTCTGTAGTTCACATTTCACCTAGACTCTCCATCCTACAACGTGTGGCTTATGATCCAGTCGCAAATCATCAGCTAGCAGTAATTTTAGGGGCTTGCAGAGGTGACACCTGTAGTCTGCACTGTATCAAAATTTCCTTCCTTTTTATTGTTTCCTATATAATATTATCACTCAGAAGTTATGTTGGAGGAATTGTTTTCAATTGTTTCATTGGGTGCCTAAAATCAACTCAAAACAAATTTAAAAATCCATGAAAAATAAATATTTTATTTGATTTACCTGTACTGTACACAGAGAACAGGAATTGACCTGACTAGTTGTCTCATTTTATTCTGAGAGCATGCATATATGCATAAAATTTCCTTGATTTGACCCTCATTCAAGAGGACAGCCTGAAGAGTCAGCACGGCTAATATGCAAGATATTAGAGGGAGTATATTCCTGTAACTGAAAAAAAAGCAGGGTATTATTTTCTCATCAATGCAGCAAATAAAAAAGGTATTTCTAAATGGTAGGGATCCCTTATAATGGGGAAATAATTTATGCTGAGCTCAGAAACTACAGTGTTCTGCTAGACTTAATTGATTGTATCAAAAGACCTTTTCTGAGAAGGTAATATTGTTCTTCAAGTAGAAAGTAAACACAAAAATATCATTCTTTAAGTAGAAAGTATATTTAAATTATGAGAAAATGAAGTCCTTCTCACAAGATTCCCAAGATTCTATTTCCTGAGCACGGTTCAAAATTTCAGGTTAAGTTTACTCTTAATTCACTTTAGAAGAGTTAGAGAATACATTATTCTCTCTATCTTAAAAAAGAACATCCTAAGTGTCAACATACGAATACAATTAGGCCCACACTACTGTCCACTTGGTGCCTGAAAGAAGTCAAGTAAACACTAACAAATAGCATTTAAGTAAAAAGTTTATTACTGGCCGGCGCCGCGGCTCACTAGGCTAATCCTCCTCCTTGCGGTGCCGGCACACCGAGTTCTAGTCTTGGTCGGGGTGCCGGATTCTGTCCCAGTTGCCCCTCTTCCAGGCCAGCTCTCTGCTGTGGCCAGGGAGTACAGTGGAGGATGGCCCAAGTGCTTGGGCCCTGCACCCCATGGGAGACCAGGAGAAGTACCTGGCTCCTGCCATCGGATCAGCGCGGTGCGCCAGCCATTGGAGGGTGAACCAACGGCAAAGGAAGATCTTTCTCTCTGTCTCTCTCTCTCACTGTCCACTCTGCCTGTCAAAAAAATTTTTTTAAAAAGTTTATTACTTATAGACATACTTTAAATGCTGGCAAGTAAATAAAGGCTTTGGCAGTTATATGGTTTTAGTTACTGAAGACCAACCTGTGTACTTTCAGACCAAAACTCCTCTTGCCAACAGATATTGTTAAGATTAAACATCCTGTGTGTGTATGTGTGTATGTGTCTGTGTGTGTGCAAGAAAACAAAAAGAGAGAACATAATTTGGAACACTGACCCCAGAAGTAGTACCACTATGTAGCTATATATCAAAACTAAATGAGAAGGGAGCACACCAGAATAATTTGTACCATTCATAATAAATCACAAAACTGGTATAAAAATGTGTGGTAAATAAAAGTAAAAATGTTAATAACTAAAATGTTTCCTTTTACTAGTTCTGATTTTTATATTGCCACTTAGGTCTGTAATGATCTAAAAATGTTTATATATTACAGAAAGAAAAGAAGAAAGAAAACAGATCCAATACAAATAATATAAATAAAGGAAGAAAAAGTAGTCATCAATCTTTGCCCATTTTTTCCTAAATTGCTTAGGTATCAAAATAATTTCATTTTTAAAAATGTGCTTCAAAGGTAAAAAGCAAAAGTTCTTTATATTTTATATAATCATTCAGAGTCAACAGAGATTAGAGAGATGGAGGAGAACGTGGAAACCCCAGAGAGGCACAACCTATTTGGGACTGGAGGGCCTCCTGTTTGAGTGGAGAGAGGCTTAGTTTTTGGGATATCGACACTATCAAAGAAATAGGTACTTATAGTAGGCAGAAAAATGATCCCTCAAATATGTACATTCCCTAATCCCTAGAATCAATGAATATGTCACCTGTTATTTGACAAAACGTGATTAAAATTACAGACGAAACTGAGTTGTTAATGAACTGACTTTAAAATAAGGAGATTTCCCTAGGTTATCCACGTGATCCAGTATCATCGCAAGAGTTCCTAAATGTGCAAGAGGAAGGCAGAAGAGCAATCAGTATGGAGTAATTTGATACAAAAAAGGCTTGGTCCACAGTTGCTAGATTTGAAGACAGAGCAAGAAGGATGGGAGCCAAGGATATAGGTTGTTTGTAGAAGCTGAGAAAAGCAATGAACTCACCCTGGGAGCCTCCAGGAAAGAATACAACCCTACTAACCTCTTGATTTTATCTTCATGAAATCTATTTAGATCTCTCATCTCCAAAACTATAAGACAATAACTCTGTGTTATTTTTGCTGCTAAGCATTTGGCAGTCTGTTAAGAAGCATTAGAATACAGTTCTTCACAGTAGATATTATGGAGTAGAATGGTCCCCAAGAGGCATTGATAGAAAGCAAAAATATAAGGACAAGAAGTTTAGGAGGGGGGTGGCGCCATGGTGCACTAGGTTAATCCTCCACCTGCAGTGTGGGCATCCCATATGGACGCCGGTTCTAGTACCAGCTGCTCCTCTTCCGATCCAGCTCTCTGCTGTGGCCTGGGAAAGCAGTAGAAGATGGCCCAGGTGTTTGGGCCCCTGCACCTGCATGGGAGACCCAGAAGAAGCTCCTGGCTCCTGGCTTCAGATCGGCCATTTGGGGAGTGAACCAGCAGATGGGAGATCTTTCTCTCTGTCTCTCCCTCTCACTGTAACTCTACCTCTCAAATAAATAAATAAAATCTTAAAAAAATGTTTAGGAGATATTGAGAAGAGGGAAAAACAAAACAATTAACATCAGATGAACTTCCATCTGCATTAGAAATTATAACAACTAAAGGGTGTACAACTGTGATACTAAAGCCAAATTCTTCAGGGAAAACAAAAAAAATTAAAGATACGGTGCAATGTCCTTCACAAGGTAGGTTCCAACAAATGGTTAATGATACATTAATTTTGGACAACTAGGAGAGCAAAGAGTACAAATACAAATGAAACTAGAATTGGGTGACATAAAAAAAAAAAAAACAGAAAACAAAATAAAAGGAGAATGCCTAAGATATTAGATGAATAAACAAGGCAAATCACATCAGTAATGTACAAATTAACATTTTAATCCTTTGACACTATTTAAGATACATTATATACACTACAAATATATCATCTGAAATTGACCTCAACAAGAAGCTTCATAGTTTTCAAATGTCAGATGATTAAATGCACATGTTTTTGTACTTTGCAGAGGCACATACTATCATCTGACAAAATGAAAATCTTCATGGGAATTGTTATAAAAGAAAAAATAGAAACAGCTTTATTAAACCAAGAAGTATAGGTTAAGCATGTACATGCTTCTCCTACATATATCACTGATCATTTGTTACACTAACTCATTTATGAATTCATCAAATATGGGCCAATTGCCAAGCAAGGAAGATGGACTTGTCCCTGTGAGGCTTAAATTCTAGAGAGTCAGACAATAAACAGAAGAACAAGTAAATACAGAAGATCAAAAATAGTTAAAAGTGAATGTTTATGGATCAGGGTGACGATGTCTAAGGCAAGATATGAAGGGCAAAAAGGAGCAATGCATGCAACGAGCTAGGGAGAAAAATTCAGAGGTAGCAAGAGCAAAGCTGCTGAGTTGAAAAGAACTTGACCTCTCCTAGATGTCCCAAGACAATACGTGTACACCATGTGTGGGGGAGATGTTAAAGTACCAGACACTAAAGTAAACAGGGTCCAAATCAGAGTATGGAATTTGAATTTTTTTCTAAATGCAATAAGATTCCATGTGAGAATTTTAAGCAAGAAAAATACATAACCAATTTTCTACTTAAAAAACACACCAGTGGTCTTGTAGAGAATGGTTGAGGGTAGGACAAGAGTGAAAACAGAAAGATGACTTAGGACGCTATTGAAATAAGAAATGATAAACACTTAGCTGAACATGGTCACAGCAGAAATTGAGACAAGTGAAAATAACTGAATCATATGAAAGGAGAAAATACAGAAAGGAATTTCTGGTAGTGAATGTGGATGGTAAAGGAAGGGGAGGAATCAAAGATGACCCCTGAGTTTCTCATTGAGCAACACTCAGAATGGAAGTGTTATTTGCTGAGGTAGGACAGAGCAGATGAGGTTTCTAGTAGAAAATGGGGCCTACAGAAAAATGGAACTCAGAAGAATGGATTGGCCTGAAGATATAAAATACAATAATTATCAATGTGTGGATAGTATTTAAAATCACAGAAATGGGTAAGACAACCTAGGAAGAGAATGTAGATAGAAGTATAGAAAAGCTCAAGACCTAGTCCTGAAGAACTTCAACACTGAGAGTAGGAAAATACAAGAAAGATGGAGTATGAGGAAGGGGCAGAAGGAGCAGAGGAAGAGCGGTGCAGGGCAGGAAAAGAAGGACATGGAGAAGAAGAAGGAAAATGCAACCAAGGGAGATTCCAAAGGAAGAAGGGGACAGCTTTTGTCAAGGGTTTCTGAGTAGGTCAAAATGAGAGTCAAGGGACATGGCTTCACAAAATCAGTCTCTATGTTACAGAAGAATAAAAGTAAATCAAGCAGTTTCAGGAGTGAATTGAAAATGAGAAAGTGAAAGTAAAGTATATAGAAAGTTTGTTATGAAGTTCTGCTGGGAAAAGGAATAAAGAAAGGGGATGGTAGAAGAGGTTTGGGTTCAACAGAGGGCTTTGTCTTTTTTTATTTTTCTTTAAGATGTACATCTAAATGACCTAACAACTAAAATTCAGTGATTAAGGCAAGTTGGACATAGGTCTGCCATATGTTAGCAGTTTTCAAACTATGTATTTTCAATAGAAGACCTAGTTTTGGCAATGGTGCCTTAAGGCTGCAGCAAGAAGCAAGGCAAACTCCCTCCCTATAATAAAAGTAACTCAAACCTAATCCATTTTATATATGGGGATTTAGAATAAGATGTCACGTAGAAAATCACTGATCTAAGGAGAACATAAAGTAACCAAAGCACCTCGCCATATCAGCTCATTAAATCACAAAATATCTGATGAATCCGTACATTTTATGTATTCTTAATTATGTCACACAGTGGATCTTTAGGCAAAACATGGTGATAAATTGTACCTGTAGCACAGCTTCAGGATGTTAAACAAGTTTGTCATTATTTCACAGCTTCTTGGCAATGATGAATTAAGTAGCTTCTTTTACACTAAATTCTCTGGAAATTCAGTATGCTCAAACCTTGATTTTCAATAACTTTAATTAGTATATTCCACAGTCAATAGGTTTGATAAAAGTGAGACATCTCAAAACTGTTTTTAATAAAATTGACTTACAAAATAGAAAGGAAAGAAAATTGCATATAGATCTTGACAGCTGTGCAGACTAACTCTATGTACTCAGTAAACACAGCTTTTTCAGAAAGACATTTCCTGAGTTTTAGAGCATAATAAGACTTGAGCAATGTTTTTAATTAAGATAATGAAATACAAGGGCACAGTTAATTTTTTTAACCATTTGAGGAAAAAAATGGGGGAAGGAGGCAAAAGAAGGAAGGGATTGCTTCATATAAAAATTTTTTACTGAATTAATAAAAAATAACTTCCCTTTCTATATGAGGTTTATGATGTTCAGTAAACTACTCATATGAATTTGTTGTGTTGACTATTAAACCTTTGAGCTGATCTTGATATTATACCATTATGTCTCCAGGATGTCTCAACCGTAGCACTATTAACATTTCAGGGTAGATAAATCTTTACTGTGTGGGGCTGTCCATGGCACTTTAAGGTATTTAGCAGCATCCCTGGCTTCTAGCACTGGATGCTAGGAGTAGCTCACCTTCCTCCTAGTTCCAACATCAAAAATGTTTCCAGAAATTGCCGAATAGCCTCCAAAGGCAAGATCATTCCCAGTTGAGATTTTGCTCTAAAAGATGGTGTGATTTCTTAATGTGAGGTTAAACCACAATATTCATGATCCTCAGAAAGGTACTTGGGCTCTCTCCGAACAGAAAAGAATGTTGTGGTATTCAGACCCAGCTACTCAAGTAACTATAATATGAGGAAAACAGCAAATACACCTCATACGTGACTAACAGACATGAGAATTGGTTCAACAACATGTGCAGAAAAAGTTCAAAATCTAGAACAATGTTGATGCCTTACAACTGGGGATTAATCATAAAGTACTTGGTTGCTGACCTTCACATGAAGAAAATGATGAAAAAGAGCACTTTAGGAGTGCTGCCATAAATTCTTCCACCAAAATCAGCAGTGTGGCAAAGCTACACGAAAAACCTTGTCAAGACATTAAAGGCAAGCAGATCATGTTTGGCTGTATTCATTTTACATGTTGTTGTGCATTATGCTACCAGTTTTTTAATGAAATGCCAACGAGAAAAATACTAAAAGAAAGAATTTTTTCAAAGGTAGAGCTAAACTGCCACCTAGAGAGTATAGAAATAACAGCATCTTAGCCATCTACATCCACTGCATGAGTAATTTTGTCCTACTAAAAAGAGATCTAATTCAAAATCTCAAAAGCAATGTGAAATAAATTCTAATATCAGACTTATTAAAATAAAAAATTATTGACAAAATTTTAAATTTATTTTTCTTAGTTGTGTTTTTAATCATGTTGGAGACAGAAAGCCAACAGAAACAATCTTTATAAGTTTAAAATTATTCTGAAGTGGTCACTGCTGGATGATAGCACAATACCTGTGCAGAGACACTCTACTATTAATACCATGAAAAGCCAGGGTCCAAATTTAAAGTTTTTTTCAACTTCCAAGTAGAAAACTTATTATTGAAAATAAATTAGAAGAATAATGAATAAGACCAAGTGGCATATTTCCCAGTAACCTTTCCTAGCTATAATTCTTTCAAATAAAGCCAAGTAGGAAAATAGTTATGCTAACTAAAATCCAGAAGAATCCTCTACTGGAGGGGAGTGCTACTTAGCAACCCAACAGAAGCAAAATAGAAAATATAAGAAAGGAAAAAGCCTGGTGACAACAAGGAGGCTAGAAATAACCTGACTTTACCTGAGCTAAAGCATAATGCAGTTACAATTTCTGGGAATATATATGCCTCCTTTTCTAAATGTAAGAGTATAATTGAACACTCATTAGGTTCTCCAGACCATAAACCATTGCCTGGTTAAGGTAGACATTTGGGAAGCTGCATGAACTCTTTTGGGCCATGAGGGTCCTATTTAGTAAATTACTACTTCAATGCATTGAATGATACCCTTGTGGCCTGGTAGTAGATTCCAAAGAGCTTAATTTACTCACTGGGAGAATCCTGTGCTCATTAAGACACGAGAAAACTGCCTGCTCACGCATTCACATAGAATAGAAAGTACTATAGTTATCTCAAAGGAGAGAACTGAAATGTGGCCTAGAGAGTCAAGTGTCAAATTATCATGGAATAAAAGACCCACATGACCTTGACTGTAATTGATTAGACTTCCAACTTGAGATGTTGTCCCTATAAAATTTGACTTGCTGCTTTATCTTATGTAAGTTTCCTTATGTAAGTCACTGTTCTTGCAGATTTGAAGGAATCGTAGGTTCATTCTTTCCAGAGGATTTAAAGTGGTATAGGTACTTTTGAATGATGCTTAAATGACTATCCACCAAGCTTGCACAAGTCATTTCACAGAATCCAATTGTTAAGAGGTGAATTTATTCAATCTATTTTTTTGTCCTACATCCAAAACTAATACCAGGCTTTACTGAGACTTTTACTTTTCAACTTGCTTCTTGATCACAGCTCAGAGAAAATCTCAAGATTTCTTTTGTTCTGGGAATTCTGTGTGGTACCTTTGGGATTTGAATCACATATGTGAATGGCATATTTGCATCTTTTTATCTAAAGCTGAGCATTTACACAAGTCATCATTTTAATGATTAAAATCTTGTCCCTATCCATGTGAGACCAGGGATATTTTAGATACATCTCTTAAAATATAAGCATCTAATGATGATTCATACATACATATAAATCTCAAATAATAGGTATTTGCATCATACAACTGATCTTTGGCCTTAAAGCTATTTGCCTAATTTTATATATGTGAAATAGAACTACTTTTTGTGATAAACATGTTGTCTTTCTCCAACATGCCTTTTGACTTAGAAAATATAAAAAGACCTACCTGTGGGAATGAATGGTCTTGCATTTCAGAAATCTAGGTCAATAATATGCAAGAAATTCTTTGTCCAAAGAAATTCTGAAGATCATATCAGAAATGGCACCATTTCTTTATGTCAATATTCTAATTTAAAATTTAACATTAGGGGCTAGTGCTGTGGAGTAGTGGGTAAAGCCACTGTCTGCAGTGCCAGCATACCATACGGGCACCAGTTCGAGTCCTGGCTACTCCACTTCTGATCCAGCTCTCTGCTATGGCCTGAGAAAGCAGAAGATGGCCCAAATCCTTGGACTGCTGCACCCACTTGGGAGACCTAGAAGAAGCACCTGGCTCCGGGCTTCGGATCGCGCCAGCTCCAGCCATTGCTGCCATTTAGGGAGTGAACCAGTGGATGGAAGACCTCTCTCTTTCTCTGCCCCTGCCTCTCTATAATTCTTCCTTTCAAATAAATAAATAAATCTTTAAAAAATTTAACATTATAACTACTGTGTTTAAAAGCATGGTACAAGGACTTCTGGAGGAATTAAAAGCATTTGAGGGACTGGAGTTTGGCACAGAAGTTAAGACTGCACTTGGGATGCCCACATTCCGTAGCCAAGTGCTGGGGTTCAAATTCTTGTTCTGCTCCCATTCCTAGCTTCCTGCTAATGCTTACCCTGGGAAATGGCAGGTGATGGTTCAAATAGTTAGGTCCCTGTCACTCATGTGTGAGATCTGGATTGAATTCATGGGTCTAGTGACTAAAAGATCTTCTCTGTCTCTCTCTCTCTGCCTTTCAAAAAAATAAATAAATGCTTTTTAAAGTTAATCATTTGAAAAGCAAAGAATGACTGCAAGAAAACAGAGAGAGATTGGTTGGTTGAGTGTTGATTGATTGATTTTGCAGCTGCAAGTTCACTCCCCAAATGCCTGTAACAGCAGAAGCTCGGCCATATTGAGTCCATCCAGAATTCCCACATTGGGGGTATGAACCCAAGTACTTGGGCCATCATCCTCTGCATTTCCAAATGCTTTAGCAAGGACTTGGATCAGAAGCAGAGAAGCCTGGAAGAAATGGCACTCCAATATGGGATGTGGGCATCCTAAGGGACAGCTTAACCCACTGCACTGCAATGCCCATTCCAATTAAAAAAAAAAATCCTTATAGAAATTATTTGAAGGATTTCCAAACTAGTAGAAGATTTTGACATCAACAAAAGTGATACACACAAGTGGGAGAAAATCACTGCCATCAGGTGAGCATTTTATGTGCCAGGCATACACAGAATATTTTTACATGTGTGCTTCATTCATTTAAGACACAGCCCTTTTCTCGGTATTAAATGTTATAACCCCCCCAGCTGGCAAATCAGTTCATACACAGTAATTTGCCAAATCCCTGTGGGGCTGAGGGAGGCGGGATCTTAGATATGACTGAAAATATGTCTGGCAGAGAGCAGTATATCCACAGGCCTGGTTATGAAAGAAGCCTAATGTTGATGGATGTTAAAATCTTAGTGTTTGGTGCCATTAACCTAAAGGAAAACTGAAGTCACTGAAGAGTTTTCACCATGAAAAGAAGGTAATCAAATGTGATGTCCAAAGGATCATCTTGTTTTGTAAACAGGATGAACTGGAGAGAAGAAAAAAGGCAAGGAGGTGATTCTAGAAGTTGAGGGCTTTAAGCCAATAAAAAAAAAGATAATGAAAGCCTAAATCATGGTTTATTTGACACAACAATTATAGATTATCTCTTTTTAGGAATTTCAGGTTTGAGGAGAAGTAGTATGTGATGGTAGCAGAAAGATAATATGGGTTTGGGGCCGGCGCTGTGGTGCAGCGGGTTAACGCCCTGGCCTGAAAGCGCCGGCATCCCATATGGGTGTGGGTTCAGGATCCGGCTGCTCCACTTCTGATCCAGCTCTCTGCTATAGCCTGGGAAAGCAGTAGAAGATGGTCCAAGTCCTTGGGCCCATGTCCCCGTGTGGGAGACCCAGAAGAAGCTCCTGGCTCCTGGCTTCGGATTGGTGCAGCGCCAGCCATTGCAGCCAATTGGGGAGTGAGCCATCAGATGGAAGACCTTCTCTCTCTCTCTCTCTCTCTCTGCCTGTCCTCTCTCTGTGTAACTCTGACTTTCAAATAAATAAATCTTTTAAAAAAAAGATAATATGGGTTTAACACAAAGAGTTTGGGTTTGGTTTGGGTGGCAATCGTCCATATACATAGAAAAACTCGGGCACTGTTAGTAAATAGGAAGATTTGATAGATGACAAGAACAAAGAATATAATACAAAGAGGGGACAATCTATAGGGCAGTGTGAGGGTTAGTGTTATGCATCAACTTCAGTAGGCCACAGGTGCCTACGTATTTAGTCAAACTTCATTCTGGGTGTTTCTTTGAGGGTGTTTTTGAAAAAGATTAACATTTAACCAAGTAAAGCTATTTTTAATGTTTTTCCCAATCCTAAAATTGCTTATCTTTTTTTAAAATATTTCTTTATTTATTTGAAAGGCAGAGTTACACAGAGAGAGAAGGAGAGGCAGAGAGAGAGAGAGAGGTCTCCCATCCACTGGTTCCTGGTTCCATCCTGATTGGCCACGACAGTCGGAGCTGTGCGGGTTCAAAGCCAAGAGCCAGGAGCTTCCTCTGGATCTCCCACTTAGGTGCAAGGGCCCAAGGACTTGAGCTATCTTCTACTGCCTTCCCAGGCCATAGCAGAGAGCTGGATAGGAAGTAGAGCAGCCGGAACTCGAACCAGCAGCCATATAGGATCCCAGCACTGCAGCTGGCGGCCCTACCCACTGCGCCACAGCACTGGCCCCTAAAATTGCTTTTCTTAAAGTGAGTGGACCTCATCCTGTCAGTTGAAGGCATGAACAGAACAAAAAACCTAGCCTTTCCCTACACTTGATCTTAGACAAAAGGCCAAGAAGCAGTGACCCCTGAAGTACAGAGAATTCCTTCCTCTAACTCTAGAGTCCAGCAGTCTGGGTTTCAACAAGTTAACAGCAAGTGACTCCGATCTGCTCTAGGGCAAGATCCCCTTGCAGGCAAGAGGGGTTAAGAGAGTGAAGGTGAAGGGCTTGTCTCAAGTAGAGCAATGGGTTTCTTCCACAATAAATGGGAGCAAAGAAGGGACAGAAATAGAACTGGTTAAATGAAGGTAAGTTTGAGACTTGGTGATGGATATTTGAGGCAGTTTATCCCCTGGAATCTATTTTCTCTACAGAGCTGAAAACAATGTGATTTCCTCAGAGAAAGTAGGAATTGGTGGGTAGAGAGATTTGGGAGAAAAAGGTGGGGAAGTCGTAAAATAATTGTTGCAGAAAGTAGGAAAATGTAAGAGTCCATTCAGGTCAAGGGGTAACCATACCACACCAAACCAGCTTTAAGATGTTTTCCAGATGTGGTCAAGTAAGAATGATGATTGGATTTCTCCAGGATTAAGATTTTGGCAAAAGTAGGGCAATGGAAAAGAGCAGTTGAAGTGATCATGAAAACAGAATCACTTCCCATGAGGAAGAGAGTTGAAGAAAAGGGGATGAGAGAAACACAACCAGAGAATTCAAGGGTTTTAAGTAAGCCTGATACCCAACACCAACTCTCCAGTGTTAAGAAAACATCACCACCTCAATGTACTATGTGCTAATAGATTTACCACTCTACGAGACAACTAGGAAAAGGGATTATTTCTAGTAGGCTATCTGGGAAGGCCTAGACAAAAAAGTGGAACATAAGCAAGTTTTAAAGAATGTAAATATGTGAGCTTGGTATAGATTGAATGGCACAGAGGGAATCACTATGGAGTTGAAGAACAGAAAATATTCTCTCAATATGACAAAAATTTTAGTTTAGTGGGGACAGGCATGTTTAGCCCAGGAAGGAATGAAGGATATTAACAGAAAGTGGAATAGTGAAGCAAGAGAAAATATTAAAATACATGTTTTATTTATATTTTTGAAGTGCTTTTGATTTTACTGTCTGTGCTAGAGAGCTGTTAAAGACTTCTGACAAGCAGAATGACAAGATCGTTGCAACCTGTACTTTTCCTTCATAATATTTGTAAAGACGGTAAAGGCTGTTTGAACTATTTAACTGACTGGCAGACTGCAAGCATTCCTAGAAGTTGTTCTCCAATATAAATTTCATCCATGAGTTAATATTTTACCTTACCTTTAAAAATTAACATTCCTAATATGGAAAAATAATGTTTCCATAAACAAAAAGTCCATAGTGACAGGAATAAACAGTTAACAAAACAAATATAAGAGGAAAATAAACAGAAAGACATGTTCAGTGAAGAAAATTCAGAATATTGTGGTTTCAGCTATTAATGATGATCTTCAGTTTTGGAAATGACCTGATGAGATGAATCTCATTAGTACAGGTTAATTCACATTGGTATGATCTTCACAGGAAGCAATTTGATAATAGGTATATTTATATATAAATACAGATATTGTATGTGTGTATATATGTATATATTATATTAAGAACAAGTTAAAAGATATTTGCTCTTTTTGATAAGTATTTCCACTTCTAAAATTCCAAGAAAATTATTAAAATGTACATAAATATTTATGCAAAAAATTGTAACGTATTTACAAAAAGCTAATGGAATATCTAATAATAATAATGCCAAGTAAATTAAAATTTAAATGAATCTTATGATGATTCAGCTTTTATAAATAGTTTTTATAAAGAGGAAGTAAAGTTATTTAAAACATCAACAATAAGGGCCAGTGTTGTGGCATAGCAGGTAAAACCACAACCTGCGATGCTGGCATCCCATACAGGCACCAGTTCAAGTCCTGGCCGCTCCACTTCTATTCCAGCTCCCTGCTGATGGCTTGAGAAAAGCAATGGAAGATGACCCAAGTACCCGAGCCCCTGCCACCCACATGGGAGACTGAAATGAAGCTCCTGGCTCCTGGCTTTGTCCTGGTCCAGCTGTGGTCATGGAGGCCATATGGGAAGTGAACCAGCAGATGGAAGATCTCTTTGTCTCTCCCTCCCTCTCTGTAACTCTGACTTTCAAGTAAATAAATAAACAAATCTGTTTTTTAAAAAGTCAATAATATAAAGTAGGTAAAAATAACGCAAATTGTAGAAATATGGAAAAACTAATGTCAATTATACTTGCGTGTACATGTAAAATGGGCTACAAAATCTTAAGTTTCTCTGGATTTAGGATTCAAAGATGGTTATATTCTTTTTAGTGTTTTCTATATTTTACAAACTGCTAATGACATGAATTCAGTCTATTTATAATTAGAAAATAAATTCATATATTAAATTAATTTTTCTATGGCAAAATGAATCAGCCCTAAAATTAATAAAACCTCATTCACTATTGTGAACAAAGAATTTTATTTCTACAAAATCCATTTAAGTCTATTTTTCTCTGAGAAATAGTATAACCCATCTCTGGTCATTTCACGATTTGGAGGCAGAGAAGGGATAGGCACTTCCACCCTCTCTTACTGCCTCATTAGTGCCCTACATATATATTTAGTTGGACACCAAAAAATGATTGTGGATGACAACTCTATTTCCCCTCTGAATTCCCAGTGCCTGGTAACATGATTTCCCCATAGCACATATTCTTAGAGAAATGTTTTCTTTTCTCATTTTCCCAAATCTGAGGTCATTCTCTGTCATAGCCAAAACAACGCTCAAATTGTAACTGTGCCAAGACAGGAACACATATCTAATAAGCCTTAAACTTTAGCAGGTTTTGCCACCAGGCGTGAGGCCTGTCTAGGCCAACAGAATGGCACACAGGTCAATCCTTACCACTAGAAAAACGAGAGGAGGTTCTCACCTACAGACTGAAAAGGTCTTAAAACTGTATAAAACCAGCCATTTTCAAGAAAGGTGAATTGAATACCTTCCTTGTTTTATATTTCTTATTTTACCCAAACCTCTCTTTGGGATATTAGTTTTAACTCATAAAATGTAAATGAGTAAAAATATAGTTAAAGCTCCAGTCTTCTTGCCCCATGGTTAAATGCCTGAAATCAGGGATGGTGGGTAGAAAAGCACAATGGTTTGCTCGAAATTGACATTTTGAGAATTGATCATTGTTTACAGCCCTTGTCTTTACTGTTAAGGACTAGTTTTTTTTTCTTCTTACTATGTGTTGAATTCTTTACTTAGTGGAAGGTTAATCTTATGATTATAACATCAGCTGAAAATATGTCATTGTAAAAATTAAAAGAAAGAATAAAAAAGGAAGGAGGAGAGAGGATGAGAGTGCGGGCAGGAGAAAGGTAGTGTTGAAAGTATCACTAGGCTCCTAAATCCGCACCCACACCATAGACCTGAAAGAAGCTTCTGGCTCCTGTCTTCAGCCTGGCCCAACCCCGGCCATTGCAGCCATCGGAGGAGTGAATCCGCGGGTAGAAGATGGCTTTTTCTCTCCCTCTCTCTCTTATTCTTACTTTCTTTTTGTTTAAAGATTTATTTATTATTTATTTGAAAGTCAGAGTTACACAGAGAGAGGAGAGGCAGAGAGAGAGAGAGAGAGGTCTTGCATCCGATGGTTCACTCCCCAGATGGCAGCAACGGCCAGAGCTGTGCTGATCCAAAGCCAGGAGCCAGGAGCTGCTTCCCGGTCTCCTACATGGGTGCAGGTGCCCAAGGACTTGGGCCATCTTCTACTGCTTTCCCAGGCCATAGCAGAGAGCTGGACAGGAAGTGGAGCAGCCGGGCCAGGTCTCGAACCGGCGCTCATATGGGATGCTGGCGCTTCAGGCCAGGGCATTAACCCACTGCACCACAGCGCCGGCCCCAACTCTTACTTTCTAATAAATAAATAAATAAATCTTTTTTAAAATAAATTATTTACCAAAGAAATTGTGACTAGATACTATTATCAATATCTAATATTAGGTATTATTGTTATTAGATATGCTTATATCCACTAATTGTATTTCAGAAAAGCAATCAACTTTATAATCATATTTGTCTACACTATCCTATAGAAGTCTGTAGATACTCTTAACTTACACTACTATATTATTATCTTCAACAGAAAAGGATGATAATGGTTTAGTTTTTAATAATTCATAAAGGTCTCACAATATGTTCCAGTACACTTCCATTTTCTTTCTCAGCATTTGCTTTGAATACACTATTGAAATATTTCTTTCTAAATGTTCTGCTTTCCTCCTTCTATTTATTTAAAGTTCACCCAGCAAATCCTGCCAGCAATTATCCCACAGCTGTGGTGTTTCACTTGCTTAAACAGAAACCATATAAGCAAATAATAGCTGTTTTTATTCTACACAACTAATCAGTTGCAGTCACTAGCTTTATTTGCAATTTCCAGCTTTAGGCACTAGATAAAACCAACCATTAAAATGATTTTCATATGTAAGTGTAATGTCTTTGATTCACAACATGAGGTGACTGTTTTAAAATATTAGACTGATTTATATGTGTGGTTATTGAATCATTGGCTTTCTGATATGAGCATATCACATGGTTAATTATACCTCTAACAATATCATATAAAAAAAGAAACAAGCAATTCCCCCTGTAAAGATTTTAACAGGAAGCTTTAGGCCAATAAAGTCAGAGTTAAACAATCATGTACTCCTGGATCAAATATCACTGGAGAACTGAGACTTAGAGGCAAAAACTACATTTTCAACAAATTTTTGTAACTTAAAGGAGACACATGAACAAAAGAAAAAGTGAGAAGAAATTACATTGGAATGGAGTAACTTCCAAATATACAGAACAAGTGGACTCAGACATAGAAAAAGTCGAATATATAAAGATTCTACATTCAAAGCAGCATAAGAGACCATGTCAATGATAAGTGCCCAGGTAGAGGACCCAGAAGTATCTCAGCAGCTAGAGTGCTAAATATTCATTCAGAAAAATTTGTCAATGCCTACTTCGTGGCAGGAAGTATTCTGCAAGATATAAAATGTTAAATAAAGCAGATATGAATCCATGATTTTATAGAGGTATATATTCAGCATGGGAGATAAATAATAAAACAATTATGAGTTATTAGAGCTTGGGAAAAATGGAGGAGGAAGAAGGGATGCAGAAGATAGTCCCCAAAGATGGTCACCAATATTCCACTGCTCCCTACATATACATTCCTCTCCTCCCCTTAAGGAATGGTTTTCTATTTTCTCTCTCCATTAGTCCATATTGGCTTCCTGACCTGCTTTGACTGATAGAATCTAGACCTGGCCTCTGAGAAATTGAGCAGTTTCTATTTTAACTCTGGGAACCCAGTCATGCACAAAGGAAGTCTAGAACATCCTTCTGGAGAGAGTAGCCATATGGAAAGATCCTGGATCATTATCAGGCCAAGGTGGAGAGGATGACAAAACAGGAGGAGAAACAGGGTGCACCTGGTGAACTGACACCAACATGTAGACACGTGAAATGTCATGTGGAGAGAAAAAAAAAAAAAACTAGCAAACCCAGGAAGTAATGAGAAGTTATCACTCATTGCTTTAACCTACTGAATTTTGGGATAAAATCAGGGGTAAAAAGTAAAAAGGAAATTGATGATTATAAATGTAAAGAACTACATTAAAACAATGAAATTTTGGGGTTTTTTTTCTGACATAGAGCAAGAAGGAAATATTTAAATGCATAATGACAGAAATAGTTGCATTGGGAAAAAATAGCTACTGTAAGCAAGGAATATGATGCATTTATAAATTAGAAGTTTAGAGGCAAAGAATGTTCTTGCTGAATCAGTTATCAACTTCTAAACCAGAAGAACCATACCTAAGAAGTGGCACCTGAGGAACAACAAACACTCACCTCAGTCACAACTAGGCCTGATCTCGTTGGTGAGATCCTAAACTGGGTATGGAAGGAACATTCCTCAATACAATCAAAGCAATTTGTGAAAAACCCACGGCCAACATCCTATCGAATGAGGAAAAGTTGGAAGCATTTCCACTGAGATCTGGTACCAGACAGGGATGCCCAATCTCACCACTGCTATTTAACATAGTTCTGGAAGTTTTAGCCAGAGCCATCACACAAGAAAAAGAAATCAAAGGAATACAAATTGGGAAGGAAGAACTCAAACTATCCCCCTTTGCAGATGATATGATTATTTAGGGGATCCAAAGAACTCTACTAAGAGACGATTGGAACTCATAGAAGAGTTTGGCAAAGTAGCAGGATAAAAAATCAATGCACAAAAATCAACAGCCTTTGTATACACAGGCAATACCACAGCTGAGAAAGAACTGCTAAGATCAATCCCATTCACAATAGCTACAAAAACAATCAAATACCTTGGAATAAACTTAAGCAAGGACGTTAAAGATCTCTACGATGAAAATTACAAAACCTTAAAAAAAGAAATAGAAGAGGATACCAGAAATGGAAAAATCTTCCATGCTCATGGATTGGAAGAATCAATATCATCAAAATGTCCATTCTCCCAAAAGCAATTTACACATTCAATGAAATACCAATCAAATACCAAAAACATTTTTTCTCAGATCAGGAAAAAATGATGCTGAAATTCATATGGAGACACAGGAGACCTCGAATAGCTAAAGCAATCTTGTACAACAAAAACAAAGCCGGAGGCATCACAATACCAGATTTCAGGACATACTACAGGGCAGTTGTAATCAAAACAGCATGGTACTGGTACAGAAACAGATGGATAGACCAAAGGAGCAGAATTGAAACACCAGAAATCAATCCAAACATCTACAACAAACATATATTTGATCAAGGATCCAAAACCAATCCCTGGAGTAAGGACAGTCTGTTAAATAAATGGTGCTGGGAAAATTGGATTTCCACGTGCAGAAGCATGAAGCAAGACCCCTACCTTTCACCTTACACAAAAATCCACTCAACATGGGTTAAAGACTTAAATCTATGACCTGACACCATCAAATTATTAGAGAACATTGGAGAAACCCTGCAAGATATCGGCACCGGCAAAGACTTCTTGGAAGAGACCCCAGAAGCACAGGCAGTCAAAGCCAAAATTAACATTTGGGATTGCATCAAATTGAGAAGTTTCTGTACTTCAAAAGAAACAGTCAGGAAAGTGAAGAGGCAACGGACAGAATGGGAAAATAGATTTGCAAACTATGCAACAGATAAAGGGTTGATAACCAGAATCTACAAAGAAATCAAGAAACTCCACAACATCAAAACAAACAACCCACTTAAGAGATGGGCCAAGGACCTCAATAGACATTTTTCAAAAGAGGAAATCCAAATGGCCAACAGACAAACACATGAAAAAATGTTCAAGATCACTAGCAATCAGGGAAATGCAAATCAAAACCACAATGAGGTTTCACCTCACCCCAGTCTGTTTCACCTCACCCACTGTTGGTAGGAATGCAAACTGGTAAAGCCACTATGGGAGTCTGTCTGGAGATCCCTCAGAAACCTGAATATAACCCTACCATACAACCCAGCCATACCACTCCTTGGAATTTACCCAAAGGAAATTAAATTGGCAAACAAAAAAATGGTCTGCACCTTAATGTTTATTGCAGCTCAATCACAATAACTAAGACCTGGAACCAACCCAAATGCCCATCAACAGTAGACTGGATAAAGAAATTATGGGACATATACTCTACAGAATACTATATAGCAGCCAAAAACAATGAAATCCGGTCATTTGCAACAAAATGGAAGAATCTGGAAAACATTATGCTGAGTGAATTAAGCCAGTCCCAAAGGGACAAATATCATATGTTCTCCCTGATTGGCAACAACTAACTGAGCACCAAAGGGGAAACTTTTTGAAGTGAAATGGACACTATGAGAAACAGTGACTTGATCAGCACTTGTCCTGACTGTTGATGTACAATGTAATACTTTATCCCTTTTAGTATTTTTTTTGTTATAGTTAATACTATTGGTTGAACTCTGTAATTAACACACAATTATTCTTAGGTGTTTAAATTTAACTGAAAAGTGATCCCTGTTAAATATGAGAGTGAGAATAAGAGAGGGAGGAGATGTACAATTTGGGACATGCTCAATCGGTCTTGCCCAAAATGGTGGAGTTAGAAATGTGCCAGAGGATTCCAATACAATCCCATCAAGGTTGCATGTACCAATGCCATCTCACTAGTCCAAGTGTTCAATTTCAGTTCACAATTGATCACACTGATAGGACTAAGAGTCAAAGGGATCACACAAACAAGTCTAGTGTCTGCTAATATAACTGATAGAATCAAAAAGGGAGAGAACGATCCATCATGGGAAGCAGGATACACAGCAGACTCATAGAATGGCAGATGTCCTAAATAGCACTCTGGCCTCAGAATCAGCCCTTAAGGATTCAGATATGGCTGAAGAGCCCATGAGAGTATTTTAGGCATGGAAACCAAGACACTGTGAAAAAAAAAAAAAGAAGAAGAAAAAAAAAAACCTAAATGAAATATCTCTGCGAGTGAGATCCCAGTGGAAAGAACAGGGCCATCAAAGAAGGAGGTACCTTTCTCTCAAGGGAGGAGAGAACTTCCACTTTGACTATGACCCTGTCAGAATAAGATCGAAGTCGGTGAACTCAAAAGGCTTCCAGAGCCTTGGCAACTCATGACTAGAGCCTAGGGAGATTGCTGACACCATAAACAAGAGTGTCAAATTGTTAAGTCAACAACAGGAGTCACTGTGTACTTACTCCTCATGTGGGATCTGTCCTTAATGTGTTGCTATAACTAGTACTCAAACAGTATTTTACACTTGTGTTTCTGTGTGGGTGCAAACTGATGAAATCTTTACTTAATACATACTAAATCGATCTTCTGTATATAAAGATAATTGAAAATGAATCTTGATGTGAATGGAATGGGAGAGGGAGTGGGAGATGGGAGGGGTGTGAGTGGGAAGAAAGTCATGGGAGGGGAAAGCCATTTTTATATATATATATATTTATATAGGTATCAAGAGAAAAAGCATTGCAGGCAGTCTGAGGGTATAGGAAGTACAAATGCCCAGAATGAGGATTACACCTGCCTTATTTGCGGAACAGCAGGGAGACCAGAGTTGCTGGAATAGAATTCGTGAATGAGAGAATATGAAGATATGAAGTCAGCATGGTAACAGGGGCCAGACCAGTTTAGACTTGAAGATCATTGTAAGACAACTTGCATTCTGAGGTTGACAGGAAGCCATCAGAGATTTTTATGCATTCACCAATCCATATAGCAGCTACGTGTTCAACATGAGTGAGTCCCGGTTTCACGGTGCCAGGTATTCAACAAAGAGCAGGGCTTTGTGTGTGCTGTGGGAGGAAGAGCTGGGAGCAGGGAAGAGGGGAGCGAGATCACAAAAGGACTGGACCAAGGAAGGACTGCAGAAAAGTGCTCTCAGTTGAGGCCAACCTAAAAAAAGAGAGGTCCTTTTTGCCCAAGCCCTTAGCTTTCCTCAAAGTCTCTCTTCATGAGCATTTTGCAACTTTACATTAAGGTGCATTATACCTGCGTAAGAAAGCTCACTTCTCTTTTAATGTAATTTAATTTCCTAAAAGCTTTTTCCAAGCAAACCAGAGTGCTTCATCAGGCGTGCACATGTACTCTTGAAAGATCTTTCCAGCTCCAGCATTCTCTGCTCTAAGTGTGTGTCAATACATTTACAGAAAAACGGTCTGCTAAATTTTCAAAGAATCTCTTCAGAAAGACACTATGCACTTCTCAAATAGTACTTTATGAATATGGTACTTTACAGATTGCAGCGAGGTTTCAAAGCAATTGACTCATCACCCACATCATATTCTTACAACCAAACTAAATGACAAAGTAACAAGGAAAAAAGGCATAGAGCTAACATTATTATCACTTTAAATAAAAGTTCATGAAGCAATTTTCCTTAAGTGTGGTGCCATACACATCAAAGTCTATTTGTCACATGGATGATGACAGAGTAACAGAAGGACTCTGTCAGATGTTGACAAGAGCAATCCTGAGGGAAAGCAGGGAGATCTGGTGCGGTGGGATAAACTGTATTCCTGCACTGGCCAACCCATCAGTTTACACGGAATCAGCATGGCTCCAGCACTGGTTTGACTGTATTTAAAATAATGATTTAATAGAATGTCTTGTCAAAAACATTTTCTTTGTGGGAAGGAAACAGAATTGCTCCCTTCAAACAAAATAAAATCCCTCTACTTATGTTATTCATTCATGGGTTTGTAAAGAGAAAAATCGAGGGGGCTGGTGCTGTGGCGCAGTGGGTTAATGCCCTGGCCTGAAGCACCGGCATCCCATATGGATGCCGTTTTGAGTCCCAGCTGCTCCACTTCTGATCCAGCTCTCTGCTGTGGCCTGGGAAAGCAGTAGAAGATGGTCCAGGTCCTTGTGTCCTGCACCCACGTGGGAGACCTGGTGGAAGCTCCTGGCTCCTGGCTTTGGACCGGTGCAGCTCTGGCCATTACAGCCAATTGGGGAGTGAACCATCGGATGGAAGACCTCTCTCTCTCTCTCTCTCTCTCTGCCTGTCCTCTCTCTGTGTAACTCTGAATTTCAAATAAATAAATAAATATTTAAAAAGAAAAAAGACAGAAAATCTTTGCTACCTTACTTTGTCACTTTAAAATACATCTTAGTTTAACTAACACATTACTCCAGGAATGCAGCAAAATGGTCATCTTCACTTTACGCTATTTTGTAAGTTATACTGAATGACAGAATTTCAATTTCCAGCTACTTGATATTCAAGGACAATTATTTGTTTCCAACCTGTAGCTCTTATTTTTCTGTGTCTACTAATGCTTTGCTTTGTGTCTTAAAATCATTCTAATATAAGGTGTTTTATTTTCTATTTAAAATTCACTTTTTTTTTACAGGCAGAGTGGACAGTGAGAGAGAAAGAGACAGAGAGAAAGGTCTTCCTATTTCTGTTGGTTCACCTCCAATGGCCGCTGCGGCCAGCGCACCGTGCTGATCCAAAGCCAGGAGCCAGGTGCTTCTCCTGGTCTCCCATGCAGGTGCAGGGCCCAAACACTTGGGCCATCCTTCACTGCACTCCCAGGCCACCGCAGAGAGCTCGACAGGAAGAGAAGCAACTGGGACAGAATCTGGCGCCCTGACTGGGACTAGAACCCGGGGTGCCAGCGCCGCAGGCGGAGGATTAGCCTATTGAGCCGCGGTGCCGGCCCTAAATATTCACTTTCAAGAGACTCAAACTCCAATTTCTCTTCAAGTATGTTTCTGGTTTTAAGACACATTTATTTTTTTAAACTTTTATTTAATAAATATAAATTTCCAAAGTACAAGTTTTGGATTATAGTAACTTTTTCCCCCCATAACCACCCTCCCACCTGCAACCATCCCATCTCCCACTCCCTCTCCCATCCCATTCTTCATCAAGGTTCATTTTCAATTATCTTTATACACAGAAGATCAACTTAGTATATACTAAGTAAAGAATTCAACAGTTTGCACCCACACAGAAACACAAAGTATAAAGTACTATTTGAGTACTAGTTATGCCTTTAATTCACATAGTACAACACATTAAGGACAGAGATCCTACATGGGGAGTAGGTGCACAGTGACTCCTGTTGTTGATTTAACAATTGGTACTCTTATTTATGACGTCAGTAGACACCCTAGGCTCTTGTCATGAGTTGCCAAGGCTATGGAAGCCTCTTGAGTTCGCCAACTCTGATCTTATTTAGACAAGGTCATAGTCGAAGTGGAAGGTCTGTCCTCCCTTCAGAGAAAGGTACCTCCTTCTTTGATGGCCCATTCTTTCAGCTGGGATCTCACTCACAGAGATCTTTCATTTACGTCTTTTTTTTTTTTTTTTTTTTTTTTTTTTTTTTTTTTTTTTTTTTTTTTTTGCCACAGAAGACACATTTCTTAAAACACAGTTTCTGTGCCCTCTCTCTGGCCTTGCACTTGGGTTCTAATTTCCTGATCTGAAATAATTTCCAAAGTTTCCTGTCACTCACTCCCTTAGCTTTTTCAAGGGACTAGACCATTATTTTATTGACTGTATCTCTTGGTTCATCAGAATCACATGGTGTTGAAATGCAGCCCACAAGGACCCAAACTAAACTTTGTAACTTGGAATTTTAGGATGAGTGGCCAGGAATTTTTGACAAACATCCCAACTGATTAGAATCCATGGGAATTTTGAGGAGCCCTACTCCTCAAATAAGCAATGGCCCTTAAATCCTATAAGTCTCATAAATAGTGCATCAGCCTATGAAAATGAAGAGGAGGACCACACATTATGTATGTTCTCTGGGAGTTCACAGACATCTGACATTTATCAATGGCCCTTTCCCCAGGTGTCGGGTGCAGGATCAAAACCAGTTTTTTAAATTTTATTTACTTGAGAGGCAGAGAGTAAGAGCTCACATCCAAGGGTTCATTCCCCAAAAGTCTGGGCCTGGTGTGGGCCAAAGCCAGGAGACAGAAACACAGTCTGCTTCACCCACATGAAGGTGACATGGACCCAGCTACCTAGGTTCTTTCCCCTACCTCTGGAGGTCCACATTAGCAGAATGCTGGGGTTAGAAGCCAGAACACGGGAATTGAACCCAAGGACACAAGTGTAGGACATAGGCATCCTAACCTTCACATTAAAGACTAGGCCAAATGCTGCCCAGAACTTGTTTTTTGCATAGCCTTTGTTGATGTTTCCAGGGAAATCAGCATGGGAGAACTTTTTGAGCACCATTTTTGTGCTGTTCTGTTGAGCGGAGTCATTGACAATTTACATCTTTTATCTCATCCTCAAAATGAAGAATGTTTACTCTTATCCAAGTCACTCAGGTACTGTGAAGCTGAAATTGCTTTAAGAATTTTAGAAGAAAGGTACATATAAATGCAAATAACAGGAGATTTGATTAAAAAAAAAAAAAGTAGTCATATCCAACTACATAATGGCTACCCTATCCAAATGAACAGCTTGAGGTTTCACCGCTATTGTCATTCAGTACATATCAGAGAATAAAGACTATAAAGTGTGTCTTCTAGAATTCTTTCTACTTCAATTTCAGGCATATTTTTCTCCTGCTGCCATATAGTATGTCACCTGGGGAACCCAAAGCAGAAAACAGAGATCATCATAGGCCTGTTACTACCACCCAAAAAAAAAAACATAGGGGTAATGGAAAACAATGATATCTATAATTTCCCATTCAATTCCAGCAAGGAAAGTTAGGGAGCTCTGAAAAGAAGAGTCAGATCATCACTCTTGCACTATAACAAGACACACTTGGCTATACTTAGCATAGACAACCATACACATATTATGAAGTCTGGCATTTATCATTGTGATTGCTCAGGTTAGTACGTGTAGTTGCTTCCAGCAAGTTAGTTTTTATGACAAGAGCAACCACACTGGTGGTCAGCCTAAGGAGATATTGGGGAGCTAATTCAATACAAAAATCATAAATAAATAACAGGATTTCTTTTTTATAGACACTCCTGATTCACTCCCAGACTTCCTCTGAAATTTCTCTGAAGCTGCTTATAGTTCATAAGAAAGCTAATCATAGTTCTTCTTCCTTAATTACTACAAATTAGAGAGACAATTGTATAAAATGTTTGCATAGCCAATGATGAGTAGCCAAGAGTATTGTGCATGACATCTTCCTAATTCTATATAACATATAAACAAAACCAAGGGATAATAACCAAGGGCAGAAAAGCACTTTTACCTTCAGAGCAGCAACCTCTGCTTAGCTTTCTTTGCACTCCAGAACCTATATGTGAGATCATCTGTGGGGAGCAACTCGGACTAGACTAAGTTACTGGAATTAAGACTTATTCTATGCATCTACTTTCCCACAATATGGCGCTGAGAAGGGAAACAGCTTCTACACAGCTGCCTCCAGTTCAACCAATAAACTGTAGGACCTGCTCCTGATTGGAGGAGAGCAGCGTATTCGGCGTGTGGGTAGCAGAGTTGGGATTGGTGGAAAAGGACTATAAAGGAGGAGAGAGACAGCATGCACCAGGAACATCTAAGGGGAACATCTATCTGAAGGAACACCTGTGCAGCCCCCGAGAGAGCCGGCCGGCGGTGTGCCGCTCCCCTGCGGAAGTGGGGAAAGTGGCAGGGGGAACCGCCCTTCCACGGAGGTGGAAGGGACGGCAGCCAACCCGGGAAGAACCAGCAGCAAACCCGGGGAGGGCCGAGCAGATGAAAGAACAACGCAGGGTCCTGTGTCGTTCCTCCACGAAGATGGGGAGCGACAATCATCAACAATGATACAAGACAGAAACACAGTCTTTCATCCTGAAGCAGCTGAGACCTTATGTTTACCTGATATGCACATTATTCTTTGTGTAATTAGTGTCTTTATAGGTCACAGTGCTAATTTTCCTCTTGCTTGAAGGGACAGGCAGTTGGGATTGCTTATTTTACTTTTCAGCAAAATGCATAAAGATAGACAATTAATCTTCAAGAACTTAATAGAAGAAATTGATCAAATACAAAAGCCAAGACTTAATTCTCCAAAGGGAGACGGGAGGTAGAAAAGAAAGCCTGAGTTTTAAAAAGAGACTTTGGAAGCCATAAACCCAAGCCAATACCTTAGCGTTGTTTGACTTTCTTCTCACAGTTCCCCTGTAGGAGGCAGCATAAAACCAAACAAAAAAGCACAGAATAGCTAAGATCAGGCCCAGATTTAGGGAGCCTTAAGGAGAAAGAAATTTAATGATCAAAAATGGAGATCACTTTTTACCTCTTGCTTCTTTCCACCATGTAAGGCAAACTGCCAAATATTCCAGCACATATCAAAACCAAAAATCTCATAACCACAGCAGGACATGCCATCAAAAGAAGAAAGCTGAAGACATCTACTTGAATAGCTTCTCTTATACTTCAGATCAAAACTTGAAACCTATAGAGCTTTCATGATATATCATTCAGTGAAGGATTCATAGTGCTAAGGAATTCTAATTATTAAGTCATATAGAATACAGCTAATATAGGTAAGATTAAAAATCTTATCAAAATTCTCCAATTAATTCATCACATCAGAATTCTTCCATCTTTATACCAATAAAAAGAATACTTCTGCTTAAGGCATATGGTATGGGTGCTAGAATTTTCTTTGAAATTGCCTATTATCTTGTCTTTTTTAAACCTAATATATTCCTGCCACAGATTAGGGTATACTATTCTATGATCAGGACAGAAAAGTCCCATCCAGATAAGATTACTATATCACAAACTTTTATATTCAAAACTGTTTCTGATGTTGTTGACCATGCACACATGAAAAATGAGGCTAAAAATACGAGCAGCAGATCTTTCTCCACTTGATACATGTAAAGTCCATTTTTCATCAACAACTCTTGGAAGAACCTGCCACTGATTGCAGCTCCACTTTTCTCATCACAGTCTGATGGATGTTTTTGAACAAAATAAGCCGCCCTTTGCTGATTGCTGCAGGTTGCTTGGTCTGTCAATTGTGAAAATACAGCATTCCCCAGCTAGGCCACATTGCTTATTGTAATCAGAGTCAGATGCAAACATTCATCCCAATGATACCCTAACTCTGATCTCTATTTGCTCCACTGCAGTGTTCATATTGGTTGTGAAGTGTCCTCAGAACAAGACTGCCATGGGTGAGAGATCAAATCACTCATCCTCAGTCACAGAATAAGCCTCTCATTTTTGCTAAAGGATTTGCAAAATAAGGTTGAGTTTCTTTTTAGAATACACCTGCATGTAAGCTGTTGCTTTTGATGATGATGTAGAAAATTAGAGACTGGCTGGCACCACGGCTCACTAGGCTAATCCTCCGCCTTGCGGCGCTGGCACCCCGGGTTCTAGTCCCGGTCGGGGTGCCGGATTCTGTCCCGGTTGCTCCTCTTCCAGGCCAGCTCTCTGCTGTGGCCAGGGAGTGCAGTGGAGGATGGCCCAAGTGCTTGGGCCCTGCACCTCATGGGAGACCAGGATGGGTGCCTGGCTCCTGCCATCGGATCAGTGTGGTGTGCCGGCCGCAGCGCACTGGCCGCGGCGGCCATTGGAGGGTGAACCAATGACAAAAGGAAGACCTTTCTCTCTGTCTCTCTCTCTCACTGTCCACTCTGCCTGTCAAAAAAAAATAAAACAAAATTAGAGACTAAAAGTTTGCACCCCAGACAGCAACTGTGATTATGAGGCTAATACCAGTCAATAAATGGAATGCCAGTTAAAATCATGTTTGCATATGTAACACAATACTGGGAATGACATGGTTAAAAAGAAAGACCCTGAGTTACTTCCTAGATACTGCTATTAGGAGAATGTGAACTTTAATATTTTATTTTAAAATAAATACATTATATTTGTATTTATGTTAAATGAAGATTCATTTTCAGCTTTTACTCCAAGTATGAAATGGCTTTTATTGCCCAAAGGGGTTAGCATTTGTATCACTTAGTGCTAAGTTCAGCTGCATCTGCAGCAGAATAATCTTACAATGGAATTGCTAAAATTCTCAGGATAGAGAGAATGTATGTCATATACATATAAGAAGCCTGAAGTTAAGAAACCTAGAGCTGGAATGATAAGTCACATATGCATCTCACATGCAAACTTTAATTCTTCCCTCATCCTGGTGCATGATCTTCATTTTCAGTTTTATGGCCCAGGAGACTGCTAGAGCTCCAGGCAAGATGGAAGAAATGAGGAAGAAAACCTCATCACCTCAAAGCAACTTCCAAGCAATTCCACACAACTCTTCCATTTATATCTCATTGGTGACAACTTGGTCATACTGTTATCCCTTGTTGCACTGGAAACAGAAACAGTTATTATTCAAGGCCACAGCAAACCTGGCCAAAACCTGGAGTTTTTACAAACGCAGAAGGGAGAATGTATATTTATTAGAGAACTAGTGATAACTACTACCACACTAACTCCTCACCACCATCTCCGTCCAGTCAGATATGTTAAATGACTTTGGACAAGTCACTAAGTCTCTCTAGGCTTTGTTCTCCTCAACTGGTGTAGTCATGTATATATAATTAGTTTGATTTAGCCATTGCATGATGTATACACATATTTTACAAAACATTATGTTGTATAGTATAAACACATACAATTTTGTCAATTCAAATAAAATATTTAGGAAAATTTCCTCAGCTCTAAATATCTACTTTATACATTTGTTTGAAACTTAAATGAGATGACATGTGTAAGGCATGTAGGTCCTCAGTAAACAGCAGCCTGCTTCCACATTGCAACAGGAGCCAGGCTAAACAAGCATATTCCATGGCTTTTTCAGGTGTGTTAACAGGGAGTTGGATCAGAAGTGGAGCAGTCCCTGCCAATGCACCTAGGAAAACAGTGGAAGATGGCTCAAGGGCTTGGGTCCCTGCTCCCTTGTAGGAGATCCGGGAGAAGCTCCTGGCTCCTGGCTTCTGATTGGCCCAGCCCCAACCATTGGCAAACATTTGGGGAGTGAACTAGAGGATGAAAGATCTCTCTCTCTCACTTTCTCTTCTGTCTCTCTCTCTCTCTCTAACTCTCCCTCTCTCCTTCTATCTGTATCTCTACCTTTCAAAAATAAATAAATATTTTTTAAATTTTAAATTTTTTTAACTTTTATTAAATAAATATAAATTTCCAAAGTACAACTTTTGGATTATAACAACTTTTTTTCCCCCATAACCTCCCTCCCACCCACAACCATCCCATCTTCCACTCCCTCTCCCATCCCATTCTTCATCAAGATTCATTTTCAATTATCTTTATATACCAAAGATCTACTTAGTTTAAATTATAAATTTAAAAAAAGTGGAGCAACCAGGACTTGAACCATCATTCATATGGGATGCCAGCATTGCAGGCAGCAGCTTAACCTGCTACAACACAACATCATCTCCAGCTTTCATTTTTCACAAAGGCAACAAACATCCCTGTTTCTAGCAGTTTCTCCTCTTTGCCTAGCAGAGGGTGCTTCTAGACGACCCACCTTTGTTTTGTTCTTAAAGTCTTTCTTCTGGGAGAACCCAATGAGGGAGGATGAATAACTTTGAATAGTCCATCACTGCTATGGGCCAAACACTATAGAGTGCAAGCCCTGATGGTTCTATTCCTTTAACGGGGAAGACAGCAGGTTGCTGACCAATTGCCTAACTCTGCCATCAAGGTTCTCTGGAAGCAGATGCCAAGATGAAGTTTTGGATGCAAGATGTATGTGAGGGATAAACACCTGTGACTGGCAGGCATGGAAGCAAAATTGAGCAGAAAGAAAAATTAAACCGCAATGCTGGCACAAAGCTCTAGAGCAAGTAGCAGGACTGTCTAACAGAATATCCTTCTTCAGGCTGAATTGCTTGGTCTTTACAGCCCCTCGTCTCGTCTCATGCACTCATCAATTGCGAGGTGTCTCAAATGGCATGACCTCAGCTGAGGCTCACTCTGAAAGAGCTGACAGCTTCAGGCCGCCTGCTAACTGCACTCCCCGCCGCTGGGCAGCAAGACCTCCCTTGACTGGGGATCAAGAAGCACATGCCTACCCCACCTGCCAGAAAAGGAATGTGAAATCATAAAAGAATTTCACTGTTTTCCTGGCTTCGTTGTTCATACATTGATTTCTTATCACAAACGGAGTTGACACAAAAATCACTATATTTCATTCCTCAACTCACATATCACATCAGAGAATGGCTGCTTAATTGATAGCAGACTTGAAATGCTATATAAACAACTCAATTAAGATCAGGGAGATTGTAAAGTCAGGCTTACTCTATCAGCCTTCTTGGTGTAAAGATCAATGCATATAAATAAGGATTTTTCAACTAAAACAAAGATTTGATGTACTTCATAATCAATAGCAAGGACCCTATAGATAAGGACTGTGGGGGAAAATGGTACTCTAGCAGATTTCCAATATTTTTTAAATCCTGTTTTACCAGGAAGAAAACTGGTTTAGTACTTATTTTCCAATTTTCAGTTCCACTGAGATGCAATGATACTTTTAATTTTCTACCTAAAATGTTCAGTGATAAACTGAATTTCCTGAATTCTCAGGGTAATCTTGTAATCATATGTGTCCTTCCCTGGGAATTCCATCTAAAAAAGTGCTAGATAGCATTCTATATTTCACAAAATTACCAAATTCACAAAGAAGCAAAATACACAAAAGGGTTTTGCTGCATAGGAATCAAAATCATTCCTGACTTCACAAAAAAAGCCATAATTCATAATACTAGTAAATGAAGCTCTACCACTGTCTAAAATAAAAACAAGCTTACTTTAAAATAAATTATTTTGAATTCTTTGAGGGGTAAATATTTAAGAAACTTGCATAGTTATAGCTCAGATCACAAAAACACCATGAATTTCACAATGACACATTTCAGTTAAATTCCAGCTTCCATTTTAGCCATCCTATGGAACTGTTCATACAATAACTATTCAAAAGCCTCTTGTCCAGCTAGCGCCGCGGCTCACTAGGCTAATCCTCTGCCTTGTGGCGCCGGCACACCGGGTTCTAGTCCCGGTCGGGGCGCCGGATTCTGTCCTGGTTGCTCCTCTTCCAGGCCAGCTGTCTGCTGTGGCCAGGGAGTGCAGTGGAGGATGGCCCAAGTGCTTGGGCCCTGCACCCCATGGGAGACCAGGATGGGTGCCTGGCTCCTGCCATCGGATCAGCGTGGTGCGCCGGCCACAGCGCACCAGCCGCGGTGGCCATTGGAGGGTGAACCAACGGCAAAGGAAGACCTTTCTCTCTGTCTCTCTTTCTCACTGTCCACTCTGCCTGTCAAAAAAAAAAAAAAAGCCTCTTGTCTGAATTCATCACCACATTTATCCAGGGGGGAAACAGGGGTTGTTTTTTATATGCAATTGCATTGGAAGGACAGAGTTGACCCAAAGGCAGTGGGTATGAAAAATACTGTAGATTGGATAGGAGGGTGGAAGGGCAGAAAAACTATTAAGAGGGTAATGGATGAGACCTTAAAAAAACAACTTTTAAACTAAGTTAGTGGGAGTGAGAATGAAAGAAAGAAAAGGATTTCAGAAGCAAAATTTACAAGAATCAACACAACATTTTAATCATTTGATGTCAGCAACAAAAATCTGTTCATCTTTCTTCTAATCAGCTATGAGTTTATCTACTCTCTATCATGTAAGACTCTGCTACAAAGCAATGGGTGCCACACCGAATTAGGACTGGTAATAACTGTGAGCATTAGATGCTATTTCAGATTTCCTCTCTCCTTGGGTATATCAAAATTCATAGAAAATTATTAGGGTACCTCAAAAATTCATAGAAAAATGGAATTCAAAGATAAGTTTATTTTAGCTCAAAATAATTTGAAATCTTTGCGCAGTTGTCTCATTATATATACTCTTCATGAACTTTTATTGATTAAAACTTTAGAGTATTTATATTTTTAACTGACATAAAAATCATACATATTATGGGGTGCCATGTAATGTTTGGATACATGTATATATTATGTAATAGCCAATCAAGATAAATGTATCTATCTCCTCAAACATCATTTCTTTATGGTGATGACATTCAAAATCCTTGCTTCTGTTTTTTTAGAGAAAAAAATCATATATTATCATCATCAGCAGTCACTCTGCTGCGCAATAGAATACCAGGTCTATCTAACAATGTCTTAGAACCTGTCAAATAGCATTTCCTGATCCTTCCAAACCGTTTACTTCTTCCCAAGCCTCTCGTAGCCACCATTCTACTCTCAACTTCTATGAGATCTACTCTTTAGAGTTCACATGTGAGTGAGATCATGCCATCCTTATTTTTCTGTGTTTGGCTTATTTCACTTAACATAATGATCTCCAGTTTCATTGTTGTTGCTACAAATGACAAGATTTCATCTTTTTTTGTGGCAGAATAATATAACATTGCATATATGTACTACAATTTCTTTATTCATTTGTCAGTCAACGAACACTTATGTTTTTTTCTGTTTCTTGTTTTGTGCTGCAAAACTGCAGAATATACATTCTTCTCAACAACAAATATACTCGCTAGAATAGATCACATAGAGACAAAACAATCTCAACATATTTTTTAAAGATAAAATTCATATTAAGTGCATTTCCTAACCATAATACAGCAAAATTATATATCAATAACAAGAAAAACTTTGGAAACTATCAATGGTAAATTGTTGATCTGAAGTTGATCATATCACTACTCACACAAATTCCTTACCTGTCAGTTATGAATTGATCACAAAGCCTTTTAGATCTGAAAATTCTTATTCAGTGTAAAAAAGTTAAGTCACCAAATATATTTAATAACCTCATCTTGCTAGAAATATAAGTAGCATATTTTATTACTGTAGCTACTTTTTAAATGATAGGATAATAGTATTTAGTATTTATTTTTGCTTGCACAAACTATAAAATCCAGATGGCCTTTCAATCTCCTGATTGAAAAGCTTTTCTTATTTACAAAAGTGACTTATTTGATACTGGAAGTAGTTAGTTCTTAATTTTCTTTTCAATCACATCATTGTCAGCTTAATGCCAAAGAGGAGAAGCATGTCTTCTAAGATACAAGCAATTAAAATCTAAGGGCGAGTTCTCCCTAACTCTGCTTACCCTCAAGCTCAATAACTATACTTGGGTCCTCCAATAAGTTTGTGGAAAAGGAATTAAAAACACTTTGAAATCAATGCATAGATTTTTCATAACAGTTTCCACAGAGTTTTTGAAGATCCCCCATGCAAACAAATTTCAACATCACTTTGTATCAAAATAAACTTCTTTTAAAGTTCCATTTTCCACGAAACTTTTTGAAGTACCTCATAGCTTCAGGGTTATACATCATGAAATTTCATTTTGACAGAGTGTTTTAAAGGCAAAGATAAGTTTGATATGCAAAACTCAAAATCTCTACAGCTGAAAATCTATCCTCTTCATGTAGAAGGGTCTTGTGGACTTTACAAACATTACCTTCAAAATCAGAAGGAAAGTAAGTAAAAGGAAATTCATTCCAGCTGGGTTTTTGATTCTCCACGTAGGTTCGATCTAATCATGTCTTTCTACAGCTCTTTTCCCCCACTTATCAAGCAATTCTTGCCTTGAAAGTATATTATCTTGAAAGTAAGGTTTAAAAACTAAATTCTAGGAAATTCTCTTGGGTTCATTTTCCCATTTGAAAAAGAAAAATCTGATGAAATTGTAGCAGAAATTCTTACAATGTGAAGACTCTAACAGTCGTGAGTTATTTCCATGAAACTTAGACATTTTACTGAGAAGAACCTTGACCAGGTTCACCTATGTTATCCACATGGAATAAACCCTTAACAATGAACAGAAAGCAAATACTAGCATGGATTTCTTTAGGGTCCTAAAGAAATGGAACACCTGATTGGCAGATTTTGATGGCAAATCAAAATCAGAAATGGAAACCCCAAGACTACAGAGACCTGCCTGGAAGAGAACAGCTGTGTAAAGAGCAAGCGAGGCAGAGGAGCAGGGAAGGAGTAACAGCTGAGAGGGCTTCCTCATGACAGAGGAAGAGATTTCCACTGCAAAGGGAAATTTGTGGAACATTAAGACTATCTCAAGGTATCAGTATATCGAGTTTTATAAAACTACCCCTGAAAAATGAACTTTGAGATCACAAACAAGAACTCTTACCATATGAACCAACTTATTATAAAGCTCAAAGGTGCTACTAAAAATATTCTTATAGTTAGAACATTATGGGCTGCACCGCGGCTCAATAGGCTAATCCTCCACCTTGCGGCACCGGCACACCGGGTTCTAGTCCCGGTCGAGGCACCGGATTCTGTCCCGGTTGCCCCTCTTCCAGGCCAGCTCTCTGCTGTGGCCCAGGAGTGCAGTGGAGGATGGCCCAAGTGCTTGGGCCCTGCACCCCATGGGAGACCAGGAGAAGCACCTGGCTCCTGCCTTCGGATTAGCGCGGTGCGCCGGCCACAGCGCGCCAGCCGCACCAGCCATTGGAGGGTGAACCAAGGGCAAAAGGAAGACCTTTCTCTCTGTCTCTCTCTCTCACTATCCACTCTGCCTGTCAAAAAAAAAAAAAAAAAAAAAGAACATTATGATGCAAAAGAAAAAAATCCTCAAGGCTTTCACATCTCTCCCCTGTCACACTTAACCTCCCATCCACTCTCATCTTCCCCTTGGTCCTCTTCCACTGCTCGCTATTATTTTTTAAGATTTATTTATTTATTATTTGAAAGGCAGAGTTACAGAGAGGCAGAGGCAGATAGAGTGAGAGAGAGAAGTCTTCCATCTGCTGGTTCACTCCCCAAACGGCTGCAACTACTGGAGTTCGGCCAATCCAAAGCCAGGAGCCTGGAGCTTACTCCAGGTCTCCTACGTGCATGCAGGACCCCAAGCGCATGGGCCATCTTCCACTGCTTTCCCAGGCCATAGCAGAGAACTGAATTGGAAGTGGATCAGCCAGGACTCGAACCAGAGCCCATATGGGATGCCAGCACTGCAGGCAGTGGTTTTACCGGCTATACCACAGCACCAGTTCTACTGCTCCCTATTTTTCAGCCCTCATGTCCTCAGGTAGCTCACTGGTTGACCCCTCCTATCCATGATCTTACCCTGGAAACATTGCACTTTCCATTAGAACTAGACTTCACTTCTAGAAGCATGATACCATATGATGAGCATTTGCAATGTAAACATGAATTCTGGCACCCTGGGAAAGTGGAGAAATTACATACTTGCCAAGCCTTGGCACAGAAAACTGATGTGAAGTTTAAAGGTGGTCATATACTTAAAATGTCTATCATAGTTCCTGGATTACAGAAGATGGAAGGCAATTGACTGCTTTTCTCCTCGTTTCCAGAACGGAAATTTCCTAAATATGGCTGTGACATAATTAAAAATCATTCAATAAACTAACTCCCAATGGGTTTTTAAAATTACTAGCAGCTTAATATGTTTTTACTTCTTGAATCACACAATGAAAGGAAATTCTTAAAGATACCCTAATTTAAACACGAAGTAAAAAATTAGAATTCCTAGTGGGGTGGCAAGGGAAATGAAAGGTTGACTCTTTCATACTTGTTGTTGCATAAGCAACTTGTTTTCTAGAAAAAAAAATTCCAGGGTAACGCTTGCTAATACCTAGCAAACCAATGTTTTTAGCCCATTATAAACATAGAAAGAAAAGGAGTTTTTACCTAAGAAATAAAGATTTCTGCTATGCCAGATTGACAAGAGAAGCCAAAGAAGGTTATTTCACAGACAATTCTAACATTCCAAGATTTTCTTGATAAGTTAGAGAGTTCTCTATGCTTATGCAGAAGGGAGATATTACCGAGGAAATGTTACTGTTCTTTGTGTGACACAAAGCCTGGTTGTTGGGTATCAAGAATAACATCTGATCGCACTAAAGATTTGATATTCTATTTCTTGATATGATGATTCATAAAATAAAAATGATGCTTGTGGAAAGGGGAGCATAGAAAAGGTGAATCATGACCTAAAGGAAACTTCACTTACAGTTCACCATATTCTCATTTATATGGATGGATTCATTCTTCTACAAATTTAAGTTAGTCATGGCTAATCCGTGACTATAGGGTTATTCTGGAAATCTCTAGTGACATGGGGTTGGGGGTAATTATCCATGAAATTCAGGCATATTTTTAAAATGCACAAGCTTTTCCTGAATGACTCAAATAAGCACTCTGATTGCTCAGTTCATTCTGTGGGGGAAATACATTAATGCCCACTAGAGCAGAAGCTGGCATTACTCCTGGAGTCTGTACATCTGACTACTCATAGTCTACAACTCATAAGCTACAAAAATCTTTTGAGAGTTGAGAGCTGATGCATTTTATTCATTCCCATTGTATTAGAAAGTAATAGCACTACCTCTGAAAGAAATTGGAGTCACATAGCTAAGATTTACTATGGACACTCTTAGCATAATCCTCAGCAAATGTCAACTGTATGCACAGTCTACTAATGAAAGACAATGGAAGCCCTGAAAGAGAATGATGGCCCCAACAGAGACTTCATTCCGTATGCTTTTTCCAGGGTAAAAGACTCAGTGACTTCTCTAAGACTACAATCTGGCTTTCCTGACTTTCAAACAGGGCCCTTCCCATTGTTCCACACCTCTTTCCCAGGAAGCCGGATGCAGTATAAATTGTTGGTTTTACAGTGCTTCCTGAATCATTGATATTTATTCATTTTAGCCATACTTTTATCATTAAAGCAAGTTCTGTGGCCAAGCCCAAAGTCAAAAGGAAGAACACGCCACCTATTAAGATAGATAAACCAATGACAAACCGATAACCAGAAAAATAAAACAACCACTGGGAATGACAAGACAATCAGCAGAGCACATAAAATATCAAATACAAGCAGTGCTTCCTGAATGTTCATTCCTACTACTTCACCAAGCCTGGGTTCCCAGGCTTGCAGATGATATGTGTTCACTAATCAACAGTTGATTCATTAAATGGTTGGCTAACAACTATAGTCAAACAAGAAGTAACAACAATAACACAGACATTAGTCAGCAAATAGATGTAATTTTATTTTTGGACATCTGAATCACACAATTTAATCACCTTGAATTTAAACTGTACTATTTAAGCTTCATATTAAGCTATTTCTAAGTCATTAGGTACTGTATGCTTCCCAAGGTAGTAAAAGATTGAAAGTGCTCACATTCTCAGGAATGACTCTTCATTATACTATGATCTATTTTAATAACAAAGTGAAAATTCTGAAATAACTGTCATAACTTGTATAGCTGCAGTAATATTGCATAGTACTGATCTACATGCATAGATAATATACATTGAAATAACTGTAAGGGTAGTTTTGCAGTGGTCACAAACATAAAATCACAAAAAGCAATTAGAAATGGAAATAATACTTAACAAGAATATGTTTATTTTCATCCAACATTAAGTTTTATCATCAACATCTTGAGTCAGAACACCTATGACTACCAGAAAAAACTAAGAAAGTATAATTAGGAAATAGGCGTTCTCATCTCTGTCCAAACTTTCCATTTGCATGAAGGTGACTTTGTATAAGTTAATTCATCTTTGTTCAGAATTATTGATGGTATATCAAAATGAAATATTAAGTTGCATATTCACAGAATTCCTTGCTAAGAAGGATATTCCCTTCAGTTGAATTTAGTGATGAATTTTGAAATTTTGAGTTCCTCTCTCAATCTCTCTCTCTGTCTCTCTCTCTCGCTCTGTGCCCCCCCCCCGACAGTCTATTGTACAGGACAGCTTCATTTATAAAATGCCTCAATATTGAAATGACCCTGAAACAATAAAAGATAGACATGTAGTACATACAAGATCTCTTTGGAATGCACTTATTTATGTGTCATTCATAAAAAGAGATTGTTCTCTACATTAGTGCTATACCATCATTACTGGTCTGTACGGGTAAGATTTTCACAGTGATTTTCCATTTTCATCCATCTTTTAGATTAAATCAATTTTTAGACTTACAAGAGGAGAAAACAATTTCCCAAAGGAATCAGGATTATCTTCAGCATTGTTCTTCAAAACCATACCATCAGATCCCAGGGCTTTTATGCATTCACTCTTCTTTGATGCTGGGAGCACACTGATTTAAAATTTGAGAAACACTTCAGAGGCAAATCCTTTGATAGGATGCATTCAAGAATTTATTTAGGGAAACCGAATATTTAGATGAATTTACTGGCACAGACTACAAGCAAGAAAGCAGGCAGCCAAAATATTTGTATGATTTTAAGTCAACCACTATATAAATCATTTGCCCAGAACTCCAAAATCTCTCTAACACAGTTGCTGAAGCTTAAAATTCCTTCCACACAGAAGAAAAAGGTCTTTTAAGCCAGAGTTTCTGATAGTGCTTAAACTACACAAATATCAGAGAATGATAGTGAGTTATAGTCTCAACAAAAATATGTCATTGAGAGCAAATCTTTTCCTGAAACAAAAGTTTAACTGAGAGAAAGAGAAGTTATCAGTTCATAAAGTAGGAAAAAAAAAAAAAAAAACAGGATGAGAATCCACACATTGGGAAAAAGAGTCCCAAAAGAGCAAGGTTAGAGCACAAAAATAAGCTTCACCCATTTCAGAATTTTCCCTGGAGTTGCACTGAGTGGTTGACTTCCATTTATTGATCCAGCTTCTGAATCCTTTTATCCTAGACTTTCAACTTTCTGTCTTGCAAAGAAACTGTTATTTCTGCTAACCACATAAGATGGTAGTGTCACCCACTGTAATCTAAAATAAAATTACTGCTATTTTGATTAAAAAGAGGATTTAAGTCATGGGTATGAGTTTTTCTAGAGTCCTTTACTATGAAGACAATCTTCATTGTACATGCTTGTGAAAAATGAGAAAATATTATTTAAGTTTCAGAAACTTTACCATATGCATAACTATTTTGAAAGAGTAAAACTATAGGAAGGATATGACAAAAACTTGTGTATAATATCTAAAGGAAATCCACCAGTGAGGATAATGATAGTGAGGCACATTTAGTTTCAGGGTAAGAAATACTTTCCTAATAACTGACACTACCTTAAATGATAATGAACTCTTTGGCACTCAAATGTTCAGTTAAGGTTAATGTAGACAGGAAATGTGATTAGGACATAGAAATGGAACTAAAATTAAATGTAATGCTAACTATATCTAATTACCTATAGACAACATCTTTTCTGGTGCATAAATAAAGTTAGACAATATAACCCAGAAATCAAGGGATACTAGAAAAATACCACAAGGATTGGCATTGTGGTATAGTGAGTTAAGCTGCTACCTGCAATGCTAGAATTCCATTTGGGTGCCATTTTGTGTCCTGGTTGCTCCACTTCTGACCCAACTCCCTGCTAATGGCCTGGGAAAGCAGCAGATGGTGGCCCAAGTACTTGGGGCCCTGCTACCCATGTGGGAGTAGCAGATGAAGCTCTTAGTTCCTGGCTTAGTTTGGCTCAGCACTGGCAATTGCAGCCACTTGAGGAATGAACTGGTGGATGGAATACTCTCTCTCTCTCTCTCTCTCTCTCTCTCTTTCTCTTTCTCTAACTCTGCCTTTCAAATAAATAAATAAATCCTTAAAAGAAAAAAAAAGACCATAAAGATAAAAGAAAAATGTTACCAATAAACCTGGAGGCCAGAATGACATGAACAAAATGAGACAGAACTGGTACTGGTTGGGAAGAATGGGTAAGCTGAACTTGTGGGAACAGGGCAATCATGTAGGATTAAGGAAAAGTTAGGACCCAGAAATTGATGCTACTGAACCAGAATAAAGGCATAAGAGGGATATGCCAATCAGAAGACTGAGAAATCACGCCTAGAGGAGTTTATCAGATGGGGGTGGGGGGCACAATGGGGATGAAGGTGAGGATTTAATATCTCTCTTTTAAAAAAAAGATTTATGTATTTATTTTTTTTTGACAGGCAGAGTGGACAGTGAGAGAGAGAGACAGAGAGAAAGGTCTTCCTTTGCCGTTGGTTCACCCTCCAATGGCCGCCGCGGCCAGCGCGCTGTGGCCGGCGCACCGCGCTGATCTGATGGCAGGAGCCAGGAGCCAGGTGCTTTTCCTGGTCTCCCATGGGGTGCAGGGCCCAAGTACTTGGGCCATCCTCCACTGCACTCCCTGGCCACAGCAGAGAGCTGGCCTGGAAGAGGGGCAACCGGGACAGAATCCGGCGCCCCAACCAGGACTAGAACCCGGTGTGCTGGCGCCGCTAGGCGGAGGATTAGCCTAGTGAGCCGCAGCGCCGGCCAAAAAAAAGATTTATGTATTTATTTGAAAGGCAGAGTTACAGAGAGGCAGAAGAAGAGGCAGAGGGAGAAGCACAGAGAAAGAAAGAGACAGAGATCTTCCATCTACTGGCTCACTTTCCAAATGGCCTCAACAGCCAGAGCTGGGCTGATCTGAAGCCAGGAGCCTGGAGCTTCTTCTGGGTCTCCTATGTGGGTGCAGAGGTCCAAGGACTCAGGCCCATCTTCTGCTGCTTTCCCAGGCATATTAGCAGGAAGCTGGATGAGAAGTGGAGCATCCAGGACTTGAATGGGTACCCATATGGGATGCTGGCACTGCAAATGGCAGCTTTACCTGCTACACCACAGCACCAGCCCTTAAAATCTCTTCATAAGGGGAAAAAAAGAGTCCTATAGTCAAACATTTTTGAAGCACAGAGTGAATACCTTTAAACAGATTCCTTAAACCCCATGGAACAGCTCGGCTGTAACTGTAAATCACACAAGATAAGGACAAGATGCAGTGCCCCCATTAAATCAGGCTTCTCACAGAAACCTTTAGAAACTAGTATTTTGAAGAATACACAATGAAAAAGAAATACTGCACATAGGCATCTGAGCTTAGTATCTGTTGGTTAGTAAAATGTTTAGACTTAAAAGAATGATTTGAATTTAAAGCCTATTCATAGGTAACCTAGGTAACTCAAAGAAGAGCAAGCTAATCGCAAAAACTTTTCTGGTGTGTTAATCTTGGTTTTGGCATGTGACTCAGCAGGTAAAATGTTCTGCCCTGAAGTAACAGCCCTATACTACACCAAATTCTGTAATTCTACATTGCTGGCCATGAAAATAGGATTTGCATAGCTCATTTAAGAACACGGGAAACAAGAGTTCAAAACACCTCTGAAGAACCAGTTTCAGAGTTTAAAGAAAATAACCATCACAGCTACTATGAACTGAGCAATTTAATCTTAACTATAATTTCCATTTTACAGGTAAAAAACCTGGAGATCAGACAGAGTGACTAATACTTCCAAAATCTCTTTGCTAGTGAGTGGGAGAACCAGGATTTAAATCAGTCTTCTAATTCCAGACTTGCACTCTTGAAAACTGAGGGGTAAGTGATGTTATTCAATAATGCAGAAAGCACTGGAGAACCAGCAAATCGGAGTGAGAGACAAGAGAACAGTGGTCTTATTATGGGCTTGTTACATCATATATTGCACAGTTCTAGACTCTCCTAACATACTCAAACTTCATTACTTACACAGGTTAGGAGGACTTAGGTTACAAGGACCTAAGTGATCTTGTCTCTGACTGCCTCATCAACTGTGTCTCCCACCAGTCTCCCTTTCATTCATGTCATAATGATGTGACAGTTTCTAGATTTCACTCTGTTCCTCCTTGCCTCGGGACCTTTACACCTGCTGTTCTCAGCGACTGAAACAGTTTCTTCCTCCATTTTTCACAATCTCATCTTTCAGATCTCATGTCACTTCTTCAGAGAATCTTGCTACACTGAATCTGAAGCATCTAGCCCTCTCCTATCCTATCACACACCCCTTTCATTATCAGGCCTTGCTCCCAAAAGCTAATTCGTACATACAGTTGGATAAATAAATGAAATGAAGTCCTGTAGTTGTTAGCAGTCTGAAGAACAGAAGAGGACTCTTGGCTCGTTTATGTACTTAGAGATATTTAGGTAAAAGATGGTTTGTGAGTCACATGGAGCTGGATTTTAGAATAGCTCCTAGCTTTTGTTACACTAAAGAGACGGGAGTTGGGAACATTCCATTTCCTTGGAGCATGTTCCAGTTACCCACTGATGCATTTTAAAAATCACCTCAGAATTTAGAGACTTAAAAGCAACAGTAACCACTTCTATTGCTTAAAAATCTGAAATTTGAGCAGGGATCAAAAAGGATAGATAATCTCTGCTCCACTGTGTCCTCAGGAGCAGCTCAGCTGAGGGCCAGGGACCAGCTTTCAAGATAACTGATTCATATGGCAGGAAGTGGGAGCTGGCTGTCAACTGCAAGTTCAGCTAGAGCTATGTGCTGGAGGCTCCATGAGGGCTGTTTCTCTGGCTGCTCAGTGGCTAAATCTAAGAGCAAGGGACCTAAAAGGAAGGAAGTGGAACTGCCAGCTTCTTAAAGCACGAGCCAAAAACTGGCACAGTTATCTTTCAAGCAAAACCCTGACTCAAGCAAAAGGGACAAAGATCCCATCTTTGCATGAAGGAATAGCAGAGAAGGTATGTTTTTGCTGCAAATTTGCTTCTAATTTGCTGATAGGGTAAAGAATTGGGCATGTTTAGAGATAAATCATAGATAGCACAAGTATAATCTATTCAGAAGTATTAATCCCTTCACCAAATATTGGTTATCTCAGACAGACAACACACCTGTGGTTCATGTCCAAGCTTTGCCTCCATTTACTCTTCCACGTGAAGGGGATCATGATAAGCTGTCTTGTGGGGAAAGGCTTATTTATAGCTGGAGAAGCAGAATGTACTTCTAATTGCCTTAATACATGCTTATGAAAAAGTGAGTCATCTGTAAAATGTCCTACAGAAGTGAAAGCATAGTCATTACGTGCTTAAGGAACTTTATAACATGGAGCCTTTGCAGGTGTCGCAGACAACTATCCATACCTGAATTTTTGTGGAAATGCAGTTAAATGGCAGTCCTTCTTCTTAAAAGGACAATTGTTGTCCAATGCTTTTAAGTATCAGATTGACAGGAAGAAAAATTTATGGGCTTTTAACTTTTACAAAAGAAGCAATATCTAATGGGTAATACAGAATTTCAGAGCCTCTTTGCAAATGAATCCTGTTTTACAAGGTATTTTTAGGTCATTGCACAACACATTCAGTCAGCAACAGTCCTATTCAGAAACCGAATTGTATACAAAGGCAAACCTTTCCTAACAGTATTTAGAAACCACAGAATTCAGTTGCCTTTCTTGCTATATCAGAAGATTTTCAGGTTTAACTAAGGTGATGTGAATGAAGATCTTAAAACTAGTTCTGCTTGCCAAGAGAAGCCAGTCAGCACCTTATTTAGTTCACAAGCACAGTAACCAATTGGGATTTTCCCACAGGGGTGCTAGGAGTTAGGTAAAATGACTTTCTGTTAGGCAATTTAGACCACAGAAAGCAATAACTTCCTCAACTCAGCCACTTACAGAAAGATTGGTTAAATAAGATGAGATTTGTCCTAGCTAAAAATGGGGCCTGCAGCTGGGAGGTTGGTTTCACAGGGACCAAAGAAGAGAGCACTCTATTACCCCGATAAGCATTCTTACTGCAAGAAAACAAAATGCCTATAAAACATGAGTCACTCCTAGCAGTCAGTGGGCCTTATTTTTGTATCTGTATTTTACGCCCACACAAGTTATATTTCTAAAGCAACATTAGTTTCAATGTCATCCACTTCACTCATTTGTATTTGTTACATATACCTCCTATAGAATTTTAAGTTTCTGGTCTAGTTAATTACTGAAATTTATAAAAACTCATTTTCAAGGGTTTCTCGCAGAGTACATTTGCTGTAAACCATTATTAAAAATGACATCAGTAGCTCTAAAGCTGACTTTGTGTGATAGTGAATCTAAATGGGTGATGGTGTTACTAAAAGTACAGCTGTTCCAACACCTTGAGACAAGATCCCCTACACTGGACAGTTCCCTCACCCTCCAATATCTCTGCCAAGTTTCTTGCCATGTTTTGCTCACTATGGTTTAGGAAACATTGGTGAAATGCTGTAAGTTGCCCTTAAGAAATGAGAAGCAAGAAGTTAAAACAGAGATACGACTATTTCCAAATTATAAACACATTTGCAAAAAAGTTTATGTAACTTCGAGCAAAAGAAAAGATGGGGTGTGCATTCCTGACACGAAGAGTGCATAACCACTCTAAACACAAGGCCAAACTGAAATGATCACAATTGCCCAAAAAGTTTCAACAAAATTCACCTAGGTTTTCAACATCCCCACTCAAGATAGAGAGAGAGAGAGAGAGAGGAGAGAGAGAAGCAGAGACAAAAATAGAGACAGAGAGAGATACAGATACAGGCACAGATACAGATACAAATATAGCATAAACAATATCAGAAAAGAATAGAATGTTCTCTTAAGCTTTAGGATTTAAAACTCGCCTAGTGGAAATTCTGTTTCTCCCACTCCCCTCTTCTCCTCTACCACCACAACAGTTCAAGAAACAGGACTCATGGCCAACTGTGTCCCATAAATTTAATGTATTTTATATCTAGAGGATTTATCCAGTTTGTTAGCAAGAGATATATTTAAACACATTCCAACATGCCTCACATTAACATATGCCTTTTTCCTTGTCTACAGTTTGTTTCTATACAAAATAAATTGTTTCCTCCAAGCATAATTGAAAACTGACACCCATCAAGTGTTAGGCAGGTGCCTCTGCATGTTCTCTCTTTTTTCAGTATCTTTATACAAAGTCTTTTCTAATCACCACACAGATATTTTTAAGCTATCTTATTCCTCAGGCAAAGGGAATGATTCTTTAGCAATGCAACGCACATAATGTCTGCAAACAGTGGGAGAATATAACTTAAAATGAAAAGGATCTTTTCTCAATGCTCAAATGGCATCAGAATGTAAGAGCTGCAGCTGCCAATGAATAATAGAGAGGAGTCTGAGGGTACATACAAGAAAAGTTAAGATAAGATGGACAGTTTTATTCCTGTCGACCTTAAATACAGCTCCATGCAGCTCTTAGAAGTATCTGCGTGGGTCAGATAGTCAGGGTGCCCTGAAATCCTCACAAGTTTTCCTTTTCTTTTCTTCCTTTCATCAATATGAGAATATTTCTCCTTTCATAAACTATTATAGGATTGTCTATTGAACTATTTCTTACACCATGTTCTTTCTTTGTCCGACTGAATGCCTTTAAATATCTGGAAAAGTGATAGCCTTATTTTATTTATATAATGAAGATGGTCTCTGGAATCAGATTTCCTGCATTGGCGTCTCAGTTCCAACATTTGTCAGTTGTATAGTCTCAGGTAAACCACTGAAACTGTGTGTGCCTCAGCTTCCTCCTAAATTGGACTAATAAGAGAATCTTTCAGTTTTAAAAGGTAGACAAGGCACTTAAGATATGTTATACTTAGTAAACATGCAATAAATATTGAAAATTAGTTAAAAGTCATTTGCAGAAAATGGGTGGTTTTTTTCCTGCTATTTTCTCAATTAAACTGCTTGCATATCCTTTCTAATCATAGATATTTTAGATTTTTGTAAATCGCTCCTTAGTTTTTGTTTTCTAATAGTTTGCCTATATCACTTTAGTAATTCAATTCCTTAAAATGATATTTTTAGAAATCAGTAAGGGACACCTAATACTGAAATTCAGGCACTGTTAATCTAGAGTTTACAAATCATTTTCATAACAAAACAACAAATAGAAAAAAAAAAAAACAAAGAAAATATGCAGAAGTCATTTAAAAAGTCTTTATTCTCACTTGCTTTATCTCTTCCCCTGGGCACCCGGAGGCTTCATGGGACACCATAACAATCCAAACCACCATAGATCTGCACCTGCTTCCTCAAAATTACCTCTCCATCCTTTACCTACCAAAGGTAGCCACTAAAATTTACTTTTCCCTCATAGCTGAATATCTCAATGAGTAGAATAATTATTTTCTAATTTTTAAAGTATTCTTAGTCATCAATTGCTGATAGAACAATGGCTCCCAACATAGGAAAATATCTAGTTTTTTTTTTTCTCTCTGACAACTCCCCCAAAATAATGTTCTCTTAAGCTTTCCCAACAAAAGCTACATTCACAGATACACATGTGTTTACAGTGGTGGAGCAGATCATTACCACTCCTGCACCAACACCACCAGATGCTGTATTTAACTTTCTATTTGAAAAGCACCAAAAGTCAAATTATCCATATCCCATGCTTTTAAAATTATGTAAGAAACAAAACCCATCCCCACCTAGTTCCACACATGGGTTTAACTACTGTTAATATCAGTGTACATCAAAACACTTGTGGAGGGACCAGGGTTGTGGCATACTGGGTTAAGCCACCACTTTTGACACCCGGCATCCTATATGGATGCAGATTCCTGTCCCAGATGCTCCACTTCTGATCCAGCTCCCTGCTAATGACCTGAGAAAAGCTGTGGAGGATAGTCCAAGTGCTTGGACCCCTGCTAACCATGTGGGAGATCTGGATGAAGCCCCTGACTTTGGCCCGGCTTAGCACTGGACACTGCAGCCACTTGAAGAATGAACATGTAAATGGAAGATCTCTTTCTCTCTCTCTCTTCTCTGTGTCTCTCCTTCTCTCTCTCTGTAACTCTCAACTTTCAAATCAAATAAACAATTTAAAAAAAAAAAACTTGTGGAAAATGGATATAAAAATAAATTGGTTAAAATGTTTTTGAAATTCATGCAGTTTTTCATAACATGCATTTTTCAAGAACATTTTGAAGACCCCTCATATGCATAGATTTCAAATGTTTTCTGCACTGAAATATACTTATTTTCTAACTCTATTTGCCATGAACATTTTGAAGTACCTTCATGCTTTGGAGTGTAATCTTCCCAAATTTCCCTATATTCATGCAGATATGTCTATATTTACATATCCAATTATAGGTATATGTAGAAATGAAAATATCTGGATCATTCTAATAATATATTTAGGGGCTGACGCTGTGGCATAGTGGGTAAAGCTGCCACCTGCAGTGCCAGCATCCCATGTGGACACCAGTCCGAGTCCCAGTTGCTCCACTTCCGATCCTTCTCTCTGCTATGGCCTGGGAAAGCAGTGGAAGATGGCCCAAGTGTTTGGGCCTCTGCACCTGTGTGGGAGACCCGGAGAAATCTCCTGCCTCTGGCTCTTGGCTTCAGATCAGCACAGCTCCAGCCATTGCGGCCCACTGGGGATTGAACCAGCAGATGGAAGACCTCTCTCTCTCTCTCTCTGCCTCTCCTTCTCTCTCTGTGACTTTCAAATAAATGAATAAATCATAAAAAATACATTTATACTTGCATTGAGTTACTCTTATTTGCATATTGATCTGAAGCTTTCTTTTTTCAATTAACATATCATGTATTGTTTTTATTTATAAATTTACTTTTTTGAAAATATTTTATTTATTTACTTGAGAGGTAGAGTTACAGAGAGAGGCAGAGACGAAGGTCTTCTATCTGCTGGTTCACTCACCAAATGCCGCAATGGCCAGAGCTGCGCCGATCTGAAGCCAAGAGCCAGGAGCTTCTTCTGGGTCTCCCACGTGGGTGCAAGAGGCCAAGGACTTGGGCCATCTTCTATTGCTTTCCCAGGTCATGGCAGAGAGCTGAATCAGAAGTGGAGCAGCCAGGACTACATATGGGATGCCAGAGCTGCACGCAGAGGCAGAGGCTTAACCTACTGCACCACAGCGCCAGCCCATAAATTTACTTCTTTTTTTTTAACTTTTATTTAACGAATATAAATTTCCAAAGTACAGCTTATGGATTACAATGGCTTGCCCCCCATAATGTCCCTCCCACCCGAAACCCTCCCCTTTCCCACTCCCTCTCCCCTTCCATTCACATCAAGATTCATTTTCGATACTCTTTATATACAGAAGATCAGTTTAGCATACATTAAGTAAAGATTTCAACAGTTTGCTCCCACACAGAACATAAAGTGAAAAATACTGCTTGAGTACTAGTTATAGCATTTAATCTCAATGTACAGCACACTAAGGACAGAGATCCTACATGAAGAGTAAGTGCACAGTGACTCCTGTTGTTGACTTAACAAACTGACACTCTTGTTTATGGCATCAGTAATCACCCTAGGCTCTTGTCATGAGCTGCCAAGGCTATGGAAGCCCCCTGAGTTCACCAACTCTGATCATATTTAGACAAGGCCATGGTCAAAGTGGAAGTTCTCTCCTCCCTTCAGAGAAAGGTACCTCCTTCTTTGATGACCTGTTCTTTTCACTGGGATCTCACTCGCAGAGATCTTTCATTTAGGTTTTATTTTCCCCCCAGAGTGTCTTGGCTTTCCATGCCTGAAATACTCTCGTGGGCTTTTCAGCCGGATCTGCATGCCTTAAGGGCTGATTCTGAGGCCAGAGTGCTGTAAAAAAGGCCACAGACAATTGCATCTGGAACATAATAAGCATTCAAAAGTCTTAACTATTTTTTATTATTTCTTCATTCATCTAATATATGCATACTATTCCATTTTATAGATATACTTTCTCCTTATCAAAAGAAATTTAACTACTAATTTTATGTGTCTGAGAACCATGTTACAATGTATATCCCTTTTCTTTCTAATGGATAGCTTTCAAGAAATATGTACTAGAATGTACTAGTATACTTTCTACATTTCATTAACAGTGTTTAAGAATGTCCCTTTCAGGCCAGCCTTGTGGCACAGTGGGTTAAGCCACCACCTGCAACACCAGCATCTCATATAGACACCTGTTCAAGTCTCAGTTGCTCCACTTCCAATCCAGTTCCTTGCTAATTTGCTGGGAAAGCAGAGGAAGATGGCCCAAGTCTCTGGGCCTCTGTACCATGTGGGAGACCCAGATGAAAGTTCTGGCTCCTGACTTTGGCCTGGCCCAGCCACAGCCATTGTGACCATATGGTGAATAAACCAGCAGATGAAAGATCAATCTCTTTCTCTCTCTCTCTCTCTCTCTCTCTCTATCTCTGCCTTTCAAATAAAATAAATATTTTTACAGAATGCCCATTTTCTCCACCACCATCAGCACTGAGAATGTGCATCTTTTCCCATGTTCCCTGCACCTGCGTATGTGTGTGTATTACCTGCTCCCATCTTACTCATTTTTTTCTGATGGATTATATTTCTTCTTTTTAGTTTATAGGACTTCTTTGTATAATAGTTATCCTCTGTCTACTTTATAGTGCAAATATTCTCAGAATGTCATATGTTTTGAATGTTTTTGATGCAAATTTTTACCATAACTTAAAAATCTATAGATAGCCAAATATGTTGGATTTCTTTCACTGTGTATTTTAAACATTATATTTTATTTTTACTTGACAAATAATAACTGTATACATTTATTGAGTATAATGTGATGTTTTGATATATGTTTACATTATGAAATGATTAAATCAAGCAAGCAAATATATTCATCACCTCACATACTTACCAATTTTTTGTGTTGAGAAGATTTAAAAGTTAATCTTCAAGCAAGTTTGAAATATACAACACATTGTTTGTTACAGTCACCATTCTATTCCAGTCATTAAAGTTTATTCCCCTCATCTAGCTCAAACTTTATGTACCCCTTGATCAACTTTCCCCATGTATTCATGCACTCACCTTCCCCAGCCTCTTATAACCACTTCTCTCTACTTTGATTAGTTTGATTTCATTAGATTACACATATAATTGAGATCATGTACTAATCGTCCTGTGCCTGGCTTATTTCACTTAGCATAATATATACCTCTGTCACAAATGACACCATTGCCTTCTTTTTAATAGCTTAATATATTCCATTGTGTGTGTGACATTTTCTTTGTCCATTCACCCATTGATGGACTTTTAGATTGTTTCTGTATCTTAGCTCCTGTGAATAATATATCAAATAGCATAGGAACAAAGATACCTCTTTGATACATTAGTAAAATTTCCCTAAGAAATACACTCTGAAATGGGGAGTGAACCAGTGTATGGAAGACCTCTCTCTCTTTCTCTCTCTCTCTCTCTCTCTCTGTCTCTCTCTCTGCTTCTGCCTTTGTAATCCTACCTTTCAAATATATTTAAGAAAAAGAAAGAGATGGATCCTATTGCAAGTAAATAAGGTTATAGGGACTCCACCCTCATGAATGGATTAATACTGTCTTGGGTAACTGTATGGTTGTAAGCAAGGTCACCCCCACTCACCTGGCCCTTCTGTACATAACCAATTACCTTTATGCTTCTCTAACGTGTTGTGATTCAACCAGGAGATCTATGCCAACACACCAGCACCATGCTGTTTAGACCCTCCAGCCACTAAGATCATGAGGTACATAAATTTACTTTATAAGTTATCCAGCCTCAATCATTTTGTTACAGCAACACAAATAGACTAAGACAACAACCAAGTGCAAAGGGGAAAGAAACACAATTGCACCAAACTCAAGGCTCAGAAATCCCGTAAAGAGGGTGACTCTGAGCAGTTCAAAAGGAGTGCCTATTTGTGAAGAGCAGTGAATAGACCTAAATGAAAGGTCTCTGCGAGTGAGATCCCAGTGGAAAGAACGGGGCCATCAAAGAAGGAGGTACCTTTCTCTGAAGGGAGAGGAAACTTCCACTTTGACTATGACCCTGTCAGAATAAGATCGAAGTCGGCGAACTCAAAAGGCTTCCATAGCCTTGGCAACTCATGACTAGAGCCTAGGGAGATTACTGACGCCATGAACAAGAGTGTCAAATTGTTAAGTCAACAACAGGAGTCACTGTGTACCTACTCCTCATGTGGGATCTGTCCTTAATGTGTTGTCCAATGTGAAATAATGCTATAACTAGTACTGAAACAGTATTTTACACTTTGTGTTTCTGTGTAGGTGCAAACTGATGAAATCTTTACTTAATATATACTAAATCGATCTTTTGTATATAAAGATAATTGAAAATGAATCTTGATGTGAATGGAATGGGAGAGGGAGCAGGACATGGGAGGGGTGTGAGTGGGAGGGAAGTTATGGGGGGAGAAAGCCATTGTAATCCATCAACTGTACTTTGGAAATTTATATTTACTAAATAAAAGTTAAAAAAAAAAGAAAGAGAAGTGAATATAGGCTGAAAAAAATCCTAAATTTGGAGGTCACTGATTTTAGAACAAATTAAAACTATATAAGTAAATTAACATCTCAAGAGAAGGAAAATAATATTAGATTCTTGGAAAGCAGCCTGTATATTCTCTTCTCTGCACACAAGTATCATAGCTGCACAACCAAAATCAGTTTATGACAATTGACCAGATAATCATATACCAAATAGTATATCATATACTATACATAAATAGCAAATCATATACTATTTGGTATATGATTATCTGAGATAAAAAGATATGAAATGAGCTATACTAAGAACAATGGGGCTGTGGCAGGTGTTTGGCCTACTGGTTAAACCCCAGGTTGGGATGCACACATCTCATGCTGGAGCATGTGGCTTTTGAGACCCAACTCTGCTCCTGCTTCCTGCTTCCTGCTAATGTGTAACTAGTGAGGAAACTGGTGGTGGTTCAAGTAGTTCGTTCCCTGCTATCCATGTAGAAGATCCAGACAGAGCTCTCAGTCCCTAGGTTTGTCCTTGTTCAACCCTAGCTATTGTGGAACTTTGAGGGATAAACCAGTGAATAGGAGAGCTCCCTCTACACCCGCCACCCCACTCCGTCTGTCTCTGCTCCTTCATTCCTTCCCTCCCTCTCCCTCTCCGTGACCCTCTGTCTTTCAGATAATTTTAATTTTTTAATTTTTTATTTAGTAAATATAAATTTTCGAAGTACAGTTAATGGATTACAATGGCTTACCCCCCCAACCTCTCTCCCACTCACACCCCTCCCATCTCCCGCTCCCTCTCCCATTCCATTCACATCAAGATTCATTTTCAATTATCTTTATATACAGAAGATCAATTCAGTATATATTAAGTAAGGATTTCATCAGTTTGCACCCACACAGAAACACAAGCGTAAAATACTGTTTCAGTACTAGTTATAGCATTACTTCACATTGGACAACACAATAAGGACAGATCCCACATGAGAAGTAGGTACACAGTGACTCCTGTGTCGCTCCCCCTCTTCGTGGAGGAACGACACTAAACCCTGCCTAGGCTTCATATCCGAGTCACGGCACCATTATGTCGCTCCCCCTCTTCGTGGAGGAACGACACAGGACCCTGCGCTGTTCTTTTGTCTGCTCGGCCCTCCCCGGGTTTGCTGCTGGTTCTTCCCGGGTTGGCTACCGTCCCTTCCACCTCCGTGGAAGGGCGGTTCCCCCTGCCACTTTCCCCACTTCCGCGGGGGAGGGGCACACCGCCGGCCGGCCGGCTCTCTCAGGGGCTGCACAGGTGTTCCTCTTAGATGTTCCCCTTAGATGTTCCTGGTGCATGTTGTCTCTCTCCTCCTTTATAGTCCTCTTCCACCAATCCCAACTCTGCTACCCACACGCCGAGTACGCTGCTCTCCTCCAATCAGGAGCAGGATCAGCTCCTGCAGCTCAGTCAATCAAATTGGCAAGAGGCAGCTGTGTAGAGGTTTACTCCTCTCCCAGCGCCATATTGTAGGAGAGCAGATGCATAGAATAAGTCTTAATTCGAGTAACTTAGTCTAGTCCGAGTTGCTCCCCACACTCCTGTTGTTGACTTAACAATTTGACACTCTTGTTTATGGCGTCAGTAATCTCCCTAGGCTCTAGTCATGAGTTGCCAAGGCTATGGAAGCCTTTTGAGTTCGCCGACTTCGATCTTATTCTGACAGGGTCATAGTCAAAGTGGAAGTTTCCTCTCCCTTCAGAGAAAGGTACCTCCTTCTTTGATGGCCCCGTTCTTTCCACTGGGATCTCACTCGCAGAGATCTTCCATTTAAGTCTTCCTTTTTTTTTTCCAGGGTATCTTGGCTTTCCAAGCCTAAAATACTCTCATGGGCTCTTCAGCCAGATCCGAATGTCTTAAGGGCTGATTCTGAGGCCAGAGTGCTATTTAGGACATCTGCCATTCTATGAGTCTGCTGTGTATCCCACTTCCCATGTTGGATCGTTCTCTCCCTTTTTGATTCTATCAGTTATATTAGCAGACTCTAGACTTGTTTGTGTGATCCCTTTGACTCTTAGACCTATCAGTGTGATCAATTGTGAACTGAAATTGAACACTTGGACTAGTGAGATGGCATTGGTACATGCCACCTTGAAGGGATTGTATTGGGATCCCCTGGCATGATTCTAACTCCACCATTTGGGGCAAGTCCAATTGAGCATGTCCCAAATTGTACATCTCCTCCCTCTCTTATTCCCACTCTTATATTTAACAGGGATCATTTTTCAGTTAAAATTTAAACACCTAAGAATAATTGTGTGTTAATTACAGAGTTCAACCAATAGTACTAGAACAAAACAAAGAAAAAATACTAAAAGGGATAAAGTATTACATTGTACATCAAAGTCAGCACAAGAGCTGATCAAGTCACTATTTCTCATAGTGTCCATTTCACTTCAACAGGTTTCCCCTTTGGTGCTCAGTTAGTTGTCGCCGATCAGGGAGAACATATGATATTTGTCCCTTTGGGACTGGCTTAATTCACTCAGCATAATGTTTTCCAGATTCCTCCATCTTGTTGCAAATGACCGGATTTCGTTGTTTTTGACTGCTGTATAGTATTCTATAGAGTACATGTCCCATAATTTCTTTATCCAGTCTACTGTTGATGGGCATTTGGGTTGGTTCCAGGTCTTAGCTATTGTGTAATTTATTTAAATATGTAAAAAATGATGCAGTAATTTGAAATAATTTTGATTACTTTAAGTAAAAATTCCAAAGTTTCAGTATAACATAGAAACGATACCTAAACTGGGGCCAGCACTGTGGCGTAGCAGGTAAAGCCACTGCTATTGTAGTGCTAGCATCCCCTGTGGGTGCTGGTTTGAGTCCCAGCTGTGCCACTTCAGATCTGGATCTCTGCTATGGCCTGGGAAAGCAATAGGAAATGGCCCAAGTGCTTGGACCCCTGCACCCACTTGGGAGACCCGAAGGAAGCTTCTAGCTTTGGATCGGCCCAGCTCCAGCCATTGTAGGCATCCGGGGGGTGAACCAGCAGAAGAAAGACCTCTCTCTCTCTTCCTCTGTCTCTCTGTAACTCTGCCTTTCAAATACATAAATAATTTTTTAAAAAAAGACATGATACCTAAACTGAGTTTACCCTCAAAATAAACTCAACAGAGAAATGAAGGAATAGTTCCCTAAATGTAAGAATGCTTCCACAATTCAAAAGCAATAAAAAATAAATAAATCCTTAAAGTGTTGATGAAAAATGACTCTAAGGAAAAGTATCAGATGGTTTGACATAACTTATTAAAAATGCCCTTGAATTACTACAAACAACCATTATTTATTATCTATTTCCTGAATTTCCCTGTAAGTAGCATAGAATTTCTTTTATAATGTGGTAATAAATCGAAAATGAATGCCACCTCAAGTATGAACCCATTTTTAAAAAGCATTAAGAAGCCGGCGCCATGGATCACTAGGCTAATCCTCCGCCTTGTGGCACCGGCACACCGGGTTCTAGTCCCGGTCGGGGCGCCAGATTCTGTCCCGGTTGTCCCTCTTCCAGGCCAGCTCTCTGCTATGGCCCTGGAGTGCAGTGCAGGATGGCCCCAAGTGCTTGGGCCCTGCACCCCATGGGAGACCAGGAGAAGCACCTGGCTCCTGCCTTTGGATAGGCGCGGTGCGCTGGCCACAGTGCGCTGGCCACGGCGCGCTGGCCGCGGCGGCCATTGGAGGGTGAACCAACGGCAAAGGAAGACCTTTCTCTCTGTCTCTCTCTCTCTCTCTCTCTCACTGTCCACTCTGTCTGTCAAAAAAATAAAAAAAAAAGCATTAAGAAAAGTTGCATATTCTTCTTTGTTTTAAGATTTTAGATTATTAAATTAAAAGGCAAATTATAATTGAATTGAGTGGAGAAAATTTTACACTTAGTAAAGTTTCCTCCTTGGTTATAATTAGGGCAAAAGATAACACAATTTATATTAAAAGATTAATTTTGTTGAATTAAATGCAATTGATTCCTATATATTAGAGCACATAGCATTTAAGGAAATTCTGTAATAAACAAAATCCACATGAAAGGAAGAAAAATTGTATGGCAAAGAAAGTATTAAATCAGAAGTCAAGTAATCTTGATTCAAGCCCCTCTGTGTTCTACCATTTACTTTCTTTGAGCCATATAATTAATCATTCTTGGACAGATTTCTTCTATAATTGAGATAATGAAAACTATCACACAGAATTCCATTAAATAAATAATACATCTTAAAGTATTGTGAAAACTTTCAAGTTTAATGGTGCTAGATGGAAGTGATTAATTATACAAAATCAATCACAATCTGAATACCATAAAAGGTGTGCCTTTATAGCTAATCCAACAGACAAGAATACTGCCCATCATTCCAAATGTTGACATTCCAATGCCACACACAATTCAGAGCAAGGTACATTAAACCCAACTGAAATTTGAATTCTCAAATAGCAAAATTCCATAACAGATTATTTTCACACAGATGGAAAAGCAAAGTTTCTGGAGATAGCATATTTTGAAATCAGCTGGGGAAAAAAGCAGCTTAAAATCACACCTGAGATTTTCAAAAATGTGTTTTATAAATTGTAATTTATAGGTTAAAAATGTGTTTAAATCTTTTAAACTCATTTAAAAAAAAAAACTAGCACCCCCATCAACTTGGTCATTTGGCTTATGCCTAATAAGGCTTTTGGAGTAGACCTGTCATACTATCAAATATATGTTTCAAAACTTTTAGTATTTTCTTCATTTTTTATGTTATTTCATATCTATGTTGCAAGTAGATCATTCTAAAGTTTCGTGGAAGTCCACAAGTTCCTATGAAAATTAGCACCTGGTACTTACTTCAGCAGCACATATACTTAGTTGGAATGAGACAGAGAAGATAAACATGGCCCTGGGCAAGGATGTCATTCAAATTCATAAAGCAGTCCATATTTTTCAATCTACCCCATATATATGTACAATTATGACATGCAAGTTAAAAAGAAAATTAGCACCTGAATAAGAAATTTAAAAATGAAAACATAAATTGAAAACAAATTCATAAGTATATAATGACTGCCATAAAAAATAAAAATAGAAAAAATAAAACAAATTAAAAGAACCAGACTTAGCAATATTTTCAGCACTGAATGAGACTCATGATAACCTGGGAAAATTAAAAATTATCCCTTGTAATTGTCACAACATTTGTTTGGAATAGTGAAGCTTTTATACACGTAGGAAGACATTGACAGGCAAATATTTAAATACAAGTATTGATAATAAAACTAAAATTGGAAATTTGGTCATCTAGGGAGATGGTTTTTTAATTTACTTTAAGCTTTTTTTAACTTTTATTAAATAAATATAAATTTCCAAAGTACAACTTCTGGATTATAGTGGCTTTTTCCCCCCATAACCACCCTCCCACCCGCAACCATCCCATCTCCCACTCCCTCTCCCATCCCATTCTTCATCAAGGTTCATTTTCAATTATCTTTATATACAGAAGATCAACTAGTATATACTAAGTAAAGATTTCAACAGTTTGCACCCACACAGATACACAAAGTATAAAGTACTGTGTGAGTATTAGTTACACTGTTAATTTACATAGTATAACACATTAAGAACAGAGATCCTACATGGGGAGTAAGTGCACAATGACTCCTGTTGTTGATTTAACAATTGACACTCTTATTTATGATGTCAGTAATCACCAAGGCTCTTGTCATGAGCTGCCAAGGTATTTTTGAATCTCTATTTAACCTATTTATTTAACAAATTGCCCTGGATTTTCCCTTGCTACTAACCTTTAATACAATGGTTCCCAAATTTCAATATACTTGTTAATCATCTGAGGATCTTTTTACAGTAAGTATTCAGATTCAATAGGTTTAGGTAATGCCTGTATTCTACATTTCTAACAAACTCCCAAAGTTAGGCTGCCAATCCGCACAAACTTTTAGGGATAAGACCATAAATATATAATCCCAAAAAATTCTGTTTAGTGATCAATGTCAAGGTTAGTCAGTGATAAATACAGATGTTAACCATCTAACCTCTCAAAATTATCTAGGCAAGGATAGTACTGCTTTTTAAGGCACAGACTTCTCAATCAACCAAGATCCTCCTTAGCTCTTGAATGCATCCCCGTGTAGTCCAAGGAAAGCTTTGCTCTGACTCAGGCGCCCAAGTGAAGGCAAAGTTGGGTGGTGCCCAACCAACCTTGGAATACAAATTAGGCTCTGACTAGCATCTTCACTGCCTGTGCTCCTGGTATATTGATCACATTGATCTTCTTTCAGTCAACAGAAAGGTGCCTTCCTTTCAGACACAGGCTATCCATCTCAATGAGAAATTATCTGTCTGATAATTCCTGTCCAGTGCCCAGTGGGGACCATTGATATTCTACAGGGAAATATTCTACAGGGGAAATCTAAGAAAGTGATTTCAAATGGGATTTTTTTTTTTAGCAATGAAACCCTCTTGTGAAGTAAAATTCTGCCCTCAACTGTAGTACATAAAGTGATATTTTATTTGTGATAATTTATAGAAAATGAAGTTGGATACATGAACTCCCACAAATTTTAAATTGATGATTACAGCCACCAATTTGGGTCACACCAGTCCCAGATAGAATCTGTTTTTGTATCTTGTTTTAGTTGCATAAAACAGCCATTAACCATGTGGGAAATTAACCATAATCAGTTTTATAACAGCAAACACCACACCCTCAGAATTCTCTTAGCTAAAGCATAGATTTCAGGGAAATATTTTATAACACTTGTTTTATTAAGAATTAAAACATTTTTAGCATTTAAACCAAATTGAAATCAAACATTTGTAGAGCCCTCTTCAGTCCTACCACTACAAAACACAGTTGGAAACACTGACCTAAGATATATAAATACATCCTCTTGTTACCTTAGCTCAGGTTACTCAGCTTTAAGCCACTTCATCAGAAAGCTATACATCTAGAATGTTTCCTGTGGAACAAAATGTGTACAAGTAGCTAAAGCTTAACTTTTCTTTCTAAATTAAAGGGTTCTCTAAGAAATTCCATCCATAAAATGAGAAAGCATTTGGTCTAGCAGTTAAGATGCTGGTTAGGACATGCATGCCACTCATTGGAGTGCCTTGGTTCAATCCCCGGGTCTGACTCCTGATTCCAGTTATCTCCTAATGCAAACCCTGGGAGGCAGGGGTAGGGGCTCAAGGAGTTAGTTTCCTGTCACCAATGTGGGAGATCTGATTGAGTTCCTAGCTACTGGCACCCACCTCAGTCCAGCCCGGGCCATTGAAGGTATTTAGAAAAGGAACAAGCAGGTAAGAGTTTTCCCTCTCTTTCTTTCTCCACCTTTCTGTCTCTCTCTGTGTGTCTTTCAAATAAATAAACAATACTTTTAAAAGTAAAATAAAATTCATATTAAATATATAATTTTAATGCATTTTATACAGATGTTTCAACAACTAAAAGACTTTTCATTATAAATTCTTCACTAAGATCAGAACCACAGAAGTCCCCTTATAAATTCATATATTTCTTTCAACTCCTATGAAAAACATTTTAACACACACTTCCTTTAGTTTTTTAAAATCTTGGATGTTTTAAATAGAAAAATACAGATGCTCCTTGTCTTACAATGGGATTACATCCCAAGAAACCCATCATAAGTTGAAATTCTGCTTAAGTCAAAAATGAATTTAATACATCTAACCTACCAAAAGTCATAGCTTAACAACACAGGGCACTATGAATGCCTATGGCTTAGTATATGTGATCATATGGCTGGTTGGGAGCCACAGTTCACTGCCAGTGGCCATCTTCACTAGAAACACTACATTGTATATTGCTAGTCCCAGGAAAGCCCCAAAATTTGAAAGTCAAAGTACAATTTCTACTGAAAGGGTGTCATTTTCACACTGCTGTAAAGTTTAAATATCATTAACTTAACCCATCATAAGTTGGAGATGTAGTATTTCTATTTAGCTCTCTTTTACTGTGCTACTTTGTCTTTCCACTATTTCCTCAGTATCTCATTCTAACTACATCTGGGTATGTGTGTGCACGACACTCTCCACTAGCCTGGCTGTCAAACAAGGTTTTGTGAGGAACAAGTTAAAAATGAGGCCATATGGAAAACCCAAAACAAGTTGTATAAATAAGAATAAATATCTCTTATCATCAGATCCTGAACTCAGCACACATATCACTTTTATTTTATTTCTAAATGGGAAAAAGGAAAAATGACAATTAGAAAACAATTGGCAAGCTTGATCACAAGGTTATATTTTTTCCCTCAGAATCTCCCCAGTTGTCTCCCAAAATGACATTTACATCTAAATATCTAACCTAGGAACTGGCATTGCTGTATACCCTTTAAAACTGAATTCTTATATTGGTTTAAGAGTTGCCTTAATTGTGATAAATCAGTTTTTTCTCTTTAATTTTTATTTCTAATATTATTATGAATTCAATATTTTCACATATTTGAAATACTTTTATATGCTATAGCCATTATTCTTTCTGGGGCTAAATTTAATGTTCATATTGATAAACTTTGACCATTCAAGAACTCTTCAGTCCGTTTCCTGTGTCCCATTTTTTGTGCTGTTAAATACATATAACATAAAATTTGCCATTTTAACCATTTTTAAAGATTCAATGAAATACATTAATGTTGATGTACAGACATCAAAACAAATTAGAAAACTTCAGAAGCAAAAAATGACAGACATTTATTGCTAACACATTTAGAGGTACCTAGGGTCTGGGGAGGTAGTCATGCTGATGTTGGCCCAGCACTCTTCTACGGTAGTAGGATGGTTGCTTCATGACTTAGCGTATATCCTTGACTGTGACCACTATGTTGACTCAATTCTATTGTACTTTTCTTTTGATCCTTCCAGAAAGCCTGAGTATCTTCTTATGAAGACACATGGTTTTTCATGGAGTATAGCAAAAAACTGGAAAGACACCATTCTGTAGGTGTCTTTCCAGTTTCTTGCTATACTCCATTGTATATATACACCACATTCTGTTCACACATTCATCACTTAATGTACCTTTGGGTTGTCTGCACCTTTTTTGCTGTTGTGAGTAGTACTGCTATGAAAATTCATATATAAGATATTGTTGAGCACTTGTTTTCAATTCTTCGGAGCATATATTCCTAGAAATGGAATTGCTGTGTAATATGGTAATTCTGTGCTTAACATTTTAGGGAACTGACAAACTGTTTTCTACAGCAACTGTACCTTTTAGATTCATACCACCAGTGCATGAGTTTCAGTTACCAACATCTATGCCAACACTTGTGTGTGGAGTGGAATCACACTGTGTTTTTTATTTACATTTCCCAGTGATTAATAATATGTATCTTTTCTTATGTTCATTTGCCATTTGTATATTTATATACCTTTTTTGGAAACATTTACATTCAAATCCTTTGCTTATTTTTTTAATTGAGTTGTTTTTCATTGTTAAGTTGTAAAAGTTCTTTACATGTCCCAGCTAAAAAGACTCTTATCAGGGCTGGTGTTGTGACACAGCATGTTAAGCTACTGCCTGTAACACAGGCATCCCACATGAATGTTGGCTTGAGTTCTAGCTGCTCCATTTCTGATCCAGTTGCCTGCTAATGTGCTTGGGGAGGCAACAGAACATAGCTTGAGTACTTGGGCTCCTGCTACTCATGTGGAGTTCTGGGCGCCTGGCTTTTAGCCTGGACCAGCACCAGACATTGAGGCCATTTGGGGAGTGAACCAGTGGATGGAAGATCGATCCCTCCCTCCCTCCCTCCCTCCCTCCCCGTCACTTTGTAACTATGCCTTACAAATAAATAAATAAATATTTTCTTTCAACGCTCTTATCAAATTCACAATTTGTGAATTTCTTCTCCCATTCTGTAGATGTCTTTCCAGTTTCTTGATAGTGTCTTTCAGTGCACAAAAGCTTTTATTTTCTGTGAAATCCAATTCAACTGTTTACTTCTTTGTTGCTTCTGCTTCTGCTATCATTGTCTAATAAATCATTGCTCTTGAAAAGTCATGAATCACTGAACTGATAAAGAATGTATATCTAGAACATGCTACAATTGTTGCTCCTCTCATGAAGAGGCAGTCTATCCTTGAAAGCTGATGAGCTGCTTCAACCAATAGAATGTGGTGGAAGTGATGCCATGTCACTTTGAAGCTTAGCCCCCAACAGGTACTACTAGAAGAAAAAGGCCACATGTAGAAGACTTAGTCATCCCAAATAGCAGCCAACACTGAAGTCTGAGGCTAGACTATCTGCCAAGAAAACAAACCCAATTGAAGAAGCCCATACAATAGAAGAACCATCCAGATACCCCACAAAATTACATGAGGTAAAAAAATCATTGTTGTTTTAATGTAAATGAAATATTTAGCATAGATAAAATATTAGCAAGATCTACCAGTGAGAAAGTAACACTTAAAACGTGTACCATCCTTGGATATTGATAGGAATTCTAGAAAGGGAATGTCAGGAGAGACTCCTAAGTAAATGGCAATCATTCCTTGATGTTTCAGCTTTCTGGAATTCTATATATAAAAGTCAGGAAAACGGGGGCCGGCGTCATGGCTCACTTGGTTAACCCTCCACCTGTGGTGCCGGCATCCCATATGGGCACCGGGTTCTAGTCCTAGTTGCTCCTCTTCCAGTCCAGCTCTCTGCTTGGCCCGGGAGAGCAGTGGAGGATGGCCCAAGTGCTTGGGCCTCTGCACCCACATGGGAGACCAGGAAGAAGCACGTGACTCCTGGCTTCAGATCAGCGCAGCACCGGCCATAGCAACCATTTGGGGAGCGAACCAACAGAAGGAAGACCTTTCTCTCTGTCTCTCTCTTTCACTGTCGATAACTCTACCCATCAAATTAAAAAAAAAAAAGGCAGGAAAAGGCATAGAATAATGCTCGTAATAATTTATTTGGTTCATTTAATCTGAAAATTCCAACTTACTTTTTAAAAAGTAACTATAGACATCAAACTTCTCTCCAAATGAAAAAGGTTTAAATATAATTTTGGATTGAATTAAAAATATAAGTGAATATGAAATTCTCATGTGCAAGAGATTGAAATGGATTAAAAGTTGTGACTTTATGAAAGTCTTTGTGAGAGACATTTCCAAGGCATAGAATAACAAAAGTAATAGAAATACCCAACACAGTTTTCAGGAAGAACATTATTCAAAACCCTTAATATTAAACTTTAAGGCTTTAAAATACCAAGTTATTTTGGCTTACATGAATCAATCTAAAAGCGTGAGTGAGCCTAAAGAATGTCAAAAATTATAGCTTGAAAGTCTCTCTTCCAAAAAACAGAAAGAAAAATGTGCCATTATTGGGTTTCCCAACAGAATTTCATTTTAAAGTTAATGTCACTCCAAAATCATTTCTCTGCATGGCTGAAAAGGCTGCTCTTCATGTTAATATTCTTCAAAGCATTGTTTTAAATGTTATTTGGCTGTGCTAAGAAAGACAATTAAGATTAAGCCAGAGTAAAATGCTATGTTCCAATTGTACAGATCTGTAACGTATAAAGTATCAGAGAGAAAGAGAAAAAAGGCTATTGAAATCTAATGAAAAACTGCAGTACTTAATAGGAATGAGGCATTTCAAAATGTTATTGGTAAGCTGACAAACTGAAAGGTCCCTGTAGAGACTTTATTTAGTTCTTAAATTACTTTTAAACTCTAGGCTTAGGAAGAAATAGAATCAAACTCCAAATTTTCAAACCTTTCATAAAATATCAGTGAATATCTTCATAAAGCATCCCTCAAGGATTCTTCATTCCATAAATTGCATTTTCAAAAAGTCAAGTAAACAACAAGTATATTCCTTAAAACAGCTTAAACATAATCAAGTGTGCACTAGTGTTTCCTGGAGTGGAGTTCACTGTTAATTTCCTGTGCCAATACCTCAAAGACCTCCAGAAAAGAATCCCAAGAGGGTATTATATATCTCAATATCAACCCCTTACTATCATATCTATTTTGTAACAACTCTCATCCAGTCAAAAGAAAAACACAAAGAAAAAAAAATAAAACTACCTAATATAATGTCAGATTCTTCAACAGCTTTGTCAGCAAATATAATTTATTTTAATATAAAATGCAACTGAAAAGTATTGATATGTCCAGTCTTTTCAAATATTGCATTGCTAATAAATTCATCCAGCACTTCAGCAACTAATAAGAAAAAAAAAGAATGAAAGTAAATGTTTTCATATGTAAGTAATAATGTAGTTATGAATAATACATGGCCTCCTCAAAGCTATAAAGTAAAGCTATAAAGCTTAAGATCATGGATCTGAAAAATAATTTAAGGTTTTGTAAATAAATGTTTCTGAGTAAAAGAAAAATTAAAGAGTCCATGTTATCACTTTTAAATGACAGATATCCAAGGATGAGGATATCAAAACATTTGCTCGGAAAATTTGAATAGACTGAAAAACATTGCAATCTTCAAAATATACAATCTTCACCCTTGTTATTACAGACTATGACAACACCCATTTTTTCCATCCACTATTAGATATCAAATATATTAAAAATCCACTTGTTCAAAGTACTTTCCTAAATAGAGCTAAAAATGACTATTTTCAAATGAAATTAAAAGATACTTCTTTTAAAATAACAATGGATTAATTATTTTATTTTGATATTGCATAATCTATAAAGGAATGTGGAATCTACAGGCATCAAAGATTACAAGCTGGCTAATGTTCTCTCTTGGACAGTTTTGAATAACAAAAAGAAGTTTTTGGAGTCAATAAGTCCAGCTCAAGCCTAGGCTGCTTGATGAACATGTGACCTGGGGCAGACAGTTAACCCTCCCTGTGCCTGCCTCAGCTTCCTTATCTTTAAAATGAGGTAATGCTACCATATCCAGGCGCACGGAGTTCTTTAATTTAGATTAGCTGGTATCATGATTGCAAGGCCCCTAGGACAGTGCCTAACACCAAACCACTACATAGGATTAATAATGGTGGTTATTCATTTTGCAATCTCCCCTCAACTTAAGAACATTGAATATTGTTCCCTCCCACTAGCATTATTAACAATAGTTGGGTCCTCAACCTCCAGCCTTGCCCAAACCTAATTGTGTGCCCCAGAGGAAGGCACACAATAACCTCTCACTTTATGTTCTTCCTAACTCAATAGTCAAGCACACACACACACACACACAAAGCTTATGTTAGACTTCAGAAATTAGACACACAACTTTTTAAGATTAACTGCCATATCTAAAGCATACAATGATTGTCCAAAAAAATCAAATAACAACATTTTAAAAATAATGGGATTTTTCTTTTTTAAAGATTTATTTATTTAGTTGAGAGGCAGAATTGCAGACAGTGAGGGAGAGATAAAGGGAGAGAGATCTGCCATCCACTGGTTCACTCAACAGCCATGGCTGAGTCAGGCTGAAGCCAGAAGCCCGGAACTCCATCCAGATCTCCCACATGGGTGGCAGGGGCCCAAGTACTTGTGCTGTCTTCTGCTGCCTTCCCAGGTGCATTAGCATAAAGCTTGGTTGAAAATGGAGCAGCCAGGGGGCTGGTGCTCTGGCACAGGCCCATAAGGAGCTCATGGCTCCTGGCTTCAGTTTGGCCCAACTCCTGCTGTTGCAGCCATTTGAAGAGTGAACCAGTGGATGGAAAACCTTCTCTGTTTCCCTCTCTCCTCTCTCTCTCTTTGTAACTGTGCCTCTCAAGTAAATAAACTGGAAAGGAAGGAAGGAAGGGAAGGAGGGAGGGAGGGAGGGAGGGAGGAAATGGAGCAGCCAAGACTTGAACAGGCTCTCAAACAGGAGGCTGGCATGATGAAGTGGCAGCTTAACTACACCATGATCCTGGCCCCCTGATTTTTCATAATATGCTCATCAAATGTGAAATATATTACCAAACATGCAAACCTTAAAATTTGCCAAAACATCTATAATTTAATTTCTTGATGAGAAGAAAAAAATATTAAAGTTTCAAAAGAATTGAGAAATTTTTACCAACCTCTGTTCAAAACTTAACGACTGGAAGGATTCAAGAAGGCTGATAAAGATGCCTTGTGCTTGCCTCTGGTACAGATAGGACCAGGTCAACAAAGGAAGGACCACATTTCAAGACTGATTAAGGGGGAACTCTGAAATCAACAAAGAGGAAACCTAAATGGCATAGAAGTTCAAAACGCCAGCAGAAACAGCAACAAAGCACACTGCAGCAGGGGTAGGCAACTCCACATCCTATGTTGCAAAAAGAAAAGGGGGGGGTGCCTCCCCAGGACCAACATTGTGGAGTAGCAGGTAAAGCTGCCACTGCAATGCCAGCATTTTATATGGGAGCCAGCTCATGTCCTTGCTGCTCCACTTCCAATACAGTTCCCTGCTAAGGCACAGGAAAAGCTAATGCACTGGGAAAAGGAGAGGAAAATGGCTCAAGTGTGTGGGAGACCCAGAGGAAGCTCCTGACTCTTGGCTTGCGCCTGGTCCAGCCCCAACTGTTACTGCTATCTAGGGAGTGAACTAGTGGATGGAAGATCTCTCTCCTTCTCCGTCTTTTCCATCTCTCGCTCCCTAATTCTTTCAAATAAATAAATACATCTTTAAAAAAAAAAGAAAGAAAGAATATATGAACTTTATAATAGGCCTTTTGAAATATCCCAGGTAATATATATATATATGTATATATATATATATAATATAATATAAATAAAAGTGAAGGTAGAATGAGACACTTGGGACACATGAAATGAACAAATATTGGAATTCTGAGAGTTCTTGAGGAACAAGGGAGGAACAGAGGCATAGAAATATGTTCAATGAATACTAGAAATCTTCCCCAATCTGAAGAAAGATAAGCACATACAAATACATGAGGCACACAAGAAAAAAAATAGACGTGACTTAAAAAATCTTCATTATGGGCTAGCGCTGCAGCTCACTTGGCTAATCCTCTGCCTGTGGCGCTGGCACCCTGGGTTCAAGTCCCAGTTGGGGTACCAGTTCTGTCCCAGTTGCTCCTCTTCCAGTCCAGCGCTCTGCTGTTGCCCAGGAAGGCAGTGGAGGATGGCCCAAGTATTTGGGCCCTGCACCCTCATGGGAGACCTGGAGGAGGCACCTGGCTCCTGGCTTCAGATTGGTGCAGTGCACCGGCCGCAGTGCACCAGCCATGGCGGGCATTGAGGGGGTGAACCAATGGAAAAGGAAGACCTCTGTCTCTCTCTCTCTCTGTCTAACTCTGCCTGTCAAAAGAAGAAGAAGAAGAAGAAGAAGAAGAAGAAGAAGAAGAAGAAGAAGAAGAAGAAGAAGAAGAAGAAGAAGAAGGCTCTGCAAAGCCATAAAAAAAGATCTTCATTATAACACATTATAAGTAGGTAAACTCTCAAAATTATAACATAAAAAGAATTATTAAATCTATAAAATAAATATTCCAGGTAACATCTAAGGGAATTCCATCAGATGAAGACAGACTTTTTAATAGAAACGTTATAGACCAAGAAAAATTGGAATGAAATATTCCCCGTTCTGGTGGAAAAAAAAGATGCCAACCCCCTTCTGAATTAAAAGAGAGAGAGAGAGAGAGAACAAGAGAGAGAGAGAGAAGATTAACCACACCAAAGCTGGAATGGAACATGATAGAAACACCAGAAATAGGCCGGCGCCGTGACTCAATAGGCTAATCATCCACTTTCGGTGCCGGCACGCCGGGTTCTAGTCCCAGTCAGGGCACTGGAATCTGTCCTGGTTGCTCCTCTTCCGGTCCAGCTCTTTGCTGTAGCCTGGGAGTGCAGTGGAGGATGGCCTAGGTCCTTGGGCCCTGCACCCGCATGGGAGACCAGGAGGCGGTACCTGGCTCTTTGCTTAGGATAGGCGCAGCACGCCCACCACAACGCGCCGGCAGTAGCAGCCACTTAGGGGTGAACCAACGGAAAAAGGAAGACCTTTCTCTCTGTCTCTCTCCCTCACTGTCTAACTCTGCCTGTTGAAAAATTAAACAAAAGTTTAAAAAAATTAAAAAAAGAAACACCATAAATTAATCCAAACATCTACAGCCAACTTATATTTGATCAAGGATGCAAAACCAATTCCTAGAGCAAGGACAGTCTATTCAACAAATGGTGCTGGGAAAACTGGATTCCCACGAGGAGAAGCATGAAACAAGACCCCTACATTACACTTTACACAAAAATCCACTCAACATGGATTAAAGATCTAAATCTATGACCCAACACCATCAAATTATTAGAGAACATTAGAGAAACCCTGTAAGATATAGGCACAGGCAAAGAATTCTTGGAAAAGACCCCGGAAGCACAGGCAGCCAAAAGCCAAAATTAACAATTGGGATTGCATCAAATTGAGAAGTTTCTGTACTGCAAAAGAAACAGGAAAGTGAAGTGGCAACCGACAGAATGGGAGAAAATATTTCCAAATTATGCAAAAGATGAAGGATTAATAACCAGAATCTACAAAGAGATCAAGAATCTCCACAACAACAAAACAAAGAACCGACTTAAGACATGGGCCAAGGACCTCAATAGACATTTTTCAAAAGAGGAAATCAAAATGGCCAACAGACACATGAAAAAATGTTCAGGATCACTAGCAATCAGAGAAGCAAATCAAAACCACAATGAGGTTTCACCACACCCCAGTTAGAATGGCTCACATACAGAAATCTACCAACAATAGATGCTGGCGAGGATGTGGGGAAAAAGGGACACTAACTCAATGTTTTTTGCAGCTCAATTCACAATAGCTAAGACCTGGAACCAACCCAAATGCCCATGAACAGTAGACTGGATAAAGAACTTATGGGACATGTATTCTATAGAATACTGTACAGCAGTAAAAAAAAAATGAAATCTGGTCATTTCAACAAAATGGAGGAATCTGGAAAACATCATGCTGAGTGAAATAAGCCAGTCCCAAAGGGACAAATATCATATGTTCTCCCTGATCTGTGACCACTAACTGAGCACCTAAAAGGAAACCTGTTGAAGTGAAATGGACACTATGAGAAACAATGACTTGATCAGCCCTTGTCCTGACTGTTGATGAACAACTTAATACTTTATTCTTTTTAGTATTTTTTGTTCTACTTAATACTATTGGTTGAACTCTTTAATTAACACACAATTACTCTTAGGCGTTTAAATTTAACTAAAAAGTGATCCCTGTTAAATATAAGAGTGGGAATAAGAGAGGGAGGAGATGTACAATGTGGGACATGCTCAATCGGACTTGCCCCAAATGGTAGAGATAGAAACATGCCAGGGGGTTCCATTTAATCCCTTCTAGGTGGCATGTACCAATGCCATCTCATTAGTCAAAGTGATCAATTTCAGTTCACAATTGATCATAATGATAGGACTAAGAGTCAAAGGGATCACATAAACAAGACTAGTGTCTGAAAATACTAACTGATAGAATTAAAAATGAGAGAATGATCCAACATGGGAAGCAGGATACACAGCAGACTCACAGAATGGCAGATGTCCTAAATAGCAGTCTGGCCTCAGAATCACCCCTAAGGCATTTGGATCTGGCTAAAGAGACCATGAGAGTATTTCAGGCATGGAAAGCCAAAACACTGTGACAAAAAAAAAAATGACCTAAATGAAAGATCTCTGAGTGAGACCCCAGCGGAAAGAACGGGCCATCAAAGAAAGAGGTACCTTTCTCTGAAGGGAGGAGACAACTTCCACTTTGCCTATGGTCTTTTCTAAATAAGATCGGAGTCGGCAAACTCAAGAGGCTTCCATAGCCTTGGCAGCTCATAACAAGAGCCTAGGGTGACTATTGACCTCAAAAATAAGAGTGTCAATTGTTAAATCAACAACAGGAGTCACTGTGCACTTACTCCCAATGTAGGCTCTCTGTCCTTAATGTGTTGTACTATGCAAATTAACGTTAAAACTACTACTCAAACAGTACTCTATACTTTGTGTTTCTGTGTGGGTGCAGTCTTTTGAAATCTTTACTTAGTATATACTAAGTTGATCTTCCTTCTGTAAAGATAATTGAAAATGAATCCTTATGATAGAATATTTGATGAAAACTTATTTTACTGTTCTTCAGTTTTTTATTTGATTAGTAAGGAGGTTGAGTTTGACTGTTTTTGTTTATATGTATTTCTTCTTTTGCATATTGTTTTCATGTTGAAGAGTTAAAATTGTAAATGTGCGGGTGTAAAAAGTTAAGCTTAAGCTTACAGGTTTAAACCTTCCTGGTGCAGCTGTGAAAATGAGACAGAGTGAAGTAGCACCTTGACAGTAGGGACTCCATTTTGGAGCACTTGAGACTGCATTCTGGGAAATCACCCCCCCACACACCGTGAGACTCTGGTCTGAAACTATGATCTCAAATAGTCGGACAATAGCAGTGCAATACATCACCCTTGGCTACGCACAAAAACCCCCTAGCATGATTGCTCAAGCTTAAAAGTAGAAAGGTTGCACCTGGGTTACCTGGGCTAATAATGAAGATGTGATTTGTCTATGTCTTAAAATCATAATTGCTGATTGTAAGATTTTAGCAACCGCTTAGCAACCGTGTATTCTCTCTCCCCTCCCGATTTTGCAGTTTTTGCCTTTATAAACCCTATGCTGTAGTTCCTCGCTGCTCCCCTGTCCTTGTCAGAGGGCCCCAACATGTTGGATCAATAAATTTAACCCTTTGCTGGTTGCATGAGAGAAAAAGTCTCTTGGAGTCGTTCCTTGGGCGGTGGGCTTTTTTGGACCCTAACAATGTCATTTGCCAATTTTTCCTATTTGATATTCAACTGTTTCTTAGTGATTAATAACATTCTTGTTATATTAGTGATATCCCTGAAACACATGTCCACTTAGACAAAAAAATAATGAAGTCTTAGTCATATTTTGTGTTCGCTATTTTCACTTAACATTATTTCAGATATGTATTTATATGAATTGATAAAAATCACAAACTTATGCTTTAGAAAGCTATACAACATTCCATCATACATGTATATTTTCTGTTTTTAAACTGTAAATGGACACTTTTCAAAATGTTCAATGACAGCCTCAGTGTTGAAATAGTATTTTTATTTAAAATATAAGTGTAATATGTGCTAATACCAAACTATTCTTGCCCTCCCTTATATGTAGGGTTTAGGCAGCTATAAACCAGAATAAGTTGGCAATTGAAGTACAAAAAGTTCAGGGACTTGCCTCGTGTTATAGCAGGTAAAGCCACCACCTGTGATGCTGGCATCCCATCTGGGTACTGGTTCATGTCCTGGCTGCTCCACTTCTGATCCAGGTCCTGCTAATAGCCTGGGAAAAGTAGAAGAAGGCTCATGTTGTTAGCCCCTGCCACCATGATGAGAGAGCTCCTGGCTTTGATCTAGCCCTATTCTGGCCATTGAGTGAACCAATAGATGTAAGATATCTTTCTTTCTCTCTTTTTCTCTCTTCCCCCCTCCCTCCCTCTCTCTCTCTCTGAAACTCTTTAAAATAAATAAGTAAATCTATGAAAAACAAAGTACAAAACCACAAAATTTATAGTAATAATAATGTTACTTTGCTAAAACTAAACCAGTATTTAAAACATTAATAAGAGATTGACAATTAGAGTGCACTTCTGAATTCAGCATTATTAAATTACCTTTTGGGATGTGAGTATTTAAGTACTCTACAGATTTTCTCCATTTGAACTATTGTGAACCTTTCATTAATACTGAAAATGAATTTTGACCTTGTTTGGTTAGAGATAATCTACCCAGTGATAGTACATTTATGTAATATCATAGAGATTGAAAATATGCTTATATTAATATTTTTCAGGTTTTTATCCAGATAAGAAGTGAACATCAGTGTTTTTTAAGATTCATTTGTTTGTTTGAAAGGCAGAGTTACAGAGAGGCAGAGGCAGAGGGAGAGAGAAGTCCTCCATCTGCTGGCTCGCCCCTGGACGGCCACAACAGTTGAAGTGGGGCCAATCCAAAGCCAGCATCCAGGAGCCAGGAGCTTCCTCCACATCTCCCACAAGGGTGCAGGGGCCCAAGGACCTGAGTCATCTTCCACTGCTTTTCCCAGGCCATAGCAGAGAGCTGGATCGGAAGTGGAGCAACTGGGATTCAAACTGGCACCCACATGGTATGCTGGCACCACAGGTAGTGGCTTCACCCTCTACACCACACCCCCTGCCCCAACATCAAAATTTTTGTAGAAAACCTTTAGACATTAGTTTGAGAACTTTTGATCCAAATCAGTTTCTTTTGCTTTTCCAACATAGAAATGTAAGAGAGGCTGGACCATGGGGAAGCCTGGAGCTGGGAACTCAGTCTGAGTCTTCTACGTGGGTGGCAGGCACTGAACTACTTGAGCCAACAACTGCAGCCTTTCAGGAAACTAAAACTGGGAGCAGAGTTGGGACTGGAAGATAGTCACTCCAGTACAGAGTGTGAGTGTACCAAGTGGTGTCTTAACAAACACTCACCTCTCACTGTGGTTTTGATCAGCATTTCTCTGGTGGCAAGTGATACTGAACAAGTTAAAAGTGTATACAATGACCATTCAGATCCTCTGTCCATGTCTTTTTTTTAACTTACATTTAATAAATATAAATTTCCAAAGTACAGCTTATGGATTATATCAGCTTTTTACCCCCCATAAATTCCCTCACACCCGCAACCCTCCCATCTCCCATTCCCTCTCTCATTCCATTCACATCAAGATTTATTTTCAATTATCTTTATATACAGAAAATCGGTTTAGTATATATTAAGTAAAGATTTCAACAGTTTGCACCCACACAGAAACACAAAGTGTAAAGTACTTTTGAGTACTAGTTAGAGCATTAATTCACATTGTACAGCACATTAAGGACAGAGATCCTACATGAGGAGTAAGAGCACAGTGACTCTTATTGTTGACTTAACAAATTGACACTCTTGTTTATGGTGTCAGTAATCTCCCTAGGCTCTTGTTATGAGCTGCCAAGGCTATGGAAGCCTCTTGAGTTTGCCGACTCCGATCTTATTTAGAAAAGACCATAGGCAAAGTGGAAGTTCTCTCCTCTCTTCCGAGAAAGGTACCTCTTTCTTTGATGGCCTGTTCTTTCCGCTGGGGTCTCACTCAGAGATCTTTCATTTAGGTCATTTTTTTTTTTTTTTGTCACAGTGTTTTGGCTTTCCATGCCTGTGAAACTCTCATGGGCCTTTTATCCAGATCCAAATGCCTTAGGGGTGATTCTGAGGCCAGACTGCTATTTAGGACATCTGCCATTCTGTGAGTCTGCTGTGTATCCTGCTTCCCATGTTGGATCATTCTCTCATTTTTAATTCTATCAGTTAGTATTTTCAGACACTAGTCTTGTTTGTGTGATCCCTTTGACTCTTAGTCCTATCATTATGATCAATTGTGAACTGAAATTGATCACTTTGACTAATGAAATGGCATTGGTACATACCACCTAGAAGGGATTAAATGAATCCCCTGGCATGTTTCTAGCTCTACCATTAAGGTTTAAGTCCAAGTAAGCATGTGCCAAACTATATATCTCCTCCCTCTCTATTCCCACTCTCATATTTAACAGGGATCACTTTTCAGTTAAATTTAAATGACTAATAATAGTTCTGTATTAAGTAAAGAGTTCAATCAATGGTATTAAGTAGAACAAAAAAAATACTAAAAGGAATAAAATAGTAAGTTGGTCCTTGAGAGCCAGGGCAAGGGCTGATCAAGTCATTGTTTCTCATAGTGTCCATTTCACTTCAACAGGTTTCCTTTTAGGTGCTCAGTTAGTGGTCACAGATCAGGGAGAACATATGATATTTGTCCCTTTGGGACTGGCTTATTTCATTCAGCATGACGTTTTCCAGATTCCTCCATCTTGTTGCAAATGACTGGATTTCATTGTTTTTTACTGCTGTATAATATTCTATAGAGTACATATCCCATAATTTCTTTATCCAGTCTACTGTTGATGGGCATTTAGGTTGATTCCATGTCTTAGCTATTGTGAACTGAGCTGCAATAAACATTGAGGTGCAGACAGCTCTTTTATTTGCCAATTTAATTTCCTTTGGGTAAATTCCAAGGAGTGGGATGGCTGGGTCATGTGATAGGGTATATTCAGGTTTTATAGATTTATTTTTATTTGAAAGGCAGAGGCTTGCACAGAAAGACTGGTTCACTCCATAAATGCCTGTAACATCCAGGGATAGGCCAGGCCAAAACCAGGATCCAGGAACTCTATTTGGATTCCCACATGGGTGCCAGGTACTCAAATACTTGAGCCATTACCTGCTGCCTGTCCAGGTTGTTCATTAACTGGAAGCTGGCTCATAAGCATAGTAGCTGGGACCCAAAGCAGGCACAGTGATGTGAGACCCGAGTGTCCCAAGTAACATCTTAACCACCACACCAAATGTCTGACCCTGTTTTCAGGTATTTTTTAAATAACAATTTCCTATAGTACCAAGATTTCATGGAAATGAATATTCCTTTGCCTTTAGGAAAGAAATAATGGTGTACAAACTGTACAAGGTGTAAGTAGGGTACATAAGCAAAATATATGAAAAAATATATCTTAAAGGGCATATTTTGATCCAAGAATTCTATGTGTGTTTAGGATCCAACCAATGGATTTAGCTTGAAACAATCTAAAGTTGAACAATAATTCATTAACAATTTATAATATGCAAGAATTTAATAAGTATATGTTTGTATTATACATGTTAGGGTCTATATGTATACATTAACATAAAAAATATACAAAGGACAAATGAACAGTAATTCTCTCTAGTTATTTTAAATATATATTTATGTAATATTTTCTAAAATATCTGCAATAAAAAATAAATCTTTTTTAAAATTTAATAAAATATATCAATACCTTAACAATGACCTGAAACAAAAACCTGGTAAAGTTTTCCATTTTCACCAGGTTTGATTTCTAAAGTAGGTTAAGCTCACAATAAAATCATGCTTAAAAAACTCCTTTCAAGTTATTTCATGACTCACTCCATCTGCTTTGTTGAAATTTGCATTTATTTATGTTATTATATAAATGTGCCACTCAACTGTTCCATCCAACAATCTATATTCAAAATTTCTCAAAACAAGCAGCTATGTTGCATTTCTTCAATTTTTACTGCACATTATTATGAACAGAGCAAGTATTCAATGAATACAAAGCACATAGGTTGCATTGGTAGTTCAGCCCCAAGCCACTCTTTTCCTCTACTTTATTGAAAGAATACCCTACTCCTCACATACACTCTATTCCTTGAGGCTTTAATGTAACCTTTATTAAAGACAGTGAAGTTCATAGAATAGCATCTGATTGTGTATTCTAAGAAAAACTGACACATTAGCTAAGAATAGTGATGCATAAATATTTTCCTAAGGTGATTCTGGCAGACATTTAAGCTTCTTCATCTGCTTTTAGTACATTTCTGAAACATAAAAGTCACCAACTTAACATGTTGCACTGTCTTATACTTTGAGCATTCAAATCTTAAGAATGAATAAATCTTGTAAATTTTCTGCTCTTTAATATGCAAATATTAGCCAATAGCAATCATTTATAGACAACCGCTTGCCTTTAATATTTCAATTTCTTCACGTGAGATCTTTAAAATCTATATACTTCACAGAATCGCTCTCTCATTAAATATCAACCTTACTAACTACTAAATGAAAACTTCTCCCCCTATCTGGGAATTGTGGAGGAAGGTAGGAAATTTGGTGGATTCTGAGAAATATACTACTAAAATATTTTCTTGTTGTAAACCTTATTTATGAAAGGGTACATGGAGAGGTAAGAATAAATGAATTTTCTGTTTTCTGCTGCCCAGCACACATGTCATTTGGATCTTGTTTCTCATTTTATTCCACAACCTGAGACATCCATGTCTAGTTCAGTGGAAACTCTGGTTAGGTCAGCTCCACGGGAGACAGAAAAAATCATGATACTTTGATGAATTAAAGATAAAATATTTAACAACCCCCAAAAAATAGTGTAAAAGAAATGGAAGACAGTAGAAATAAGATACCTTTCTTTGTTGTGCTACCTCCTTACTTTTGAATTAGAGGATAATGATGTTTTGTAACAATGAGTATTAAATAATCCATATATATCGCTCTTGATTATTCTTCTTGAGGCAACTATAACTTTAGTTGAACATTGTGTGATTTCATGTTTTCCTTGGATTTCCATATACATTAGAGTAGGACTGGGACATAGCCAGTTTGGCAGCTACAACACCCTGGCCACCAAGATAATATCTTTCATAAACTAATGTTTATTAATAAGTTGAATAATTAATTTTCATCCAGATATCATACTTTACTTATTTATAAAATTGTCACACACTGATATGGTAACTGCTCAGAAATTTATGGAACAAATACGTGACACCTAATATACAATATTGGTAGCATTCTCTGGCACAGAATTTCATTCTGGGTGTGAAAAACACAGAAGACACAATTGCTGCTTGCCACAGACAAGGAGACTGGCAGAAATGGAGAGGAATGAAGGAGACAAAGTGGTGGTGTAAAGAAGTATAATTTCCTTTTCACAGAGAAGGTAAGGTTTCAAAGACAAGTCCATCATATACAGAAGGAATTAGAAGGACATTCCAAACAGGCAAATCATGCACAAAAAGCATGTGGTCTGAATGTACAATCACTATGGAAAACTATTTGGCAGTTTCACATATAGCTAGGCACACATCCCATCTATAATCTATTGGTTCTACCCCTAAGTACTGAGCTTTAAAAAAATTAGAAATAAAGAAAGAAGGAAGGAAAAGATAAGCCCACAAAAATAGACTTGAACAAATATTCTCATGGTTACTTTAATCATCAACAAAACCTGGAAACCGCCCAATATTTATCACATAAGTGAAATATATTGAGTAATATTTAAACAATGGAAATTATTTCATAGTAAAGAAGAATCTCCAGATTCGCTCAACAACAGACGAATTTCAAAGACATATTTTTACTGAACTAAGATGAGACTACCTGCCAGCATGCATCAGAAAGCCAAATACCAAGCTGTGATCTTTTATGGAAAGAAAGTTTATTACAAAGTGGCCAAGGAAGGAGTAATGCTCAAAGCTGACACCCTAATAAAGGACCTTGGGAATTTTTATGGACTAAGTAGAAAGGAGGTGTTATGTAAAAGTGCTGGTGAGGCAAGTTCTGATTAGAGGGGTTTAGAATCAGGCCACCCTCGTACTGTCTTGCTTTAAGTAGCTCTCCCAAGAAAGCAAAAACTTTATACACACACACACACACATATATATGCAATGTTCAGGAAAAGAAGAGATTTGGTGGGGAGAGCATCAGAGGCTAATTTGATAAAGGGGGGACAGTACAACACACTAAAAAGGGATGGTCTGATATTGAACTGAAGAAGCCAGATGTAAGAGTCCACACAGTATGACTGCAATTTAGCTCAAAGACAGGCAAAACTCATCAAGTGTTAGAAATCAAAACAGGCTGGCGCTGCAGCTCAATAGGCTAATCCTCCGCCTGCGGCGCCGGCACCCTGGGTTCTAGTCCCAGTCGGGGCGCCAGGTTCTGTCCTGGTTGCTCCTCTTCCAGTCCAGCTCTCTGCTGTAGCCCGGGAGTGCAGTGGAGGATGGCCTAGGTCCTTGGGCCCTGCACCTGCATGGGAGACCAGGAGAAGCACCTGGCTCCTGGCTTCGGATCAGCGCAGTGTGCCAGCCACAGCGGCCATTGAGGGGTGAACCAATGGAAAAGGAAGACCTTTCTCTCTGTCTCTCACTGTCCACTATGCCTGTCAAAAAAATAAATAAATAAATCAGAACAGCAGTTTTTATAGGAGGAGGAGGAAACTGACTGAAGAGGGCAGTGAGAACAAACTGCCCCTAAAAAGCCTGTAAAGCATTCAAGAGAAACACCAACTAAGCCCTATCGGGGGAATGACTAGACAGAACTCTTAATTTTATCCACCAGGTCAATTTGATTTGGGTGATGGGCACAAATTCTGTTCCATCTTGACCATCTGCAGCAAACTTGCATAATCCTTTCTGCTTTATACATTCCTTATCTATTCTCAGAAATCTCTTAAAACTCCAACAGATGGAAGATATCTTCCTCCCTCCTCTCCCTCTCTCTCTCTCTCTCTCCATCCCTCCCTCCCTTCCTCTCATTCTCTCCCTCTCCTTCATCTCTGTAACTCTGCTTTTCAACTAAATAAAAATAAATCCTTTTTAAAAAAATTCTGGGACTATCATTGTGGTGTAGCGGGTAACCCACAACCTGTGACACTGTTATCCCACATTGGCACTGGTTTGAGACCCAGCGTCTCCACGTCTGATCCAGCTCCCTGGTGGTGCACATGGGAAAGCAAAGAAACATGGAACTAATGTTTGGACCCCTGCACCCATGTGGGAGACCTGGAGGAGACTCCTGGCTCCTGGATTTGGCCTGGCACAGCCCCGTTTGTTGGGACCATTTGAGGAGTAAACCAGCAGATGGAAAGTTGATTTCTCCTTCTCTCCCTCCCTCTTTATCTGTAATCAGTTTTTAAAATAAATAAAATAAAAGTTTTTAAGAAAATTCTTCAATAGCCTTCTTTTCAGTATACCCTGTCTCAAAAAGGTGTTTGCAACCAATCATCTTCTAAAAATAGTACTCTCCAATTTAGGAGAAATCAGTCCTTGCTTGCCAAAATTCTACCTTTTTGAGCCAAGCCAACGTATGTTCACTGTGTAACATAAATGAAAATTTACTGTCTTAGAATATATAAATTATAACTAGAATATGACCACTTTGGAACACTTGCAATGAGTAATCAAAAGTCAATGGGCTTGAGATTGGATTAGGATGGAGGAGTAGGGAGGGAGCTTGCTGCTCAAGTCTAGAAGATATTTTTTAAAAAGTGAAAAGAGTAGAGTCTCAGGGAAGAGTTAGGGAGAAAACAGCAGAGGAAACTCTACGTTAATTGGAGGAACATAGTGGACCTATGTGGGGGGCGAAGACATGCACAACTTCAGACCTCAGCAGCTGAGAGCCTCCACACCAGCGTTGGAGAGCAAGGTGAGACCAGACTGCAGCAGCCCAAGCCACTGCAGGAAGTGAAAAAGCTACAGGAAGAACCTAGATGGAACCTAGCTTAAAGCCCCATGGAGGATAGTGTACCTGCTAAACTAGAGGAGAAAAAACAAAGTAGGGGCATGTTTTCTCTCTCCCTGATCATCCTGCAAAGGCATCCTATAACAAGCTGACAGACAGCAGGCACCATTTTGGACATACATAACAGCTGCACCAGCTCATATCCACAAACAGCAGCCAAATGGAGACTTCTGAGTCTGGTGGGGAGAATAGACAGAGGGCTGGGTGCTTGAGACTATGGGAGGCTAGAGTGTTGGGACCGTGAAAACACTGAGGATGCTTGGGAGGACTCAGGCTGTGGCTAGGACATTGGACAGTCAATGTGGGAGGCTACACAAAGTCAGGGCTCCCTGGTTGCCCAGCAACAGACACTGCTGGGGAATCTGAGCTTACACTGAGGAGTGCACAGATCCTTTGTGCAGGCCTTGTAGCAGAGCAGACAAATAATATATTCACTGGGGCTAGCACCCAGAAACCAGTCACCTTCAAGGAGAGGAGCTCAGCTGAGTCTATGCCAACAGAGAAGAATAAAAGTCCCCTCTGATTAAAAAAAAAGGAGATTTACCATGCCAAACCTGAGGTGTGTCACCTCAGACAAGCCCTTCACTGTGGAGCACTAAACACTCTCACCACATGCATCTAGTACACCCTGAAAGCAGACACTCCAGTAATCCACTCAGACACAGTCCAAAGATAGAAGTCACCAAAAAAAAAAAAAAAAACCACACACACACACAAAGAAACCAAGGCGTATTCCCACAAATACCAAATAAGAGTATTTTAGGCATGGAAAGCCAAGACACTCTGGTGAAAAAAAAAAAAAAAAAAAAAGAGAGAGGACCTAAATGAAAGATCTCCGTGAGTGAGATCCCAGTGGAAAGAATGGGCCATCAAAGAAGGAGGTACCTTTCTCTGAAGGGAGGAGAGAACTTCCACTTTGACTACGACCTTGTCTAAATATGATCAGAGTCGGTGAACTCAAAAGGCTTCCATAGCCTTGGCAACTCATGACTAGAGCCTAGGGAGATTACTGATGCCTTAAACAAGAGTGTCAATTTGTTAAGTCAACAACAGGAGTCACTGTGCACTTACTCCTCATGTAGGATCTCTGTCCTTAATGTGTTGTTCAATGTGAATTAATGCTCTAACTAGTACTCAAACAGTACTTACACTTTGTGTTTCTGTGTGGGTGCAAACTGTTGAAATCTTTACTTAATATGTACTAAACTGATTTTCTGTATATTAAGATAATTGAAAATGAATCTTGATGTGAATTGAATGGGAGAGGGAGTGGGAAAGGGGAGGGTTGCGGGTGGGAGGGAAGTTATGGGGGGGGAGCCATTGTAATCCATAAACTGTACTTTTGAAATTTATATTTACTAAATAAAAGTTAAAAAAAAACTCTTAATAGACGTGACCAGAAAAGATCTTCACCATAACACTTTGTAATCAAATACTACACAGTAAAACATACAGAAAAATTCTAAAATGTGCACAAGAGAAACACCTGATTTCTTTCAGAGGATCTCCAATTAGACTCACAGTGGACTTCTCATCAGAAACCACACAGGCTAGAAAGGAATGGTGATATATAGTCCAAGTCTCAAGAGAAAAAAAAAAAACTGTCAACCCAGAGTACCATACCCTGCAAATCTCTCATTTATGAACAAAGGTGAAATGAAGACCTTCCATGACAAACAGAAATTGAAAAAATTTGTCACCACCTTTGCAGCCTTGCAAAAGATGCTTAAGGATGTGCTATTTACAGAAACACAGAAACATGGTTATCACTACAGAAGAAGGTAGAAGAAGGAAATCTCAGAGTAAAAGTACAAAGTAAATTCAAAAAAAAATAATAGGAATATTGAAAGAAAAGTGGCAGGGCATAGTCATTACTTATCAAAAGTCACCTTGAATTGAAATGGCCTCAAAAATCCAGTTAAAAGGCACAGACTGGCTGAATGGATTAAAAAACAAAAACCATCTATTTTATGCCTACAAGGAACACATCTCACCAGCAAATATCCATACAGACTGAACGTGAAAGGATGAACAAAGATATTCCATGCTGGCCAGCACCATGGCTCACTTGGCTAATCCTCCGCCTGCGGTGCCAGCAACCCGGGTTCTAGTCCCAGTTGGTGCACCAGATTCTGTCCTGGTTGCTCCTCTTCTGGTCCAGCTCTCTGTTGTGGCCTGAGAAGGCAATGGAGGATGGCCTAAGTGCTTGGGCCCTGCACCCACATGGAAGACCAGGTGGAAGCACCTGGCTCCTGGCTTCAGATTGGTGCAGCACTGGCAATAGTGGCCATTTGCGGGTTAACCAATGGAAAAGGAAGACCTTTCTTTCTGTCTCTCTCTCTCTCACAATCTCAGCCTGTCAAAAATAAAAGAAGATATTCCATGCTAACAGAAACCAAAAAAGAGCTGGTGTTGCAGTGCTAATTCCATGCTAACAGAAACCAAAAAAGAGCTGGTGTTAACCATCCTAAAATTATACAAAATAGACATTAACACAAAAACCGGTAAAAGGGACAAAGAAGGACACTACATAATGATTAAGGGATTAATCCAACAGGAAGATGTGACTATTGTAAATGTATACGTACCTAATTACAGGGCACCTGGTTATTTAAAAGAAATGTTAAGGGATCTAAATGGAGACATAGATTCAAATACAATAGTAATTGGGTATTTCAAAACCCTAGTTTCAGCAATGGACAGATCAAGCAGATAGAAAATCAGCAAGGAAACAGCAGAGTTAATCGACACTAGAGACCAAATGGACTTAATAAACATCTACAGAACTTTTCATCCTACAGTTGCAGAATACACATTCTTCTCACCTGTGCATGGAACCTTCTCTAGGACTGACCACATGGTAGGCCACAAAACAAGTCTCAGTACATTCAGAAAAATCAAAATCATACCATGCATCTTCTCCAGTGACAATGCAAAGAAGCTGGAAATCAGCAACTCAGGAATCTCAACAACATATGCAAATACATGGAGACTGAAAAACATGCTCCTGAATGAACAGTGGATTATAGGATAAATCAAAAAATTTCTAGAAACAAATGAATATGACAATACAACATATCAAAGTTTATAGGATATAGCAAAAAAGGTGTTAAGAGGAAAGTTTATAGCAATAGGTGCCTACATCAAGAAATTTGAAAGGAACCAAATAAATGAGCTATCAATGCAACTAAAAGATCTAGAAAAACAATAGCAAACCAAACCCAAAACTAGTAAGAGAAAAGAAATAATTAAAATTATAGAAGATATAAAAAAAATTAAAACCAAAAAATATAAAAAATCAGCAATAAGAGCTGGTTTTTTGAAAAAACAAGTAAAAGTGACATATCATTGACCCAACTAACCAAGAGAGAGAGAGAGAGGACTGAAATCAACAAAATTAGAAATGAAAAAGGAAATGTAACAACAATCACCACAGAAATAAAAAGAATTATCAGAAATTATTACAAAGAGCTGTATGCAAACAAACTGGAAAACCTAGAAGAAAAGGATAGATTCTTGGACATATACAATCTACCTAAATTTACCAATGAAGACACAGAAAACCTAACAGATCCATTGACAGAAAGAAATTGAAATTCTACCAGACATTTAAAGAAGAACTATCTCCAATCCTTCTCAAGTTATTCAAAACAATTAAAATGGATAGAATCCTCCAAAATTCTTTCTATGAAGCCAGCATCACCTTAATTCCTAAATCTGTACAAGACATAACAGAGAAAGAGAACTACAGACCCATTTCCTTGATGAACATAGACCCAAAAATCCTCAACAACATTCTGGTCAATTGAATCCAACAACACCTCAGAAAGATCATTCAACTGGACCAAGTGGAATGTATCCATGGAAAGCAAGGATAGTTCAACATTTGCAAATCAATCAATGTGATAAATCACTTTAACACACTGCAGAACAAAAACCATATGATTATCTCAATAGATGCAGAGAAAGCATTCAATAAAATACAACACCCTTTCATGATGAAAAATTTAAGTAAATTGGGTATAGAAGGAACAGTCCTGAACAAAATCAAGGCGATTTATTACAAACCCTAATGAATAGGGAAAAGTTGGAAGAATTCCCACTGAGATCCAGAACCAAACAAGGATGTCCATGCTCACCATTGTTATTCAATACATTCCTGGATGTTTTAGCCGGAGCCATTAGACAAGAAAAAGAAATCAAATGGATTTAAATTGGGAAAGAAAAAGTTAAACTATACCTATTTGCAGATGATGTCATTCTATATATAGGGGATCCAAAAGGCTCAACCTAGAGACTATTGGAACTCATAGAAGCGTTTGTTAAACAAGCAGAATATAAAGTCGATACACAAAAATCAACAGCCTATGTATACACAGACAATGCCACAGCTGAAAAAGAATTACTAACATCAATCCAATTTACAATAGCTATAAAACAATCAAATACCTTGGAATAAATTTAACCAAGGATGTCAAAGATCTCTATGATAAGAATTACAAAACATTGAAGAAAAAAATAGAAGATATAAAAAATGGAAACATCTTCCATGTTCATGGATTGGAAGAATCAATATCATAAAAATGCACATTCTTCTGAAAGCAATATACAGATTCAATGCAATACCAATCAAATTACCAAAGACATTATTCTCATATCTGGAAAAAATTATGCTGAAATTCATATGGAAACACAGGAGACATTGAACAGCTAAAGCAATCTTATACAACAAAAACAAAGACAGAGGCATCATAACACCAGATTTCAAGACATACTAAAGGGCAGTTGTAATCAAAACAGCCTAGTACTGGTTCAAAACAGATAGATAGACCAATGGAACAGAATAGAAATGCCAGAAACCAATCCAAGCATCTACAGCCAACTTATATTTGACCAATGAACTAAAACCAATCCCTGGAGCAAGGACAGTCTATTCAACAAATGGTGCTGGGAAAACTGGATTTCCACATACAGGAGTATGAAGCAGGACCCCTACCTTACACCTTACACTAAAATCCATTCAAAATGGATTAAAGACCTAAATCTATAACCTGATATCATCAAATTACTAGAGAATATTGGGGAAACCCTGCAAGACATTGGCACCAGCAAAGACTTCTTGGAAAAGACTCAAGAGGCACAGGCAATCAAAGCCAAAATCAACAAATGGGATTACATCAAATTGAGAAGCTTCTCCACTGCAAAAGAAACACTCAGGAAAGTGTAGAGGCAACCGACAGAATGGGAGAAATTATTTGCAAACTATGCAACAGATAAAGGATTAATAACCAGAATATATAATGAGATCAAGAAAATCCACAACAAAACAAACAACCCAGTTAATGGGCCAAGGACTTCAACAGATATTTTTCAAAAGAGGAAATCCAAATGGCCAATAGGCACATTAAAAAATGCTCAGGATCACTAGCTATCAAGGAAATGCAAATCCAAACCACAATGAGGTTTAACCTCACCCCAATTAGAATGGTTTTCATACAGAAATCAACAAACAACAAATGCTGGCAAGGATTGGAGGGAAAAAGTACTCTAATTCACTGTTGGTGGGAATGTAAACTGGTAAAACCACTATGGAAATCAGTTTGGAGATATCTCAGAAACCTGAATATAGACCTACCATATGACCCAGCCATCCCCCCCTGGGAATTTACCCAAGGGAAATGAATCAGAAATAAAAGTTATCTGCATCCCCATGTTTACTGCAGCTCAAATCACAATAACTAAGACATAGAATCAAACTAAATGTCCATCAACCGAAAACTGGATAAAGAAATTATGGGATATGTACTCTATGGAATACTACACAGCAGTTAAAAAAAAAGAATTAAATTCAACCATTTGCAACAAAATGGATGCAACTGGAAAACATCATACTTAGTGAAATAAGCAAGTCCCAAAGGGACAAATACCTTATGTTCTCCCAGATCTGTGATAACTAATAGAGTGCCTAGAAGGAAACCTGCAGAAGTGAAATTGACACTTTGAGAAGCAATGACTTAGATAGCCCTTATTTTGACTGCTGAGGAGCAGTTTTTTTCTTAATGGAGAATGAAATGAAATAGGAGAAGGAGGAGGAAGTGGAGTGGGAGTTGGAGTTGGAGGTCGCGTATGATGAAAAAAAAAATCACTATATTCCTAATATGGGGGGCCAACACTATGGCATAGTGGGTAAAGCCATCGTCCACACTGACAGCATCACATATGGGCCCTGGTTCGGGTCCTAGCATCTCCACTTCTGATCCAGCTCTCTGCTGTGGCCTGAGAAAGCAGTAGAAGATGGGCCCCTGCACCCATGTGGGAGACCCAGAGGAAGCTCCTGGCTCCTAGCTTCGGATCAGCGCAGTCATTGCAGCCAATTGGGGAGTGAACCAGCAGATGGAAGACTTCTCTCTCTCTGCTTGCCTCTCCTTCTTTCTCTGTGTAACTCTAACTTTCAAATAAATGAATAAATCTTTTTTAAAAAGTTGTACTTATGAAATTTTTACTCATTAAATAAAAAGATTTCATTGGGGAAAAAAAAGTAAATGGACTTGTGTCTCCCACTCCTAAGTCACTCAAGTTCTGCCCTGAATAAAACATATTAACCATGGCCGGCGCCACAGCTCACTAGGCCAAGCACTCCAGGTTCTAGTCCCAGTCGGGGTGGCGGATTCTGTCCCCATTGCTCCTCTTCCTGTCCAGTTCTATGTTGTGGCCCAGGAAGGCAATGGAGGATGGCCCAAGCACTTGGGCCCTGCACCTGCATGGGAGACCAGGAGGAAGCTCCTGGCTCCTGGCTTCGAATCAGCACAGCACGCCAGCTGTAGCGGCCATTTGGGGTGTGAACCAATGGAAAAGGAAGACCTTTCTCTCTGTCTCTCTCACTAACTCTGCCTGTCAAAAAAAAAAAAAATATTAAACTTTTTACAGACCTTGTTTATTCCCATAAACAGTGCATTAGAACTTTCTGGTGTGATAGAAATACGTTAAATATTGAATAGGATGATTTACATAAGTATATACATGTTTTTAAAGTCACCAGGTTAGGAGTGGGCATTTAGCCTAGTATTTAAGATGCTGGTTAATATATCCATATCCCATATCAGAGTGCCTAGGTTCAATAACTGGCTTCAGTTCTTGAATGGGGTGGATACTATGCATCCAATATAAACTCCCAGATCCACAATTTCAAGACTCCTTTCCTGCAGTACAGACTCTCCCACCCTCCATGAGTTGGGTGTGAGGAATCAGTGTAGTCACTGCCATAATAACTTTCATCTCTGACATACAACCCCCATGTTTACTTTCAAGATTAATATAAGGAAATTTAGACATTAAAAACTTGTCAAACAAAAAGTAGAGCATGAGAGCTTTCCAAACTATGCAAAAAGTTCCTATATTTTTCCCATTTCCTAAGGAAAGGTATTGAAGAGTTTTTAACACAGGGAAACATCCTGTTTGAGTATAGAGAGATCATTCTGCCAGCACTCTGAAGTAGGGATCAAAGACAGTCAAGATTGAAAACAGCAAGATGATTCAGAAGACAACCACAATGGTCTAGATAGGAGATGATGAGATAAACATTAGTAATGGAGAAAAACAGAGCAAGGGATATGAACAATGTCATGGATGTAGTATTAAAAAAAAACTTATCTCCTGTTAGGTGTGTAAATAAGGAATGAATTATCATTTTACACTTCACACTTGGTTGGATGCCATTAAAGACACCTAAGCAAAACACCTGAGACATCAACTTGTATTTCTGTACTTACTGGTTTGTAATGCCCTTCCACTCATGCATCTGGAAAACCTATATTCATCTTCTACTGGGCAGATCCCTGACATCTCCACAAGGAAACCAGGATCTTAGTACTGGTCTGTCACAGCTAAGATGCTGCAATACTTAGCAGTGTGTCTACTTCAGTACTTGTGTTTCAGGTTTATGAGGGTGTTTTCACTGATGGCTTTCTAAGTAGGATATGATCTACTGCACAGACTATGTCTTACTCATCACTATACCTCCAACACAGAGCAAAGCCCTGTTACAAAGTAATAATTCAATAAATATTTGCCATTAAATTAATAAGCATTGCTCTAACTCACATTTATAAAACACTAAGAACCAGAATGTGTTGTCTCGTTTCCCAGATTTCTTACCACACTCCAAGAACATTCTGCCCTCAGTAAATTCAAACAAGTGAATTTCTCCTCTACTTTGGATTGCTAATGTAATAAAACATAAACCTCACAAGATTTCCATAAAAGTGAGAGAAATAACCTTAAACACATGAGTTTTTCAGAATATGTAGCTTCTCAATCTGTTGCTCCCTTAAAGGAACCTAAATTTGATGCCTGAAACACTAAAGATGTTTTTCTTAAGATTTATTTATTTATCTGAAAGTCAGAGTTACAGAGAGGCAGAGAGAGAGGGAGAGGGAGAGAGATCTTCCATCCACTGGTTCGCTCCCCAAATGGCTGCAGTGGCTGGAGCTGAACCAATCTGAAGGCAGAGCCAGGAGCTTCTTCCAGGTTTCCAACATGCGTGAAGGGGCCCAAGGACTTGGGCCATTTTCAACTGCCTTCCCAGGCCATAGCAGAGAGCTGGATTGAAAGTGGAGCAGCCAGGTCTCAAACAGGCACCCATATAGGATGCTGGTACCATAGACAGCAGCTTTACCCACTATGCCACAACACTGGCCCCAGCACTAAAGATTTTTTTTTTTTTTTTTTTGACAGGCAGAGTGGACAGTGAGAGAGAGAGAGACAGAGAGAAAGGTCTTCCTTTTGCTGTTGGTTCACCCTCCAATGGCCGCCGCGGCCGGCGCGCTACGGCCGGCGCACCGCGCTGATCCGATGGCAGGAGCCAGGTGCTTTTCCTGGTCTCCCATGGGGTGCAGGGCCCAAGCACCTGGGCCATCCTCCACTGCACTCCCTGGCCACAGCAGAGAGCTGGCCTGGAAGAGGGGCAACCAGGACAGAATCCGGCGCCCCGACCGGGACTAGAACCCGGTGTGCCGGCGCCGCTAGGCGGAGGATTAGCCTAGTGAGCCGCGGCGCCGGCCAGCACTAAAGATTTTTGACAGAAGTATCTCACCTTGACACCATCATATGGGCATTTGGTTTTTATGTAGTGTTTATTTTTGCTTGCTGACATTAAAGAAGATAATAGGTGTTTGCCTAGTAGTTAAGACGCCACTTGAAATGCCTGCATCCCTTATTAGAGTGCCTGGATTTGAGAGTCCTAGCTATGTTCTGGATCCCAGCTTCCTGGGAATGCATGCCTTGAGAGGCAGTGATGATGGCTCAGCTCTGTGGGTCTCTGCCACTCACATGGGGGAAATAAGCTGAGTTCCTAGATCTTGACTTTATCCTGGCCCAGCCCTGACCTGGCAACTATAGAGTAAATTAATGGATAGGATCTCTCTTGCTTGCTTTCTCACTGTCTCTCAAATAAAATAATTTTTAAAAAAAGAAGGTAATAGTCAAAAGCACAGTATACATGCACACCAATTGCACAAACAATATGTGGAAAGCTTCACCTTCCAATCTCCAGCTACATTTTTTAAACTTTATTACAAGGCACTAATTGGTACCTAAAAGTGAATGAATCTAAGCAAAATGCTGAAATTTTCACAGCTTCCAAAAAGTCACAAATATGGTCTATTTTCTTAAATTAAGGGACACTGAAATTCATGACATGATTAAAAATGTGAGTATACTGCACAGAAAATAAGCACGAGAGGAGGGGAAAAACATTAACATGAAATATATGTTTGGTACAAAAATAGCCACTTTAATGACTTGAGTAGGTAAGGGAACAGACAAAAACTGTGTGACAAGAATGTACAAAATAATAGTTCATTATTCCAAATACAGGACTCAAAGAAAACATGAAGATTTTACCACCTATATGTGATTATAGAAGTCAGTGACATTACATATATCCGCTCATTGAGCATCTGCTGCCATTGGTATTTAATAAAGATGAAAATACTGACCGTAATTCAGCAGTAAAGAGCTGGGCCTTGAGAGGAAATTATTCATAGAGTGGCGCTGCATTCCAATGATGTCAAATGTTGCAACTTGAAACAAGCTTCAAGTCTGGAACATAAATATGAGAGAAGCTCTTGCTCTATACTACTGTTTGCTTCAACACCAAAATAAGAATTTTTATCAAAGCTCATATCCAGCTAACAATGAGGCCAGCAAACAAGGACTGACAGGTTGAGACCAGACTACATATTGGAATTCCAGTCTTAGTTCGTTCAGCATGAAGGATAGCTTGTGAAAGTTTGTCCCTAGAATTGAAAAATGCCTAAGAAAAGGGATTTTGGTGACAGAGGAAGGAAAATATGCAAGAGGAAAATTTATTATTATTAATTTATTAAATTTAAGTGGCATAGCTTATTTAAAATTCCTGCCAAATCAATAATTCTTTATTATCTCTGTGCTATAGATAACACAACTGAAGCCATAGAGTTAAAGATTTACAATGTCACAGTAAACACTGGAGCTAACATTTAACTCTGATCTTTTACCTCTATAGGTAATATTACATCCACAGTAGCATCACTCCAAAATGTCAGGAAATTCAAAGGGCTTTTCCCAGGGGACCAGCAAGGGAGTGAAGGACTGAGGAAGAGGAGAAGTGCCTGTATCTGTAGTGACTAGAAGAGAGGAGGGAGGACCTATGCCTGGGGTGCTGGTGATGTTCTCTGTCTGCACCTGTGCTGGTTACATGCCTGTGTTCACTTGGTAATAATTCAGCAAGCTACATTCTCACAGTATATGCACTTGCTTGTATGCATGTTCTACGTAAATAAAAAATTAAAATACACATTGGTGGAGGGACTTGCCAAGGGTACCAGATTTACTCCTCATGCCAACTTCTGAGTTTACTAAAGTCCCATTTGTTTAGCTTTGCCTTTGCTGCCTGTGTTTGGAGGTCTTGTCCAAGAAGACATCCCCTACACCAATGTCTTAGAGGGAAACACTATTTCTTGATTCTTCCTAGTTTTATTTTAAACCAAGCACTGTGCAAGATGTGGGAGATTCAGAAGTCAGCACAACAAAACATGTGTCCATGGAGCTTACATCTTAGTGGGGGAGACTGCCTATAAATCCATTAAAAATGTAAAACTAGGCAATTTCTAATATAAAACATTTATTTTATAGTAGCATTTCACATTTGACCTCAGTTAATGAAACTTTTTCTGGTTATTTTTCTGCAGTGTAAAAAAACAACCATCTTATATTTTTACAATAATAACAGTATTTTTAAAAACTACTGGTTTCTGGGGCCAGCGCTGTGGTGTGGTGGGTAAAGCCACCACCTCACTGCCAGTATCCCATATGGAAGCTGGTATAGGTCCTGGATGCTTCACTTCTGATCCAGCTCTCTGCTATGAGAAGATGGCCCAAGTCCTTGGGCCCCTGCACCCACGTGGGAGACCCGGAAGAAGTTCCTGGCTCCTGGTTTAGAATCAGCGCAGCTACGGCCACTGTGGCCATCTGGGGAGTGAACCTGTGATGGAAAGTCTCTCTCTCTCTCTCTCTCTGCTTCTGCCTCCCTGTAGCTCTGCCTTTCAAATAAATAAATAAATAAATCTTTTTTGAAAAAAAAAAGGAAGAAAAATAAATAAACAAACCACTGGTTTCTGTGAACAAAGAAAAATCAAGAAAGGCAAAATAGGCGGTTTGTGGGTCTTGTCACTGTGTCAACTTGACCAGGCTACAACCTGTTATTCAGTCAAACACTAATGCAGGTGTTTCTGTCAATGAATTTGGTAGGTATGATGAAAGTCCACAAGCACTTGGTTTTAAGAGAGATTATCCTAGGCCGGCGTCGTGGCTCACTAGGCTAATCCTCCGCCTTGCGGCACCGGCACACCAGGTTCTAGTCCCGGTCAGGGCGCCGGATTCTGTCCCGTTCCAGGCCAGCTCTCTGCTGTGGCCAGGGAGTGCAGTGGAGGATGGCCCAAGTACTTGGGCCCTGCACCCCATGGGAGACCAGGATAAGTACCTGGCTCCTGCCATCAGATCAGCGCGGTGCGCCGGCCACGGCGGCCATTGGAGGGTGAACCAACGGCAAAAGGAAGACCTTTCTCTCTGTCTCTCTCTCTCACTGTCCACTCTGCCTGTCAAAAAAAAAAATTTAGGAGAAGAAAAATATCCCAAGTGGAAACCTCAAAAACAAAAAAAAGAGAGAGAGATTATCCTAGATCATTTGAGTGGTCCAATTCAATTACCTAAATGCCTTAAAAAGCAATGCTGAGGCTTCCCTGAAGGAGAAATCCCACTCAGAGACAGCAGCTCATTCCTTCCCACTTCCCTTTCTGCTGGCCTGACTCTTGGATTTCAGACTTGATCAGCTGATCCCCAGAAGGCGTAAGCCAATTCCTTGTGATAAATCTCTTATTGGTTCTGCTTCTCTAGTTGAACTTTAACTGGTCGAGATGAATTTAAGGCACATTATCTGGATTCCCATCATAAAAGATTCTGAGTCTAAACACATCCTTGGTACCATGCTTCTTCAATAAGTGAGAAATCACTTAGGGGATCAGAGAATGGTAAATGAAGTACATTTATTGCAGGTCTACTTAGGAGCCAGTTCTTCAACATGCAATTATCTCACCTCATCCTTACTAAAATCCATGCAAGGTCACTATTAATATCCCTACTGCATGCACAAAGAGACTGAAAACTACAGAAATTTGCCTAAAATCAACCAGTTATTAAGCAATCAAATCAGTGTTGCAATATGGATCCACACAAGGCCAAAGGTAAAACTTAACCATGATGCTTCTCTAGGAAAGCAAACATTAATATTCTTGTCAGCTTATACAGTGAAGTTTGCAACTGAAATGCTATCACAGTACTGGAAAATAAAGGGTAAATCAGCAAATAACCCAATTTAGTTAAAGGATTGGGGAAAATCTGGAGGATAATCAAATTTTTCCTTAGGCATTGACAGAAACATAAAACTCAATTTTTATAGCAGACTGTTGAATTTCTCAGAGGGATGCTGAAATAGATGCCTGAGTGACCCAGAGGGTTCATTTAAGTATCTCCATTATAGGATTTAGGCTTCAATATAAAGTGGGGGCTGAGGGGAGTGATTCACATTAAAGCAAACAAATCGGAGTGTGAAATGTAACTGTGTGCCAATCTGCCACTTAATGGCTTATCCAGAAATACTTCACAGTTACCTTTCTATCCTCCAAGCCTCTTCCTTTAAGAAATTCACCTTGATTATTCTGTGTCTTTAAAGTGCTGAAATTGAACAGTCAAAATCCCAGTTCCATTTAAGCTTGCTTCCCTTGGAGCCCAGGGCAACCTGTTACTCAAATATAACGGATGAATTTCACCATATTTCAATGATTTGGGTGACATTTCCTTGACATTCACAATATGTCTATAAATTAGAAGTGCTATAGTTTTAACACAAGATGAATAAAAGGATCAAAAGGATCCTCCAGTTCTTGCCTATTCCTGGAGGAGGGGAAGCCAACCTGATTGCTATTCTCTGCGTACAATCCACCATACACTGAAACATGGAGAAAGCGCTAATAAAATGCTTCTGCTCGTTATATTTTGGTTTACTTTTACATTTTGTAATTCATGTAATTACTCACTGTCTTCTATAGTAGCATAATACAGAAAACCTTGATTAATCTATTGAAACCCTCAATTTCCATAATTTAGTAACTAGAAATTGATTTCCAAATTTCAAGGCTATAGAGAGGCAAATGACAACATAACAACCTTTATCAGCATTCTTTAGTGTTTCATTTCTTCTTTTATTTATTTATTTACTTACTTATTTATTTATTTTTGTAGTAGAATGTCTCCCACAGGAGAACATATAAACCCAGTCTAGGAATATTCGTATATGAAAGGCCAGCTATGAAGGGAGATGGCTCTTTACAGGCTATGAAGAATGAGAACAATCTCTCTTAGGGAAATTTCCAGCCTTTCCCAGGGCACATGGGTTGCAGGTGCACTTTGTGGTCTAATCATAAATAGAATAATAGAGAGAGAAGAATCATAGCTAATCACTGTGTGGAATGTTACAACCCTGTGAGACAGGTATTAATATAATCTCCATTTTACAAAAGAAAGTCGAGACACAACCACATTTAGTTCTTAGGTAAGATCAAACAGCTAGCAAGTAGTGGAGCTTGATTTAATCACAGACAGTTTGTGTTTTAGTAGAACATGTCTCTTCTCCTATTACATTACGTTACTTGCAAATGCCATATTATTTTGGCAGCCATACCAAATATTAATTAACAGATAGATTGTAAGTAAAATAAAATATTATATAAACTCAATAGGCAATCAAAGGGGGTCCTGAAGAACAGATTGTAAGTAAAATAAAATATTATATAAACTCAATAGGCAATGAAAGGGGGTCCTGAAGAACAGATTAAACATAAGATTAAGAACAGGAAATAGCCAACGACCACCAGCACAAACTCTCTTCTCTGCACAGGCCACAGTAGGAATAACAAAGAAAACAACTAGCTCTCCACCTTCAGGAGAAACAGAGCATACAACCAAGTTCAGCTTTTGCATCAATAGAAAAACCACTAAGTTAATAAAATATAGTGACATATTTCTAAATCTTTGTGGAAATAAAAATTCAAATAACAAGAGTATTCTAAATATAATACTATTTAGCCATCCAACAACTAGGAAATTTATTACCCAGAATACTCAAGTCCATAAACACCGCAGTGAATCAGGTTTTGACTAAATCTATTTAATTCATGGATGCTGGGTATGACAGATGCAGCGTTTGCCTTGGTTGCTGACATGTGGAGCATCTATAGATTCCTTAAGCTTTTGTGAGTCAGTCACAATGCTATCTTATCACTTTCACTTTGGGAATTTTATCTGCTACTTGTTAAAGAGGAAAGGCCTGAAATGTATGTTTTTAAAATATATCCAGGACTACATTTCTATTTTGGAACTCTTGGTTGGTTAAATAATAAAAAAAAAAAAAAAAAAACCTCCAACAGCTGTTAGATAGGAGAGGAATACCAATCACTTCAGAAGCTGAGAAATATGTGATGTGCTATCACTTCAGTTCATAAAAAAATAAGCCCATTCAAATCTAGCTAGTACTGTAATATCCCAAATGAAATGCTAAGCCTGGGATGCATTTCTTGTCGTAAAACTGAATGTGTACAATGCCTCAAAGTCTGTCATTTCCTTGAAAGTTATTATGGAGTGCCTTCATTCTTGAAGGAAAGGTTTCTTCTTGCTTGTATCTGCAGTCTCATTTTTGTGCAATGCCTTCTCAAGTTCGCTGGAATGATTATAAAGTTGTACTTCCACAGGCCCTTTTACACAATGTACATGCCAGAGAAATCAGATAGGGTGTTGAAATTTATCGCGCACAATCTATGAGATAGAGGCTGTGCATCCACATCAGCACACTTTACAAGATATATTTCCATTTTTTTCATGTCCCTGTGAATTTGTTTGACAGTATTTCAGAAAGGAAATGTGTTTGCCGCAGGGCAGGTTGTTTTTACATCTTGGAATCGGCAAAGATGCTGCTTTTCAAACTTTCTCTGTCATTATTTAAACCCCATCATCTTGGACATCCAGCCACATTCTACTTGCAGAAGCAGTGGGATTCTTCCCTATTATCCTTTGTTTTAAGTGCTTCTGGAGATACTTCCAGACAGGTTTAGACATTTCAAAGTCTCAACTAGTTTTAAAACATTCATATCAATACCCAAAAAGAAAGGAAAAAGACATTTTTTTAACTTAGCTCAAGAGTCACTCCTGGGGTCTGGCATTGTGGATAGCGAGTCGAGCCTCTGCCTGGGATGCAGGCATCTCACATGGGCACGTGCTTGGACCCCTATCATCCACATGGAGACCCAAATGAACCTCCTGGCTCCTGGTTTCAGCCTGGCCTACCCCTGGCTGCTGTGGCCATCTAGGGAGTGAACCAGCAGATGGAAAATCTCTCTCTTTCTGTCTCTTCCCCTCTCTCTGAAACTCTGACTTAAAAATAAACAAATCTTTCTTTAAAATATACTAAAAATACAATAAATGTTTTAAAATTTAATTTAAAAAGAGCCATTCCTAAATATAGTTTCTGTCATTATTATTACTTTCTTACCTCCCAGTCAGTCCTCAAACCTGCTCTGATTTAACCCTTCCAGTGGTTCTAACTCTCTTGATCTGCAATGACCCAATCCAGTGTCATTTTCAAATGTGGCCCCCCAACAATATTTGTTACTGTTAACCAATACCTCTTTCTCAGAATGATCTATTCTTTTTTTTTCCCTCTGGCACCATGTCCTTCTGATTTTCCTTTTTATTTCTACCATTATTACTTCTCAGCTCCATTCAACAATAGATCCCCTTACCATAATCATTGTGATTTCCTGTGTTGCTCTTGGCTCCTCCCCTCTCTTGTGACACACTTGTTCTGAACAATCTTATTCACATGCATAGCTCTAAAAACTTTTGCACACTCACGACTCTAAAATCTGTTATCTCCAAACTGATTCTGTCTCCTGGACTTCAAGCTTACTTTAATAACTGCTTTGTGGTAACCTCTGCCCAAATGTTCCACTGAACCTCAAATTCAAGCCAACCAAAACTGAACCCACCATTCCCTTCCCAAAAGCACTTCTCTTCAGATTAATAAGATAATGATCTACAAAGTCAGACAACTGAGACCAACCCCATCCTGGCCCTGTGTCTCAGAACCATGTGTTCACTATTACTTTTTAAGACAACTATGATAAATTTCTGACTAATTATGCAGACTAGCATCAGTCACCCCCCTCTCCTTTCCATTCTCTGTCCTTTAAAAGTCAAACCCTTAAAAGACCCCTCAATATCTATTTTAAAGTAGGGCATATGCCTTTTATTTTTTAGGATTTCTGTTGCTGCCTAAAAGTCATGCCTAAATATATTCTAGTCTCCTGGCTCCTTCACTTCTTTCTGCATTTTCTTACATGCTGTCTCTACAGCCTGCAACTGTCCTTCTTATTACCCTGGAAAACTAACCCACTCTTCAAGAATCTACTCAAATCTTACCCTCTTTCAGAAGGCTTTTCTTAGACTCTTATAAATAGTTAAGCACTTCCTCTCATACCTTTTCAGTATCTTGTTATTCCCCTATTAAAGTATTAATCACTGTATCCTAACTGCTCTTACAGTGGAGGAATGTCAGTTTGTCTTTGTATCCCCAGTGCTCAAACCATGAACCTCATGTCACAGGAGTTTAATAAAAGCTTTGATAATAAAATGATGAAAAGGATGAAAGGTATAATATTTTCCTTTTCAGACAGTATGCTTGATCTGTGTAATTATCTGTGGTTTCCATCTACAATATCTATCCATTTTAATTCTAAGTGGAAATAAAACCTAGTTCTCCCAGAAATAGCTCCTTTCCTTATCAAAGGAAGATTCTTTGGTTGTTGGAGGCACATTCTGGAGGAATGAGTACTTCTAGGGAGTCCAGTATCACTTTCTCTCAGCTAATCAGAAGTCATATGTTAAAAGACATTCTCAAAGTTGAATCTTACATAGACCAGGGGAATATTTAAGTTGGGAGCTTTTTCCTTCCCTGCCTGTTGAGCAGGTGATACCACAATGTCTGCTTCTGCTACCATCAGAGCACCTTCACAATGAACTCCCCTGACAGAAGTTCAATTTCATGGAGTCTCCCAGATTGTAGCATTTGCTTTTTGATATTATATAGCCTACACAGGGATGATCTCCAGGAATGAGTCTTTCAATATGTCAAATAAGTCTCTTACACCCTCTTTACCTCTTTAATCATTCTCCATGGTACAATTGTACTCCAACATATCCAGCGTATCACCCACTGAAACAAGCTCTCCACTATACCACAAGAATGAAGCTCCTTATTGTCTGGAATGGTTTCATCAACCTACATGAATCCCATAACGGTAGTGATTTTCCTACATTTACCTTTCAAGAGTATCAAAGCACCTTGCACAAAGTAACCACTAAATATATATGTGTTTTGAATTGAATTAATTTTGAAGTTTCATTATAAAGGAACTATTCCCATTTATGAGGATTTTACCCTCATGACTTAATTGTCCCCCAAGGTCCCCAATTTCTAATACCATCACAATGGGAGCTAGGATTTCAATATTTGAATGAGGAGTGGGGCACATAAACATTCAGTCCACAGCAAGGTTATACTCTTCAGTGAAAATCCAAAGAAAAATATCAAAGGCTAGAATGTAAGAAACCCAGGAAAGGATCTATAGTACAAAAGCCAGAAAGTATTCTAATTAAACATAGGAAACCTAATGCCTATCATAGACAGAAAGCAGGGAATGTGGGCTAATGAATGTGCTTGTGCTTACTTATGACAAACCTCACACTCCTTAATGAACAATTATCTCTTCTAGTTCATGCTACACAAGAGCTGCCTTTACCTTTCAGTTTAACTCCTCCACAGAAGAGCACGTTTGCTTTTCTGCCCTCAACCTTTTAAGCCAACACTACTATTGCAACAAAACATTTAGCATTAATTATGGTCTTCAAAGGATGATCTAGTTCTCTCTTTTCTTTGTATCTATTATTTGCTAATGAGTGTGTTAAAGAATTTCCTTCTTTCAAAATGACATTCTGAGATCATACTGACCCAGTTAAACAGATATTATAATAACTAGAAACCTCACATTTTCATTAAAGGAGAAAAAGGGGAGAAGCATAAGAAGGACATTTGATTTGGGCTATTTTTAAAATAGAAGACTATTTGAAGGAAATGTGTGAAATTTTAACATCTATTAAATGTGATTTAGAATAAGTGATTATCTATTACATTATTTTCTATATGTTTTCTGGTGTTTGGACTAGATCATAATTTAAGATTGAAAAATCAACTATCTTTGGGACTGGCATTGTGACACAGCAGGTTAAGCTGCTCCTGCAATGCCAACACCCCATGTGAATGCTTGTTTGAGTCCTGGGTTCACGTCTTTTTTTTTTTTTAATTTTTTTTTTTGACAGGCAGAGTGGACAGTGAGAGAGAGAGACAGAGAGAAAGGTCTTCCTTTGCCGTTAGTTCACACTCCAATGGCCACCGCGGCCGGTGCGCTGCGGCTGGCACACCGCGCTGATCCGATGGCAAGAGCCAGGTACTTATCCTGGTCTCCCATGGGGTGCAGGGCCCAAGGACTTGGGCCATCCTCCACTGCACTCCCGGTCCACAGCAGAGAGCTGGCCTGGAAGAGGGACAACCGGGACAGAATCCGGTGCCCCAACCAGGACTAGAACCCGGTGTGCCGGCGCCACAAGGCGGAGGATTAGTCTAGTAAGCCGCGGTGCCAAGGGTTCACGTCTTTTGATCCAGCTCCCTGCAAATGTGCATGAGAAAGCAATCCAAGATTATCAACTGCTTGGGTACCTGCCACCCATGTGGGAGACCCAGGTGGAATTCCTGGCTCCTAGCTGGCCTGGTCCGGCTCCAACCATTATGGTCATTTTGGGAGTGAACCAACAGATGGCAGATCTCTCACTCTCTTTCTCTCTCTCTCCCATAGATACAAATAAAGATATAGATGTAGTTATAGATATAGATGATAGATATAGATATATAAACATAGATATATGGATATATCTGCCTTTCAAATAACTGAATAAATCTTTATTTGAAAAAGTAACTATCTCAGCTACACAGCCAAATTGCAATACTAATAAAATTTAGACCCTCTGTTCTTGCTTTGCCAATCCCCATCTTTGATTAAACTTACTTGTTTTTCTTTTCCTGCATTCAGGCTACCCAATATTACTATACAAAGCATGAAAGTGTTAGTTGGTACCATTAAAACTTCACCCTGACCAATTTGAGATAGAGGCCTGCTGTTACTTAACATTTGGGTTTTTTCTCCTCTACTTTAATCAACTAGTATAATATTATCCATATGGGCTATCTCAAACACTTCACACTTGCTCAAACTTCAAGATATATTATCTAATTTCCTGAAAACTTTTTGACATTTCCTAAATTTCTTAGCCTCAAGCTTTGCAAGTTATGTACTTTGAAGTCATACTTTCTGTGGTGGTCATATTTCTAATAATTCTAGACTTGGTACCATACTTTGATATCTTACTCACAGAATTAATGATTAAAGTCAGAAGAGGTCAGCATTATATCAAGCATCTGTGATGTAAATATGTCTAAATGACCCTAAAATTTGTCTACTTCCTAATATTCACATCTTTGTGCAATGCCCCCGTCCCTTTTTGTGTAGAAGAAAATTTTTACTTCTTTATAACAAGAGACCATTGCAAAGATGATAGAATATCACTTACAATCTTACATTACATCATATAAAACTATACTTCAGCATACTAGAATGAAGGATTCTCCTTTCTGTCTTGATAAAGCTAGTAGTCATGTTGAGGAAGCCACATAGCAAGGAACTATAGAAGGACTTCAGCCAAGAGAAGTTTAGGCCATCAGCCATACAAGCTCAAGTAAGTAAATTCCACCAACAACTTGAATGAACTTGGAAGCAAGTTCTTCCCTAGCCATGTCCCCAGATGAATTCTCAACAAAAGAGTAGCATGTCAAACGAATAAAACAGCAAAATCGTTCCCCCTGATCAAGTGAGATTTTCTTTTTCCAGGGATGCAGGGATGGCTCAACATATGCAAATAAATAAATAAAATATAACACATCAACAGAATGAATGAAAAAAATCATATAGTCATCTAAATAGATGCAAGAAAAGCATCTGACAAAATATAATGCATATTCATGACATAAACCTTGATAAAACTAGATATATAATAAATATACCCGCCCTCCTCCATCCTTCTCTCCCTATCACTCTACCTTTTAAAAAAAATAACCAAACCATGACAATATCAATTTCTCTGCCTAATGGTTTTCACTGAGAAACTGGAAACTTCTGTCAAAACCCACTACCCAGTTTAATACTTTTTAGTATTGAACTATATGATCTAAAATAGCTGGCTTTCCAAGTTGGGCTTCAGGTACTTTCTAAAAATTCTTTGGTTGTTTAATAAAGCTCTGAATGAGAGCCCTTATTGTTCTGTTATAGGACAACTGCATTGAATGGAACCTCGAGATTCTCACAATGAACATTCTGGTAATTAGAGTGGGTGATATATATTACCTAAGTCTTTCTTTTTTAAAAAAAAAAGATTCATTTATTTATCTGAAAGAGTTACACAGAGAGAAAAGGAGAGGCAAAAAGAGAGAGAAAGAGAGAGAGAGAGAGAGAGAGAGAGAGAGGTCTTCCATTCGTTGGTTCACTCCCGAGTTGGCTGCAACGCCCGGAGCTCTGCCAATCCGAAGCCAGGAGCCAGGAGCTTCCTCCGGGTCTCCCCTGCAGGTGCAGGGGCCCAAGATCTTGGGCCATCTTCTACTGCTTTCCCAGGCCATAGAAGAGAGATGGATCGGAAGTGGATCAGCCAGGACTCAAACCGGTGCCCATAAGGGATGCAGGCACTGCAGGCGGTGGCTTTACCCGCTACGCCACAGTGCTGACCCCCTAAGTCTTTCTTAATAAAGTGTATTTCTGTCTAGATGAATATACTTTATTAGCATATGAACAAAGGAGGGGAGGTAGTCAGCAACCAGCATTTCACTGGACACACAATAAGTCCAAGGGGCAGAGGATCCAGAGATATAACCAAGAACAGAGCTGAGGACCAGCTACCAGTAGGAGCAAATAGGTGAGAAGGAGACTTAAGTGTGAGCCAAGTATAAAGTCAGCCTGCTTGCCTTTGCTCCACAGCTACTTTTACAAGGATAAATAGGTCATTGATCAGAGAATAGCCTGCACAGCTGGACAGACACGTCCACCAGCCTTGTCTCCCTGCTCTTACCTCACTGACTTGGAATTTCCTGAAATACCTTCCTTAGCTATCCTTTCAGACGTGAAGCCTACAAAATATGGTACATATGATTCTTAGTGTAACCATCCTGAAAACAAAACAAAAGCTTCAATCTTTCTCAGGATGTCCCATTTAAACCGTGTTTTTCTTCCACAAAGACAAACATTGTTGAGGCATTTGCCTACCTCCAATGACCCTGGATCCATCAGTAGAAGTATGCTTACCAGACTATAAAGCACTTACTGATTTCAAGACCAGAGCAGTATGACGAAGAACTTTTCTTCCCACAAACACTTTACAATATTGTGTTGGAAATGTTCTCCACTGCTTAGAATCAAAAGGAAAGTTGCATGTAAACGGTTTGCCCCCTGGATGAGAAGTGGTTGGTCAGTAGAAAATATGTCTCAAAAATGTGGCGTCACATTGGTGGGAGACTGGAGCAAAACTTGAATTCAAAACCAGCCACTTCGATGTTGGATGTGGCATCCAAAGCAGCATCATAATTGGTATGGCAGACACGTAACCCAAACACTTATTCTCTACAAAACTCATCCTCCAAATTAGCTAAAAAAAAAAAAAAATCCATGACTCACGTCCCCATTTTGGAATTCATTCTGCAAAACCATGCTACTTCTTTCTGACCTCTGCCCCATTGACTGGACTTTCCACTTTGTATGTTTGTTGACAGGTTGTATCAGCATAGTGTGAATTGGGGTAATAACCATAGCTAGGATAAAGATTCTGGGGGTAGGGATACACACCTCCATGGACTAGCTTATTTTCTGCAAGGAGATTATTTAAGTTTCCAGTCTTTGGTCATCAGAAAAACAATGAAAGACTTGTACAGAAAAAACGTGGTTTCACAAGTTATATAATGCCTTTAAAGGCATCCTAACTACAGCTATGGCAGGTGAAGCCCTCTTTCAATAGAAACTCCAGGGGCTTCATGTTTGTCCTTGCCTGCTGCTGTTTGGGATCACTTTCTGCTCATTCTGATCCTCAACCCAGCTTTGATCCCAAGACTGTTGGTCTGTTCTCATCCTACTCTTTCATTTTTAGTTCCTAATTCAGCTGTTTCATTATAACCTGGAGAGGATTTTCCACAAACTCAGCCTTGCCACTGCTCTTCTGAAACTGCTCAGGCCAAAAGGTCAGTGATTATATCCTCATGTTAAATAAAATTTTTATAGTCTCTGTAGTTCTTAGTATACCATTTCCATGTTTGACACTGGTGACATTCCCACCTCCTTTGAATTCTCTGTTACCATTTTATTGCTCTTCTCTGATTTTTCTCTTATCTCATTCTTCCTTCTTATCTGTCTGCTTCATGCGTTTCTCTTGTCACCAAGTATCCTCCCAAGAGCTTTAACCTTAATACTCTGTTCTTTCATGTTATAAATCAGCCAGGAGGTTTAGTGTCTACGTCTTTGATACAGTTTGTAGGTCAACTCCATAATATATATCTCTTGCTCAAAACATTCAACAGAGTTGTCTAATGGATATTTCCACATAGATAACCTGTGAAAATCTCAACATGCACATATTAAAATCTGTCATTTCTAACTTTTTTCCAAAGCCAGATCTTACTTCTGTATTCACAGTGAATGATCTGACTAAAGATGTAAATATTCAGACCAAATATTTGAGAGTGCATTCCTGTCACATACCCCCATCAAATCAGGCTACAAATCTCAGATTGTTTACCTTTTGAATGATTGCTGAATCTATCCATCCCTCTTAGTTCTCAGAGACCTGATTTAAGTTTTCTTCTACTTCTCCCCCCAAGTTTCAATGGTACCACCTAAAAGATTTCATTGCTACAAATCTTGCCTTCCATAAATGAAATTTCCATCTCTTACCAGAGTAATCTTCCTAAAACACAAATTTTATAAAGTCAACTCCTTGCACAAAATCCTCCAGTGGCTCTCTATCACATGTAGTATGTGGTTGAAAGTCCCTATTTCATTCCAAAACTCATAATTACATAACTTCTGCCTACTTCTCTAACCCCATCTCCTTGATATTCCCCAAAAAAACTCCTTCTTTCTAGCTATACAACCTCTAAATCCTTGGATGTCTTTGTATTGAATGGACCTCTCATCATCCTACAACCCCCTTTTTTGCCTAGTTACTTCCTACTTGTTGTAAACTGTACTCAGCTGTCACCAGCTCTTCTGCCTCACCAATTCTATTGTTAAGGCTTTCCACTGCATTTTCATTTGATATATTGAATCCTCTATTTCTAATATTTCATTTTGATTTCTCTTTAAAATTTCAATTTCATGGGAAAATTTTTCATTGATGTCATGTATGGATTTGTTTCTGATTACTTCTAAGTAATTCTACAATCAATTCCTTGAAATCTGTTTCTGGCATTTCTTCTATCTCTTCATCTTCACACTCTAATTTGAAGTGCTGTTGTGTTCCTTTGGGGGTACCATGTTGTCTTCCTAATTCTTTTTTCTTAAATTTCTGCATTTATTTTTAGGCATTTGTGGAGATACTTGTTGGTTGCTGGGTTTATTTTTCCCCCTCTGATGGCTTTTATCTCTGAACTCTGCCTCTGTAGCTTAGTGGAGTGTCTGTTCTTTCAGTTAATGACCAGAGGCGTATACTGGGTGTGGTCCAGGAGCTCAGTTCAGTGTTCCAGGAAGAGAGGAGTAACCAAGGTGACAGCCAAGTTCAGAGTGGTAAATCTCCTCTTTTTTATTTTTAATCAGAGGGAAGTGTTTTAATCAGAGGGGAGTGTTTAATAAGCTCTGTTGGCGTAGTCTCATGCTCACCTCCCAGTGAGCACCATATTCCTCTGCATTATCTCAAGAACTACACAAAGGATCTGTGCAGTCCTCAGTGCAAGTGTGGATCCTGCAACTGTGACTCAACAGGCAATTAGGGAGCCCTGAGCATGTGGAGCTGCCCACAGTGACTGCTCAGAGACCATGCCACACTCTGCGCCCTCCCATGCAGCCACAGTGTTTTCACAATCCATCCAGCACACAAGGCTCCCACATTCATGAGCACCCAGCCCCATCAGTTCTCCCAGCCAGACTCAGGAATCTAGTCTCAGCTGTTTGGTGGGTGCATGGAAACAAGCTGGCACAGCTGTTACATATGGCCAAAATGGTGCCTGTCTTCTCTCAGCTAGTTACAGGACACTGGTGTTGGGTGGTTGGGGCGAGAGAAACGTGCTCTCCCCTTTTTTGTGCCTCTAGGTTGGCGGCTACACTGTCCCCCATAGGGCTCCAAGCTGTACTCATAATAGGCTCTTCCTGCATCATCATCGCCAGTAGCTTGGCTGCTGCAGTCTGATCTTACTTCATTCTCCAAAGCTGGTGCTGAGGTTCTCAGATACTGGGGTTGTGAGATTTGTGCATCCAGACTCTCCACGTAGTTCCAGTGTCCCTCTAATTTGTGTAGTATCTCCTCTGCTGTTTTCTCCATAACTCTTCTCTGAGATTGCACTCTCTCCTCTTTTTTTTTTTTTTTTTTTTTGGTCTTCTCCTAGAGTAGAGCAGTAAGCTCTCTCCCTATTCCACCATTTGGAATGGTATTTTGGAATACCCAGAGCAGGCCTTTAATAAATAATTTCTTAGAGAAAGGGAAGGAAGAGGAGCAGGCAGGTTTGTAAAATCTATTTTTTTTAATTTTTTATTTTTTTTAACTTTTATTTAATGAATATAAATTTCCAAAGTACGGCTTATGGATTACAATGGCTTCCCCCCCATAACGTCCCTCCCACCCGCAACCCTCCCCTTTCCCACTCCCTCTCCCCTTCCATTCACATCAAGATTCATTTTCGATTCTCTTTATATACAGAAGATCAGTGTAGCATACATTAAGTAAAGATTTCAACAGTTTGCTCCCACACAGAAACATAAAGTGAAAAATAATAGATGATTTTTTAAATGATGATGAAATCAGATCAGACCTATTGTCATGTTTAATCCCAGTGAGAGTCAAGTTGGGAACTGATAATTTCTTTTTTTTTTTTTACAGAAGATCAGTTTAGTATACATTAAGTAAAGATTTCAACAGTTTGCACCCCCATAGAAACACAAAGTGAAATATACTGTTTGAGTACTCATTATAGCATTAAGTCTCAATGTACAGCACATTAAGGACAGAGATCCTACATGAGGAGTAAGTGCACCGTGACTCCTGTTGTTGACTTTACAAATTGACACTCCTGTTTATGGCATCAGTAATCTCCCTATGCACCAGTCATGAGTTTCCAAGGCTATGGAAGCCCCGTGAGTTCTCCGACTCTTATCTTGTTTAGACAAGGTCATAGTCAAAGTGGAGGTTCTCTCCTCCCTTCAGAGAAAGGTACCTCCTTCTTTGAAGACCTGTTCTTTCCACTGGGATCTCACTCACAGAGATCTTTCATTTAGGTTTTTTTTTTTTTTTTTTTTTTTTTTTTTGCCAGAGTGTCTTGGCTTTCCATGCCTGAAATACTCTCATGGGCTTTTCAGCCAGATTGGAAAGCCTTTAGGGCTGATTCTGAGGCCAGAGTGCTGTTTAGGACATCTGCCATTCTATAAGTCTGTTGAGTATCTCACTTCCCATGTTGGATCACTCTCCCCTTTATTTATTCTATCGGTTAGTATTAGCAGGTACTAGACTTGTTTATGTGCTCCCTTTGACTCTTAGTCCTTTCATTATGATCAATTGTGAACAGAAATTGATCACTTGGACTAGTGAGATGGCATTGGTACATGCCACCTTGATGGGATTAAATTGGAGTCCCCTGGTATGTTTCTAACTCTACCATTTGGGGCAAGTCAGCTTGAGCATGTCCCAAATTGTACATCTCTTCCCTCTCTTATTCCCACTCTTATGTTTAACAGGGATCACATTTCAGTTAATTTTCAACACTTAAGAATAGCTGTGTATTAATTACAGAATTAAACCAGTCATATTAAGTAGAACAGACAAAAAAAACTACTAAGAGGGATAATGTATTAAGTTGTTCATTAACAGTCAGGGCTATGCTGATCAAGTCACCATTTCTCATAGTGTCCATTTCACTTCAACAGGTTTCCTTTTTTGTGTTCAGTCAGTTGTCACCGATCAGGGAGAACATATGGTATTTGTCCCTTTGGGACTGGCTTATTTCACTCAGCATGATGTGTTCCAGATTCCTCCATTTTGCTGCAAATGACTGGATTTTGTTGTTTCTTACTGCGGTATAGTATTCTATAGAGTACATGTCCCATAATTTCTTTATCCAGTCTACCGTTGATGGGCATGTAGGTTGGTTCCAGGTCTTGGCTATTGTGAATTGAGCTGCAATAAACATTAGGGTGCAGACCGCTTTTTTGTTTGCCAATTTAAATTCCTTTGGGTAAATTCCAAGGAGTGGGATGGCTGGGTTGAATGGTAGGGTTATCTTCAGGTTTCTGAGGAATCTCCAGACTGACTTCCATAGTGGCTTAACCAGTTTGCATTGCCACCAACAGTGGGTTAGTGTCCCTTTTTCCCCACATCCTCGCCAGCATCTGTTGTTGGTAGATTTCTGAATGTGAGCCATTCTAACTGGGGTGAGGTGAAACCTCATTGTGGTTTTGATTTGCATTTCTCCGATTGCTAGTGACCTTGAACATTTTTTCATGTGCCTGTTGGCCATTTGGATTTCCTCTTTTGAAAAATGTCTATTGAGGTCTTTGGCCCATCTCTTAAGTGGGTTGTTTGTTTTGTTTTTGTGGAGTTTCTTGATTTCTTTGTAGATTCTGGTTATTAACCCTTTATCTGTTGCATAGTTTGCAAATCTATTTTCCCATTCTGTCGGTTGTCTCTTCACTCTCCTGACTGCTTCTTTTGCAGTACAGAAACTTCTCAATTTGATGCAATCCCAATAGTTGATTTTGGCTTTGACTGCCTGTGCCTCCCAGGTCTTTTCCAAAAATTCTTTGCCTGTGCCAATATCTTGAAGGGTTTCTCCAATGTTCTCTAATAACTTGATGGTGTCAGGTCATAGATTTAGGTCTTTAATCCATGTTGAGTGGATTTTTGTGTAAGGTGTAAGGTAGGGGTCTTGCTTCATGCTTCTGCACGTGGAAATCCAGTTTTCCCAGCACCATTTATTGAATAGACTGTCCTTGCTCCAGGAATTGGTTTTAGATCCTTGATCAAATATAAGTTGGCTGTAGATGTTTGGATCAGTGCAGCTTGGGCCGTTGTGGCCAATTAGGGAGTGAACTAGTGGATGGAAGACCTCTCTTTCTCTGCCTCTCCTTCTCTCTCTGTGTAACTTTCAAATAAATAAATTAATTTAAAAAAAAAAAAAAACAGAACCCTTTCATTCTAAAGAAAAAAAGAAACAATTTCAGTTTGATTAGATAAGACAATGTATCTAGTTAGTGGCCTAAAAACTGTTGCCCACATAAATTAAACAGATTTTGGAGCTGCTGGACATCTATTAATATAGTGAAATCTAACCTCAAAAAGATTAATCTGCCCAAGTTGATAAAGTGACCCCACTTTTTTATTCTATTTCTTCTTTTTTTTTATTCTTATTTCTTCTTTCTTGGAAGGAGACAATTAAGGATAAGAAAATTAAGTAACCAAAAGAGCCTGAGGAAGGGCCTTTGACTTTTTATTTAAAAAGAAATACAGTGGAATTTCCTGATGTTATTTTATCCAAATCGACTTTGAAGTTAAAGCTGTTTTATTCTCTACTAATAGGCACTAAAGACGGACAAATCCATGGTGACAACTACTAGGAGTTATCTTTGCAAAAGTATTATATCTTGTGTATGCTTCTGTGTCTAAGTGTGTTTACTATTAGAATGTCTGTATCTATTAATCATACAGTAATTCAGATTACCTGCCAGCCTCCAACTTTCAAATTAATTTTGAACTCTCAATTTCCAAGACTATCCCCACTAAATCCACAATCAATCAGTTGCTCAAGCCTGTAAAATACAATTCTAAAATTAGTCTTGTATTTATCCCCATATATTGGTTTAAATTGCTATGTATTTATTTATTTTATAAGGAAGGCAGAGAGAGACAGACATCTCATCTGCTGTATCCCAAAATGCCTGCAACAGCTGGAGCAATGGCAGCCTGAAGCCAAGAGCCAGGAACTCAGTCTGGGTCTGCCACATGAGTGGCAAGGAAAAACTACTTGAGCTATCACCACTGCCTCCAAGGGTGTGCATTAACAGGAAGTTGGCATTAGGAGCAGAACCAGGACTCCAGTGAGGGATGCAGGTATCCCACGCAGCATCTAAGCTGCTATAACAAACACCCACCCTGGTCCCTAACTCTGTATTCTTTACAATTCTATCAAAGATTAAAACTTTATTTCTAATCTATACAATTTTTCCTAACCTATATTATTTTCTAGTAGCACCATCTATACTATTTTCTAATCTATATTATTTCGACAGCCTTCTTACTTCTAATCATCAGTTCTTTTCCACTTCATTCAACACTACACATTGTTGACAAAATAAGCTGCCAAAATCTAGGTGTACAAAGCATGGCTCTGACTATGTCACCCCTGTGGCACCTATAAGAACATCAAATGAAGATAAAGTGTCCCAACAAATATTTTTGAGACTCACAACTGTTTCCATACTAAAACCTAAGTACCTTTGTCGTGGCATGCAGAGAATTATAGGATCACAAAACTGTTGAAAAGAAACTTAAATATCATCTGCACAAGGCTTCTTAAGTTCCATCCTCAAGTACCCTCAAGTACACTTCCCTGTCTTAGCTTTTCCACTGCCTTTAACACAACCTGTGATGCAGGCAGATTAAACTAATTATCCTGCCTTTGACATTTCTCCCTCCATAACTATCCTCAAACTCCTCCCTCTGCCTGAAGTTCCTGTTCTTGGCATCTGTTAAAATGTACTCACCTCTCTAAATTCCAGATCAGATGTTCCTTCTTTGACAAATGCTTTCTAATCCTTGTTAATTAGAAACCATCACTCCTTGAGCTTTTACAACTCTGCTTTAATCCTTTCTGAAAGCATTAAAACATTCTATCCCATATTACAAATATTACTGCGACATCTACTATCATTGCCACTTAGCGGCAAACTCCTAAAGGATAGAGACCTTAGCCTATCTATTTGTGTTCCCCTCTGTTTATTTTCTCCTGCCTTTCAAGAAAAAAAGATATTGCTGTTTGGAATCTGCTATTTTTAATTTTTTCTCAGAAAGTAATGATAGAAGAGAAAATTACAGTATTTCAATTGAGATTTCACATTTTAAGTACCAACTGCTAGAATTATTTTGGGAAAAAATAGTGTTCGGCCCCAGGCCTTTATCAAGTAGTAAACATGTCAGATTGTTAAACAATTTTATTCAAAATATTTATAAAGAATCCAAAATGCAGGGAAAATCTTTGGAGGATGCAGAAGCATATGCACCTTGAAGTCATTCAGTCTAGTTTGGATCCTAGCTGACTTCTTATAAGTGGTACAGCCTTGAGCAAAACATTTAATTACTCAAGGTTTCACATTTCTCATCGATCAATGAGAATAACACCTACATTTGGCTAACATTCCTAAAACATAGGAAATGCTCAAAAAATAATACTTTCTTTTCTCCATTTCATACTGGTCTAAAAAGAGGCCAAACAGATTAACCACAGGTCTGTGTTAACTTCTGTTCAAATGTCAAATCTGCAATGATTTGAATCATCTCACTACACTTGAAAACAACAATCCTAGGGAAACCAGAGAAAAAGAAAAGCCACAGTTCTGGGGATCTAACCTAGCCAGGGATGAATCACTACAATGACTGCAAACCTGTTTTTGGTAGATGATGATTTCAGGTTTGGGCAGTAAAATCAAGTGCCATTAATCTACTATATTAGAGTCACTTCTTTACAGTTTTTCATGATGATTAACCATTGAGGCCATATCTCACAATTACAAATATGCTTCAACCCTGAAATGTTCCCAATAAATTTACCATCTTTCTCAAATGGATGTTTTACTGTCAGAATAGTTTCTTATCCTGCCATACGGGCACAGAGCAATAATAGTTTAAACAAGTTCAGCAAAAGCACAAAAATAGATGTTTTATAAGGTTTCAATTACACCTTCATTAGAAAAGTCTATTTTTAATAAGAATTATAAATCTTCCCATTCCCAGCTTCCTAGTTCCTCTGGACCCCTTATAAAGCACAAACCTCTCCAAACAAAGGAGAACCAAGCATCCCCAGAGTGTGAACGCTATAAACCCAAGACACTGCCAATCTTAATTACAAACTGCATTTTCCAAGTCTGTTGTGTCGCTCCCCCTCTTCGTGGAGGAACGACACTAAACCCTGCCTAGGCTTCATATCCGAGTCACAGCACCATTATGTCGCTCCCCCTCTTCGTGGAGGAACGACACAGGACCCTGCGCTGTTCTTTTGTCTGCTCGGCCCTCCCCGGGTTTGCTGCTGGTTCTTCCCGGGTTGGCTACCGTCCCTTCCACCTCCGTGGAAGGGCGGTTCCCCCTGGCCACTTTCCCCACTTCCGCGGGGGAGCGGCACACCGCCGGCCGGCCGGCTCTCTCGGGGGCTGCACAGATGTTCCTTCAGATAGACGTTCCCCTTAGATGTTCCTGGTGCATGTTGTCTCTCTCCTCCTTTATAGTCCTCTTCCACCAATCCGTGCTCTGCTACCCACACGCTGAGCGCGCTGCTTTCCTCCAATCAAGATCAGCTCCTGCAGCTCAGTCAATCAAATTGGCGAGAGGCAGCTGCGTAGAAGTTGTTACTCCCTTCTCAGCGCCATATTGTGGGAGAGCAGATGCATAGAATAAGTCTTAATTCCAGTAACTTAGTCTAGTCCGAGTTTATTCCCACATGTTGTTTTCATTAATCCCGTGGCCTTAAGATCTATGGCAACCCTTAACAAAGCTATATGCTGGGTGAGAATCAAAGTGCCACTGGAATACACTATTTTTTTTAAAAGGAGACAGGAGAGGACAGCACTGTGGTATATAGTGAGTAAAGCTGCCACCAGCAATGCCGGCATTCCATATGGACACCAGCTGGAGTCCCAGCTGCTCCACTTCCCAAGCAGATCTCTGGGAAAGCAGTAGAAGATGGCCCAAGTTCTTGGGCCTCTGCACCCGTGTGGGAGACCTGGAAGAAGTCCTGGCTTCTGGCTTCAGATGAGCCCAGCTCTGGCCATTGCAGTCATTTGGGGAGTGAACCAGCGGATGGAAGATTCTCTCTCTGCCTCTGCCTCTCTGTAACTCTTTCAAATAAATAAATCTTCGAAGAAAAAAAAAAGGTGGGGGGGATACAGGAAATGTGGGATGAGTCTGGGTTTTATTCTGTTCTCAACAACCTGCTGCCAAAGTATCAAAGCAATTTGACTCAACCACCACTTATCATATGCTTGTGTATGCTGGGTATTGAGTATAAAAACACAAATAAGAAAAGATATGGTTTAAGTTCTTACACTGGAATTTATGAAAAAATGACAGTGGGCAAGTTATGATATAGGCATGTGTTTTAAAAGGCAAAATAAAATCAGCCTTCCTAACAAGTGAAGAATAGCTTCAGAGGGGTTGTCAAGAAAGAAAACTCTGAGGAAAATGGCATGTGCTCTCTAGCCTGTGGTGTCCAGGCCAAGGAACCAGGTCACCCACTTGAGCTCAGCCCTGTCCTTTGTTATCTGGGCAGCTCTCCCCTGTGTCCTGCTCTGAACACTACATAACAACGTGGTCCCTGCCCTAAAGGCTAACAATTCAGTCTGGAGAGACAGCTTGTTCTGACACACTCCTAAATAAGCTCAGAATGTACAAGAGAAAAGCCAGATCAAATCTGAGGGAACAGCAACAGAAACACAGTAAATCTACGATGACTCGCTGACCTAACTTACGACCTATAAAAATCATTGTTCTTCCTTGGACAAAGGATGTGCTCACAGCCATCACTGTGCCAAACACGCAGCTTGATAAATCAATTTATTTCAAACTGATACATGGTCCAGAAAATAATATGGCTTTAAATAACTTTGAAAAATATTTCTAGTCTCTGAGAGAATTTGCACATTTTTAGATGAGGCTTGCACAGCATCTTAAAAATACTTCATTAATTCAGCAAATAACTGCTGAGTTCCTGGTACGTGCACAACACAGTACAAGGTATTAGCAGGCATAAATAAGAAAGCTCTGTCCCTGAGGCATTTCTATCAAAAGCAAAACTTAAAAAGGTAGAACCTAATATTTATTACTTGCTTCTGATTGCATATATTTATCCTAATTATATAATTAGATGCAATCATGCTGAAAACAAAAGGGAGACTGAATTTTATTTTAGGAAAGCTCTCTTGAGGCACATATTTAACAAAAGAAGAACACCATGTGATCCAAGTGCCAGAAGACAAAAATTCAGTCAACACTATCAATACCAAAAAAGACCACAAAAGTCCAACCATAAGTGCTTATGACTGAAGGCAAGAAGAAGCAGTGATCACAGAATGTACCGAAAGAAATTTACAGTGTGTGAGGTGCTCTAAAACATCATGCTTGGGAGAAACCTGAAGGATTATCAAATATAACTCCAGGATTTGGTGGATTTAATAATTAAATATTTTCTTAAAAATTCTTTTTAAAACACCAATGCTTTGCTAATTAATCAAAGGAGACTCTGATTCCTTGCCACACAATTGTTTTCTTTATCTATCATATAAGCCCAAAATATTTGCTTACATTTTAAAAACCTCAATGTACTATCTGCTCTTTATATTGGTTGAATTCCACTAATTCTAAGAAAAGAGAACACAGGGGCCGGTGCCATGCCGTACTAGGTTAATCCTCTGCCTGCGGTACCTACATCCCATATGGGCGCTGGGTTCTAGTCCCAGTTGCTCCTCTTCCAGTCCAGCTCTCTGCTGTGGCCTGGGATAGCGGTAGAAGACGGCCCAAGTGCCTGGGCCTCTGCACCCACATGGGAGACCAGGAGGAGGCACCTGGCTCCTGGCTTCAGATCACCGCAGCTCCGGCCGTTGCGGCCATTTGGGGAGTGAACCAGCAGAAGGAAGACCTTTCTCTCTGTCTCTCTCTCACTGTCTATACTCCACCTGTCAAATAAATAAATAAAAATCTTTAAAAAAAAAAAAAAGAGAGAGAGAGAGAACACAAAAAAGGAAGACGGGAAGGGGAAGGGAGAGAAATGGAGGGGGAGGAGAGGGAGAGGGGAAGAGAGGAGAAGGGAGAGGAGGGGATGGAGGGGAGGGAAGGGGAGGGAAGGGACAATAGCTGTGGCCTTTGAGACACTACATCATTGCCATCATGGTCACAGGTGTTTCACTAAGCTGCATCAACAGGGTCAGGAAGTTGGGAGAGTGGTGATAGCAAAGTCTAGCCCCCTTAGATGACTCAGTGGAACACTTATACACTTATTCAATTCCCTACCCCTCACCTCACAACCATACAATATTTGATAATTATGTCACTTCCAGTTTAGGACTATTATTTAAAAAATTAGCAATATGGATTGTGGTTTGGAAAGCTATTCTTACTAGAGATAACATATTACAGGCAACAATGTATGCATATGTGGACATATATTATCATTTTACTTCTGCTGCCTGAGAGCAGATAGATTATTACCTAAAATTGTGAAGGAACTGGCAAGCAATGATAGTGAACAAAGGTAAGTTATCTGCAGTTCTATGTAGTATTGGTTGAGGCAGGGGCCCAAAGAACAGACAAGGGCATTTGACCACAGGACAAATGATCAGCTTTCCCACTCTAGCTGGAAGGTCTAACAACTGGGACCCCTGTTCTAAACATGACTATTGATTTCCATGTCATAAGTCTATTTTTTATTGCAACTAAAACCTGTCAGAAAGTTATTCCAAGAGCTACCAAGTGTACTGTACTCTTGGTACAGTTCACTTTCTAACCTGGTGTTGCATGAAGAGTAGCCCTATTTCCACTCACCAGGACTAATTCACATCCCAACCAAAAGATCAATGGAGAGCATGTTAATAACAAAACCCCATCTTCTCCTCTGTTGTTTGAATGTCTAAGTCTAAAGACGGAAAGTAAGTGAAACCTTAAAATGGTGGTTCCACTTGATTAGTCTAGATGTTAAAAGGGTTAGGATTATCAAAGAGTTACTATAAGAGGAAGTGAAGAAACCTTTGAAATTCAACTCTAATACAAATTTTAAAGTAATTTTTAAATATTTCAGGTGCAGAGTTACTGTTAGTAAGTATATACTTCAGTGATGTTTCTGGGTATAAGACTACGAACACTATGTACTTTTATAATCCCAAAACCAACAGAATGCCTTGTGTTCAACAGGTTTAGGAAACATTTGCTATTTGTGACAATGATTATATATATATATATATGAATAATGCATGGTATACCTTACACATATATTAGCGAAAATAAAACAAATCATCTAATTTTCGCAACAGTCCTGTAAAATATTGATAGCATTATTATCTATTTACAAAGAAATTGTATTTATGAGAATCTACATTTCTTAACAAAGGTAACAGAGATTAAAAGTGACAAAGTTGGGGTACCATCACTGTGGTGTAATGGGTTAAGCCTCTGCCTGTGGCACCAGCAATCTCATCTGGTCACCAGTTCAAGTCTCGACTGCTCTTCACTTCTGATCTAGCTCCCTGTTAATGTCCAGGAAAACCAGTACAAGATAATCAAGTGCTTGAGCCATTGCACTGACATGGGAGAACTGGAAGGACCTTGCAGCTCCTGACTTCAGATAGGCCCAGCTTCAGCCCGTTGCAGCCATTTGGGGAGTGAACCAGTGGATGGAAGACCTCTGTTTCTGTCTCTGCTTCTTGGTGTCTATAACTCTGCCTCTCATATAAATAAATAAATCTTCTTTTAAAAAGTGATAAAGTCAAGTCTCAAAGCAATCTCTATACTGAAGATGTAGTGTGTGTGTATATATACATATATATACACAAAGATATATATATACATATATATATACAAAGATATATATATCTTTGGTGTGACCACAGAAATAATGCCTCTGAGCACCAAAGTTCCTACAAGTGAATTAAGTCTCTTGTTTCTAAACTCCTCTTCAGAAACTTGCTGAGTTAAGCAACACATGAGCCAAATGTAGAACATCACAATCCAGTTTATCAGTGAAGAAAATAACTTATTCTAGAAAGCCTGAATATGTTCCTTAAAGTTCATTTGAATACAGCACCACATAGTGCCTTACTAATACTTACAGAACTCAAAAAAGTGTTCGGAAGGCACACGTCTTTTCTCTCCCTGAACCCTATTATCAATACCCCCATCAACAATTTAATTTTAAAAAACAAAATAATATTTCTAGAAAATAGTGACCTGTGACATATTTTTATAAAAGCATGGAATATATAATGAAATTTTATAAACAAAATAAGGAAATCTGAATACTCTTTGAGTGTTTCCTTGTAAATATATGGAAAGCACATATTAGGAACATTTTATTCATGTTTATTATTTTATAGAATAAAAGATAAGACAGGCTCAGCATATCCAGAGACACAGTGGAAAAGCAGCAGTCCTCTGAATAAAAGGGAAAGATTAGATTTTATGAGAAAGAAACATTTCAAGCTCTAATTGTACTATTACTAGTTCTCACTGCATTTTTCCCATGATAACCAAGTTTGCATCATTTCCTTTTCATGAAATAACAGAAACCCAATGAAACTGAAAAATCATCCAAGTTCTTGTAGAAATGTATATGTGTGGGGCCAGCATTGTGATGCTGCAGGTAAAGCTGTCACCTGCTATGCCAGCATCCCATATGGGTGCCAGTTTGCATACCAGCTGCTCTACTTCTGATACAGCTCCCTGTTAATGACCTGAGAAAAGCAGCAGATGATGGCCCAAGGGCTTAGGCCACTCCATCCATGTGGGAGACACAGATGAAGCTCTCAGCTTCTAGCTTCAGCTCCCAGCTCAGCCCTGACTGTTGCCATCTGGGAGTGAACCCATGGATAGAGAATCTCTCTCTCTCTCTCTCTCTCTCTCTCTCTCTCTGATTCTCTCTTTTTTAAAAAAAAATATATATTTATTTATTTGAAAGTCAGAGTTACACAGAGAGAGAAGAGGCAGAGAGAGAGAGAGAGAGAGAGAGAGAGAGAGAGGAGAGAGGTCTTCCATCCACTGGTTCAATACCTAGATGGCCACAACAGCCGGAACTGCACCGATCTGAAGCCAGGAGGCAGGAGCTTCTTCCAGGTCTCCCACACGGGTGCAGGGGCCCAAGGACTTGGGCCATCTTTTACTGCTTTCCCAGGCCATAGCAGAGCGCAGGATTGCAAGTGGAGCAGCTGGGTCTCAAACCGGTGTCCATATGGGATGCCAGTACTTCAGACCAGGGCGTTAACCCTCTGCCACACAGTGCTGGCCCTCTCTCTGTCTCTTTAAAAACAGAAAAAGAAAGAAATGCATGTATGTACCAAAATACTTCAGTTGTGTACTATAAAGTTTAAGATTTGTAGTGAAAAAACAGAGGCTGATTTTTAAAATACACAGAGAGTAGAATCGACATGATCTGGTAACTGATTAGATGGAGAGATGAGAAACTGAAATTTGTGCATCCTCCATAGTTGCCTAAAGAAGTGAAACATTGTAGTGGAGAACTAGAGTTGAATTGATTGGAGAGAAAGAATGCAATGAGGAAGAAAATCAGGAGTTTGAAAGTTGATCTGGAGATGCTTCCCAAATACTGATTATATGAAACTGTTAATATGATAAAAACTGAAATCATCATCTTAGAGAAATTTTGGCTCCATGTGCTCTATTTACAAATACAAATGATATGATTGGTTATTTAAGAGAAGAAAAGAAGATCAGGACAAACTGATCTTCAAGGTGACTGACACCTCATTTTAATAAGAATTCATTCTGAATCTTACAGTGGCTATTATAAAAATTACCTTACAACTTATGTTAAATTAATGGACCTCAGCACATAAAACATACAAGCTATCTTCTTTATAATTATTCATGCATGGTTTACAGTCATAGCCTTAATAATTATAAAACCAAAAACAGAGGTTTTAAACTATGTGGATTTGTTTAACCTATTAGACTTCTTAAATAAAATGAAAAATGTCATTAACTAGAAACAAACCCCAGTAAAAGTGAGGTTAAGGATAATGAAAAAGCAACAGTGACATCTGCTGTCTGTTTTTATAGTTAAAATTATCCTTTTACTTCATCAATTTTCCTCAATTTTCTTCTACATTTATCATCATCATATCTATAATATCAGAAATGCTTTGATGGTGAATTATATTCTGTCTACTCTGGTGATCTGCTCTGGAGAGTAATCTGAGGCAAACTATTCTGTGAATCTGAGTGCATCACTTTTAAATACTCTGTCCAGAGATTTCGCCATAATTTAGAATGTATAATGATGGCTTCCATGAACTACTGAGAGGTTAATAATCTTATTGCTATTGTTCTTTACATTCTGTCAGAAATGCTTTTAAAAATAAAATAAGTTGAGGCTGGCATTGTGGAACAGTGAGTTAAGCTACTGCCTGAAATGCCAATATCCCATTTGTGCACCAGTTCGAGGCCTGGCTACTCCACTTTCTATCCAGCTCCCCGCTATTTTGCCTGGGAAAGCAATGAAAGATAGCTCAAATACTTGAGCCTCTGCACCCACGTGGGAGACCTGGAGGAAGCACCTGGCTCCTGGCTTCAGACTCACCCAACACCAACCGTTGTGGCCATTTGGGAAGTAAACCAGCAGATGGAAGATCTCTCAATCTCTCTCTCTCTCTCTCTCTCTCTCTCTCTCTCTCTCCCTCCCTCCCTCCCTCTCTTTCTGTGTGTGTGTGTGTAACTCTGACTTTCAAATAAATAAATAGATCTTTAAAAATAAAAATAAAATGAATTTATCTTAATCTCTATGATAATATAGGAACTAGAATACAATTACCATTACAGCATTTAGATTCTTGCATGGAAGACGAGGAACAGAGATTATAGCTTCAAAACTGAAAATCCTTCAAGATGTCTGAAATACCACCACCACAGAATCACATCCTTAATGGATGTGCCACATGAAGTTCTTACCTGTTTCACGATGTTAATTTTCATCCTAGAAGAATAAGACATTGGCCCATTAATGAACAGTAGCTCTTTGGAGAAAGGCACTCATTCAGATAGATATTTCTCTTAAGCTTTTTAGTTGGAGGAGAAAGGAGAATCATTTTGTCATTGAGTTCTTTGCCAAACAGGGAAGGCAGGACTGGGGAGGACTGAGTAGTCAGGGTGTGAGGACACTAAGTAGAGGTCAGAAGGAAGGAAAGCAACACAGGAAATGGAGAATAACAACACCACAGACAAACCTGGATGCCTTTATAGTTTCCAGAATGCCCATAGAAAAAGTTTACATGCATATTGAGTAAACAGTGACCAAGAGCTGTGAAACAATGAAAAGCAAAGAACCAAGAAGATGCCTCACTCTTAAACCAGTGATGCAGGGCCAGAAAATCACAGGAAAGAGTAAGTTTCCCCAGTACATTCATCTTGTTTGGGCAGAGAAGGCGATTTTTCTTATTTGGTAAAAGATGGAAGGACTGCTACTCAGTCTCTGTCTCTAAGCTGTGACAAATTACATCTCCCCTTCACTGACAAGCTCACCACAAAGGCTGATCTCAAAGCTGCACGTAAGAGAAAACAATGCATATATAAAGGTTATTGGTTTGATAAAAGAAAATCCATTTTTTATATGATAGTATAAAAAATCCTCTATTGGCATGAAGCAGTGTACATTCTAGGGAAAAGTGAAATTCAAGAGTTCATATGGGAAAAAGAGATCATTTGCTCTGTTTATTCTTGCCTGAGCAGGCACATTCTAAATTGATCACCAGTGAAGAATAGGATAAACATTCGGGAACAAATGTGTCTATGCTCCTGATCCAGACATTTGAAGAAAATATATATAAAGCCTTTAAATAAAACAAATTTTCTCAGATATTCAGTAAAGGCAATATAATCTGGTTATCTAAGGTCATGATGAGAGTTCCAATCCAATGAAGTGATGTTTTTTAATAAACTCATTATTTGATTATTTAACCTCTAAACACTGAATCATGGAGCAGATGATCAAAATTAGCACTGAAGAGAGCAGTGGCTATTCCAAGATGAGGAAGCCATGGACTCTGAACCCACTGAGCTTAATAGATGAATAGGAAATAAACATATACAAAAGACAAACATTTTCTTTCCTGTGATATTCTGGTCCTGTATCACTGGCTTAAGAGTTAATAAATAGTCTTGGTTCTTTTTATTGCCACTATTAATTCAACATCTATGTGAAGATTGTTTTAAGGGGATTTGAGGTAGAGGGTAGGCCCCAAAGAGAGGGTACTCAGTGCTCCATAAGGAAATCAGGAAAGGCTCTATTCAGAAGCGAAATGTGAGAAGGTATTCAAAATATAAACCCAGGGTCCAGCATTGTAGCATTACAAGTAAAGCTTCCACCTGCAATGCCAGCATCCCTCACGGGCACCAGTTCAAGTCCCAGTTGCTCCACTTCCAATCCAGCTCCCTGGTGATGGCCTGGGAAAAGCAGAGGAAGATAACGCAAGTGATTGGGCCCCTGCCATGCATGTGGGAGACCTGAGAGCTCTTGGTTCCTGGCTTTTGCCTGGCCTAGCCCTGACTATTGTGGCCATCTTGGGAGTGAACTAGTGCTAGTGAATGAAAAAAATCTCTCTCTCTCTCTCTCTCTCTCTCTCTCTCTAACTCCAACTTTCAAATACGTAAACAAATCTTTTATTAAAAAATATATATGGACATGAGGGAGACTGGCATTTTATGAAAAAGAAGGTGAGGAGACAAGCTCTACAACCACACGGACTGTTAGGGAAATCTAGGTCAGCATGGTTGACCATAGGATGGATGTTAAGGAGGGGCAGGTTGAGTAATGGGACCGAGGAGAAGGGAGAAGTCTTAACCTAGAAGGGTCAGTGTGATATGGCTCAATTAAGCTCAACATCAACTTTATAGCTATCATCTGGGTTTTTTCGTTTGTTTTGAAAACATGAGCATGAGAAACCTTCCCAGTCATATTTCCTTATAAGGAAAGGATTTTACATTATATCTCCATTGATTTGGGAAAAAAGATCACAATAAATATTTTTGAAAAATGAATCTTGGTGAATAATTCCTAATAATTTAACAGTAAAATAAATGATACCATAAAAATGAGGACAGTGTCCTAATAAAATACTAAGGATTTGTGTCATTTTAAATGCTTTCTTCGCAATCTTAGTGCCTGAAGATTATTTATCTGTAAGTTGTGGTCCTAAGAACAATTGGGACAACAAACCATTCATAGATACTGTTTGTCTTCATTAAACATTCTTTCTGGGCACATAACGGGAAATTTTCCATTCAACCAGTACTTGGTCATGGATGATACTGGATTTCCCAAGAGCTTGTATGCCAAGACTTAAGGGCGCTGGAAAGACATCTGGTAAAGGCTATGAGAGCCACCTGTACTGTAGAAAAATATTTTGGTTCCAGCAGGAGCTTCTGTGCTTTTCTCCTGACTGCACTGATAGATAGGTGCCTCCTTAATTACAAAGTTCAAGCTCTTGTCCTGATGGTTGATGTACAATGTAATACTTTATCCATTTTAGTATTTTTTTTGTTCTAGTATCATTGGTTGAACTCTGTAATTAATACACAATTATTCTTAGGTGTTTAAATTTTAACTGAAAAGTGATCCCTGTTAGGAATTTGGAAAACATTATGTTGAGTGAAATAAGCCAATCCCAAAGGGACAAATACCACTTGTTCTCCTTGATAGGTGACAACTAACTGAGCACCAAAAAGGAAACCTGTTAAAGTGAAATGAACACTATGAGAAACGGTGACTTGATCAGCCCTCACCCTGACTGTTGATGAGCAGCTTAATATGTTATCCCTCTTGGTATTTTTGTTTGTTTGTTCTACTTAATACTTTTGGTTGAATGCTGTAATCAATACACAATTCTTCTTAAGTGCTTAAACTTTACTGAAAAGTGATCGCTGTTAAATATAAGAGTGGGAATAAGAGAGGGAAGAGATGTGCAATTCGGGACATGCTTAAGCTGACTTACCTCAAACAGCAGAGTTAGAAACATACCAGGGGATTCCAATTCAATCCCATCGAGGTGACATGTCCCAATGCCATCTCACTAGTCCCAGTGATCAATTGCTGTTCACAATTGATCGTAATGAAAGGACTAAGAACCAAAGGGATCACATAAACAAGACTAGTGTCTGAAAATACTAGCTGATAGAATAAAAAAGGGAGAGAATGATCCAACATGGGAAGTGAGATACACAGCAGACCCATAGAATGGCAAATGTCCTAACAGCACTCTGGCCTCATAATCAGCCCTTAAGGCATGCGGATCCAGCTGAAATGCCCATGAGAGTATTTCAGGCATGGAAAGCCAAGACACTCTTGGGGAAAAAAAAAAACCTAAATGAAAGATCTCCATGAGTGAGATCCCAGTGGAAAGAATGGGTCATCAAAGAAGGAGGTACCTTTCTCTGAAGGGTCTGAAAGGAGGAGAGAACTTCCACTTTGACCATGGCCTTGTCTAAAAATGATCAGAGTCAGTGAACTCAGGGGGCTTCCATAGCCTTGGCAGCTCATGGCAAGAGCCTAGGGTGATTACTGATGCCATAAACAAGGGTGTCAATTTGTTAAGTCAACAACAGGAGTCACTGTGCACTTACTCCTCAGGTAGGATCTTTGTCCTTAGTGTGCTGTACGTTGAGATCTAATGCTATAACTAGTACTCAAACAGTATTTTTCACTTTATGTTTCTGTGTGGGAGCAAACTGTTGAAATCTTTACTTAATGTATGCTGAACTGATCTTCTGTATATAAAGAGAATCGAAAATGAATCATGATGTGAATGGAAGGGGAGAGGGAGTGGATAAGGGGAGGGTTGCGGGTTCAAGGGACGTTATGGGGGGGAAGCCATTGTAATCAATATTCTGTACTTTGGAAATTTATATTCATTAAATAAAAGTGAAAAAAAAAGGTGCCTCCTGAAATGAGAGCTTCAGTGGACGGTGGAAGGAAAGTCCACACACAGACTTATGACAAATATGAAACAGAGAAAGCAAAATATTGTTGGTGACCAGACCACCATGATGTGAATTCTCTGTTCAGTATGTAAAGAGTGTGATGCTACTAGGAATATCAAAGCTAGAAAGAATAGAGGCATTAGTAAATATTAAAGAAACAATGAGATCTTTCACTTATATAGGAATATATTTGATATATTATAGTACAAATAAAAAAGAAGGCTAATATATCAGAAAACATTGAATTGCACATCTAGTCTACGTTGCACTTTTATAGACATAAATATTTCCATTAAAACACACACACAAAAGCCTCTATTATACAATAACATGTAAAAGTTCCATCCAGAAAACTCAGTCTCCTTCATTTGCTATTCCTGCTTCATAAATAAAACCATTTCTAACAAATTCCCAGATGATGCCAGTGCTGCTGGTCGCTGGACCACACTCGAGGAGCAAGTCTCTCAAACATAAGGAGCATAACTTACTCATCACCCATCCCAGAAAGATTTTCCTAATGCTACAGAGAAGAGATCCACCTAGGAGACTCATTAGCTTCTAGTCTACGACTTCCCTGTGGAGACTCATGCTGTTTCTCTCGCTTTCTTTGTTAAATATGTCTTCTCCATCTTGACTTCATCATCAAATGCTATTAATTCTGAGCAGAGCAATTAAACCTATATTCAGTGATAATAGCTAGTGTGTGTTGCTTACTGTCATAAAGAGAAACCTAGAGTCAGATAGATATAGGTCCAAATCTCACTCTGCCTACCTACCTGAGTGACCATGGGAAAGCATTTTAACTGATCTAAACCTTAATTCTTACATTCACAAGACAGAAATGCCAATATTAAATACTTTACAAGGTTTATTCTGAAGATAAAATAATCCATATAACAATTTCTGGTGGCTGGCGCCGCGGCTCAATAGGCTAATCCTCCACCTGTGGCGCCAGCACACCGGGTTCTAGTCCCAGTCAGGGCGCTGGATTATGTCCCAGTTGCCCATCTTCCAGTCTAGCTCTCTGCTGTGGCCCGGGAGTGCAGTGGAGGATGGCCCAAGTACTTGGGTCCTGCACCCGCATGGGAGACCAGGAGAAGCACCTGGCTCCTGGCTTCGGATCAGCGTGGTGCGCCAGCCACAGCACACCGGCCGCGGCGGCCATTGGAGGGTGAACCAACAGAAAAGGAAGACCTTTCTCTCTGTCTCCCTCTCTCTCTCTCTCTCACTGTCCACTCTGCCTGTCGAAAAATAAATAAATGAATAAATAAATAAAAAATAAAAACAATTTCTGGTAAGCCTGAAACAAATGCTAGTTATCAATTGCAATGCTGTAACATATACAATGGGTCCAATGTGTATTCACATCCCCAGAGGAAATAGCATTTGGAGTTGAGACTCACAAATTTACTTGTATAGTAGAATATTCTGTTGTCACAATCACCAGCTGTACACATCCACAGGTATGTTAACCACTTTTTTCTTACAAATTCAAGTACTGAATAAAGATCAACACTTTCAATCTTTACATGAACATTTTAGCAGAGAGAGTATTTGTCATTTTCTGAGCCATCTACCACCTGAAACCATTTATCAGGCAGGGCTTTCACTTGCAAGCAATAGAACAGAATTGAGCTAGTTTTAGCAGAAGGGGATTTATAGAAGGAAATTACCTAGTTCATAGAATCCCAGGGAGGGGCAAAGAACAAGGCTTGAGGGAAAATAGACAGGATTAATGAGCCAAGAACCACACCATGAGAAAAAAAGAGACAGTACATTGTGGGAATGTTCTAAGGAACGCCACTGACAACCCTACTCACAAGTTAGTATTCCAGATTCTGAAAGCCAGAAGTCCTTCCACGTCACGCTGGACAACCACCTTTCTTATCATTCATTCATATTGAAGATCCGGTGTCCCCACATGAAGCCACCACCTCAGATAACTCGGCTCCAAATCCCCACCATGAACAGCTCAGCAGCAGCAATGGAGCCTGGGAAAGTAATTCATTACTTCCTAGATGAAGACTAATTTAGAAGATGGTTGGACAGATGTTCAGTGAGCCAATCTGCCTCATATTTTAGAGATTCTCTGCCTTATGAAGGAAGATATATGATAGGTGGCAAAGCATAACACATATTAGAAAAAAGAAAATGCCAGATACCCACCTCCTTAGTAGCCCCGGCAACTGCAGTACTGATCTGGGTTCAACTAATCAGCTGCATCCAGTTTAAATCTTGAATTGTGAACCAATGGCACAGAAAAAGAGAATATGAGTGATGTAATCTAGCAGCAACAGGAGTTGGAGCATGATAACATTCCTGGGGTGGCAGCAGTGTCAGCAAACCCAATCCAAGGTCTACTACTGCTGCTGACGTGACAAAGTGCAGCACCAAGTTCAGCAGCAGCAGTGGTGGTGTCCCATAGGACACAGTTTGGGGCATTGTTCCTAATTCTGTAGCTCTGGAGATTCTGTGCAGTTAATGAATTAAATTCATTTTCTGCTTACATTCCAGAATGACTTTAATAACGTTGACTAAAATGTAAATTGGTACCAGTTTCACCTGCAGGCAATGGTGCTTTCAAAAAATGGAATTAGAGTTTTAAATAATAAAACAATGAAAATCCAGCCAGCATTAGGGGATGAGAATCTGCAAGTCTACAGCACAAATTATCACCTTCCAGAAGTCCTTACTGAAAGCAAAGCTAACAAGAACCTAGCCTACTGCCACAGAAGCATATAAAAGGTGTGAGGAATTCAAGAACTGTGGCACATGGAGGATGGTTCTAACAGTGCTACACTGCTTAGAGGAAAAGAATGACAAGCTGAAATCACAAATTCTTGGCTAGAGGCATGAAGTGAAATCCCATGTTTCTCTGGCTGCTAAAAGAATCTCTTATCGCTTTCAGCCGCAGGGCTGAGATAACTGAAAATCAAACTCAAACTTTGATCCTGCAGGTTTCTAAGTTATAATGTCAGTTGAAGTCACAGCCCACTGAGATCACTTATGTGAAAGTAAAAGCACTGATCAGGACAGAACAAACCTGGGCTATGGAATGGGGGAGGGGGAGTCGACAGATTTGGATGACCCTAATCTCCCTGCACCCACCAAATCCCATGACAGACCCTGCTGGCCAAGGCAGTTGCATTCCCCTTGTCTCGTGAGGCACAGAAGGAATAAATTATCTATAATAATGGAGTTGGATGTCGAAAAAAATCAAATTTTTAGGTATTAGGGACAGCAGAGTTGATGGCAGCTTCTAGAGTCCATTGTTAGTGATGTCAACAAAGCAAGCTGTAGTTCCTAGCAGCAGTGACAGCAATGTCCCCACTGAGCTAGGTCTACAGCATGATTTGGGTTGTTCCCATCCATGGAGTCCCAAGACTAGTTCTCTATCTCAGTGTCCTTTCAACAAATAATTTCTCTCTCAAATTAGCCAAATTTAGCTCCATTGCTTACAACCAATACATGATTAAAAATTTCAATAAGGGCTTCACATTTTACTCTTGACCCTGCTCCCTAGACCCCACTCCAAAAACATGGTCACGATGTAAAAACATTTCAGCTCTGTTTGGTTGCCTTGGAACACATCCGTATCTGGTATAAATTTTCCTTACAGTAAGAATTCACACTCAGAGTTACAGGCACCCTGCCTGTAAAATTTAATAAGAGATTCATGGCTGTTTGCCATTTACAGAGAAAATTTATTCCCTTCTACTTTTATCCATCCTTGTCTTTTTTATATGCAATATTATTATTCACAGTTTTCCAGTGAATTATCAAAGAAAAGCCAAACACAAACTTACTCCCTATGTAGCTTCAGTCATCTAATTTATCAAATCATAACCTACAAATTCCAACATGAGCAACTGCCTGGTCAATCTAACACCATGACAAACTAAATGCCCAATAAACAGTCACAATCTCTTAGAAAATTTATGGCAAAGGCTTGCAAAACCTCCAGTAAAGGGCACTTTAGTTTTGATGATAAAACCCATATAGATCAAGCACAGCCCATTCACTGTTCCTAATGCCATTCAAGTCCTTGCAAGTCTAATGGTTAGTATATAATTTTCACTTTTCATGCTATAGAGAAACCAAAAGTTGTTTTACTTCATGAAAACCATATCAGTTAGCTATCCTACAGTTACACTATCAGTCAGTGTATGCACTTTTGCAGCGTCATCTGGTTCTCAGATGCCTGTTCAAGAAGAACCCAGCTATGATACCAGCATATCTCCTCCTCTCCTAACACCACTGCCTGCCTCATCCAGGAGAGCATTAGCAAGGAGCCTTCCTCAGGGCTACCAAGGAAGGAGCCCCAGCGGCTTCTCTCACAATTTCTAGGTTCAGATGAAACCATGCCAGATGCCACATGACTTCCCCAAAGGCTGCCCAAAGCAGGCAGATAGCACAACCCAGAAGTGCAGGGAGAATTTAGACCCAAATTGAATTTTTACCAATGTAGGGAAAGATCTGAAGATGCTGAAAGAAAACCCATCTCCCTCCTTCCTCCACCTCCAAAGAGGCCCATGATTAGAATCTGGGCATCTTGAAGGAGTCTGCGTATGAATCCGTGGTCTGTTTGATGAAATTAGCTCTTATTTGCTTTCTCTTCTTCCTTGCATCTTTTCCCTCTTTCCCCTCAATCTTGATGTCCTGGATCACATTTCCCAAAGTAGAATTAGTGAATCAGTTTTGCTGCAGCCTCTTTATTATAGGGAAACCAGACTAAGGTGTTTACATTTAGATTTAGAAAAGGTGGTGCTGGCACTGGGGCATAGTAGGCTAGTCTGCCAGCAGCGCCAGCATCCCATAAGGGCACCAGTTCCAGTCTCAGCTGCTCCTCTTCCAATCCAGCTATCTGCCTGTGGCTTGTAAAAGTGCTTAGGCCACTGCACACATGTGAGAGACCCAGAAGAAACTCCTGGCTTTGGATCAGCCCAACTCTGGCCACTGTGGCCATTTGGGGAGTGAACCAGCCGATGGAAGACCTTTCTCTCTGTCTCACCCTCTCTCTGTCTATAACTCTACCTCTCAAATAAATAAATAAAATCTTTTTAAAAAATAGTAAGGAAGGGAAATGAAAGAGATTCACATAGTCAAGGATCCATTGCTAAAGGGAATAATGCCACACTAACCTATATCTCAATATGATTGTAGAAGTTGCTATCACTATTATCATTATTACTTATACAATCTGTCTCCCTTAAAAGACAACACTTCACTTATTATAAAAATAGTTTCTACAATTTAAATCATATGTTCCCAACCTTTTGACTAAATTACAGACTCTTCTAGTAATCTCGATCCAAAATGATAGAAGTCTCCAAGTCTTGTAGATTCAACCTCCCAAATATCACTATAATACCCTCCCTGTCCACTATCACTACTACATCTCATTACAGGTGTTCTCCATCTCATGTGGGGTCAGCGCTGTGGCATAGCAGGTAAAGATACTGCCTACAGTGCCAGCATCCCATGTGGGTGCTGGTTCAAGTTCCAGCTGCTCTTCTTCCAATCCAGCTCCCAGCTATGGCCTGGGGAAGCAGTGGAGGATGATCCAAGTCCTTGGCCCCCAAAACCTGTGTGGGAGACTGGGAACAAGCTCCTGTCTCCTGCCTTCAGATTGGCACAGCTCCATCCATTGCAGCCATTTGGGGAGTGAACCAGAGGATGGAAGACCTTTCTCTCTTTCTCTCTCTTTCTCTCTCTCTCTCTCTCTTTCTCTCTGCCTTTCTGTAACTCTACCTTTCAAATAAATAAATAAATATTTAAAACAATTAATGCAAAGGCATCAAGGCTATTTTCCTCATCCCATTGTCACCTGCCCGTCATCCAGCAACATTTAGTAATAATTTCTAACACAACATATATGATGGAAACAAAAATTAAAAGATCAAGGAATAAATACAATAAATATGTGAAGGTATTTATGGGGAAATTCTATGACTTTATTAATGAAATAAAAGCTCTAATAAAACTATTGATTACTATATTTTGACAGGAATTTTGAAATTTAAAAGAGGCAATTCCTCAAAATTATAAATTTGATGCAAATTATAATTTTTATAATTCAAAATTATAAATTCAATGCAAAAAATGTTTATTTAATCCTCAAAGAAATTAACAAACAAATTAAAATTCACTATGAAGTATAAAGTCAAGAATTGCCAGGACAGGGCTAGCACTGTGGTACAGAGAGTTAAGCCGCCATATGCAGCCCCAGCACCCTTGGAGGACGGTTTGAGTCCCAGCTGCTCCACTTTCGATACAGCCCTCTGCTGGTGTGCCTGGAAAAGCAGCAAAGGATGCACCCACGTGCAGGGAGAAACTTCTGGCTCCTGGCTCCTGGCTCCTGGCTCCTGGCTCCTGGCTCCTGGCTCCTGGCTTTGGCCTGACCCAGCCCTGACCATTGTGGCCATTTGGGAACCATCTGGGGAGTAAAAGCAGTGGATAGAAGATCTCTTTCTCTCTCTCTCTCTCCCCCTCTCTCTCTCTCTCCTATCTTTCCCCCCTCCCCGTAATTCTTTCAAATAAGTAAATCTTTAAAAATAAAAAAGTTGCTAGGACAATTTTGAAAACGAAAATAGAGGAGGAGAAAAAGTTGCAAGGAAATATCCTACCAGCTAACCAGGTGGGCTCTCCCATCTACCAAAACTATGAAATTATAGTGATTAAGTATGACCACCAATTCATGTCCTGGTTGCTTTACTTCTGATCCAGCTCCCTGCTGATGGCCAGGGAAAAAGCAGAGGAAGATAGCCTAAGTGTTTGGATAAAGCTACTGGCTCTTGGTTTCAGCTGGGCATTGTGGCCACCTGGGGAAGCAAACGGAAGACCTCTCTGTCATTTCTCTCTCTCTCTCTCTCTCTCTCTCTCTCTCTAGTTCTGACTTTCAAATAAATAAATAAAAAATATTAAAGAAAAAAACAGTGGGTCATTGTTATCGGGAAGAATAAATAGGTCACTCAATAAACTGTAAAGCTTAGAAAAAGATGCACACAGATATATGACAAAGATGATATTGCAATCAGTGAGGAAAGAATGGAAAATTTAATAGTTAATGCTAGGACAACTGAGCATGAAATTCAAAGGCCTAATAGAGGGCATATAAAAAATACCATCACACCCCTGAGATCTGAAAAGAATTAGAAAAAGCACAAACTATAAAAGAGAACATAGCCAGATTAGAGTACATCAAAATTTAAAAGTGCTGTGATACAGTATATAATGTCCAAAGTTAGAGGACAGACTTTAGATCTGGAGGAGATATTTGCAATACATAAAAATCAACAAAATATAACAAAATTTTATTGTAAAAATACATGCATAGAATTTTCATGAATCAATTTAAAAACAGATCAACAGATAATGAATTATAAGAATGAACAGGCAATTTGTAAAGAGGAAATTCAAATAGATATAAATACAGAAGAGAGTTCAAAAGATTAGTGATAAATGGAATTAGACAAAAATAAAAATGTAAACTTTATTTTTCAACAAAACCTCCATAAAATTCAAGACAGTTTTGTAAATAATAAGATCAGTCATTTATTCCATCTGTAAAGAACTGAGGGTTCTAGAAATTTAAACATGTCAATACAACATTTTTACAATATTGACTAAATAAAAACAGATCTCTTTAAAAATTTTTAAGATTAGGAAACCAAAAAAGTAAGGGGAGTCAAATCAATAGGATAAGGGGATGCCTAATGATTTGTCATAAAAGCCTTCAGAAAATTGCTTTTGTTTGATTATAAAGGAATGAGTAGGAGCACCGTCATGGTGAAAAAGACATCCTGGTAAAGACTCCCTGGTGTCTTTCTGATAAAACTTGGGCTAACTTTCTCAAACCATTCTCATGGTAAACAGACATAGTTGTACTTTTGCCTTCCATAAAGTCAACAAGCAAAATGCTTGAGCATCCAAAAAAAACTTGCCATGACATCTGCTGTTGACCATTCTGCTTTTGCTTTGACTGGACCACTTCCACCACTTGGTAACCACTGTTTTTATTGTGCTTAGCCTTCAGAATTATGCCAGTGAGGCCACATTTCATCTCCTGTCACAGTTCCTGGAGGAAATATTCAGGATTTTGATCCCACTTGTTGAAATCTTCCATTGAAAGCTCTGCATTTTTTTTTTACAATTTATTTTATTTATTTGAAAGAGTTACAGAGAGAAGTAGAGACAGAGAGAGACAGAGAGAGAGAGAGAGAGAGAGATCTTCTTTCCTCTGGTTCATTCTCCAAATGGCCACAAGGGCCAGAGCTGAGCCAATCTAAAACCAGGAGCCAGGAGCTTCTTCCAGGTTTCCTACATGGGTGCAGGGGCCCAAGAACATGGGCCATATTTCCCTGCTTTCCCAGGTGCAGGAGTAGGGAGCTGGATCAGAAGAGGGGTGCTGTAGGCTTGGGCTTTAACCTGCTGTACCACAGTGGCAGCCCTGAAAGCTCCTCATTTCTCTAAAGCTTATCTGGGCACAAAAGTTTTGGCACCTATCAAGCAAAAAGTTTGTCAGAAATGTGTAAACTGAGCCACTTGAGATGTCTATGGTGTTGGTGATAGTTCCTGCTGTTAATCATCAGCCTTCTTCAATTATGGCATGAAGAGGAGTAATCTTTTCCTTGCAAATTGCCACTGTGGGCTTCATGTTCAACATCATCTCATCCCTTCTTGGAATGATTTATCCATTTTAGAACTGCTCATCTCTTTGGGGCATTATCAGTATAAATTTTTCACAAAGCATCAATGATTTTAACATTTTACCACTTAAGTTTTACTATAAATTGAATGTTTGTTTCAGTAATAACAAATCATTATCAGTTTATTCTGGCACAAAAAGTATTGAAATTCATGCATAGTTTTTTTCATAATATACATTTTCATGAATTTTCAAGATCACACATAAGAATAGTGTTCAAATTCACTAGTAATTTGAAAAATGAAATTCAAAATAATGATGCAATATTATTTAAGATCTATTGCACCAACAAATACATTTATATGCCACTTAACTGTGAGGATACATTCTGAAAAATGTATCTTTGGGCAACTCTATCATTTTGTGAACATATACACTGTTTACACAAGCTAATACAACAATGTCACAAGACAACACTGGTCCAATCATTGACTCAAACATGACTGTACTTGATATGTGACTGTATTTGAAAGACTATTACCAAATATGGTCAAGAATGTGGATAAACCAGAAATCTCAAACACTGCTCCTAGTATAGCACAGAGGGAGCCACAAATTGCAAAGGTGAAAATGTTCAATAACAACTTCTAGGTCACTATCTTAGGGAAGCCCTAGTGGGCAAAAGAAACACTAAAAACATAAATTTTAAAAATGTCTGTCTGTTGCTAAGAGAATGGAATGGATAAATGAACTATGCCCTAGTTATTCAATAAAACCCTCCATCATGATCTGTATAAAAGAGAAAAATTTAACAGACTGGAACTACACATAACAAAATAAATCCCCAAAGCATGGTGTTGAACAAATAAAGCAAGATAGAGAAAGGTATACAAGAGCACACCATTTATTTTAAGTTTAAAAATACACAAATCAGTGTTATCCATAATGCTAATAATCAACACACACAGGTATAGTGAACACATTGAAACATATATGAGAATGACAAATAGGAATTTTAAGGTAGGGCTTGTTTCCAAGGAGGAAAGACGAAAAGATGGTGAGTGAGATTTTAGCCATGTCTTTATCTGGGTGATGTATACACAGGTACTTATTTATGTTATATTTCTTTGTGCAATTAAAAATTCTCAAAATCAAATTTTTATTTTTTTCAATATAAAAAATTAGTTACTCAAATTGATTTCATATTGTCTGAGTACAGGTTGCTAGTAAGAGTCATATAATAATGGACTCTTTTGTCATATCTACTATCTCCCATAGGAACATTTCAGAAAAATTCATGTAAACAAAGTTGATTGCATGGAGGAATGGATGGACACATAAATAGGAAATTTCCAGCTTCTTCATGTTTTGTCAGCTAGGATCCATTCAAAAATACAAAGCCTGCACTAGGTATTTCCAAATGGGAAGGTTAATACAAGGATTAGTTACAAAGCTAATGAAAGAACTGAAAATCTAAAGATTAGCAAGAACAGGAAGCTATTACCACCACAAAGGCAGCAGGAAGGAGTTCTTATTAACAAGTTCTGCATTGAACAGGTCAGCAGGAAGCAGAACCCCAGTGTTAGCTGTTTGTTGTGAATCAGAAATAGGGGGAAAAATGCAGCCAAGAAGTGAGAGTGGAAGACACTCTGCTTTTCTTTGCCTTCTGCCAAATCTAACCAGAGGCCAGGTGGCAAAGCTGTCTAGGAAATGTTTGCAAGACTTGGTTTCCTGAATGACAGACTTAAGCAAGAGAAGGGAAAGGAAAGAACAGAGGAAAAATAACAAAAGGTAAACAATTTGTAACAAATAATACAATTAAAATATGATTATATTACAAATAACAAATTTCAATTCATGCATAGTTTTTTCATAATACCCTTTTTCCATTAACTTTTTGAAGACTCTCCCCATATACTGAGCACCTACTATCATGTACACTATGAGCTTACAATGGTAAACAAACCATGTCTGGCTCCTGTCTTAATGAAGCTTATAGATTCCACAGAAATTAATTTAATAAACACATAAATAAATACAGGGACACTAGTTCCTGTTTTGATACTGAACAGTAGACAATCTGGAGAGGACATATTTAGTGTTGATGCCTCCAAAGCATCCAAGTGAAGAGTCTTACAGATGGTAGGATACTTTGTGTTAGGTGCCTAGGTATACATTAGCCTATGTGTATATGAGGGGCTAAAGAAAACAGGAATTTTTTTAAGAAAATGGGAATTTTTGTGTGGTAGAATGAGGAAAAATGTGCAAGCAAGCCTTGAAAGCAGACCAGCAATTACGTATCTAAAGTATTGCTCTTGTTCAGTAGCCTTATTTGGTGGGTTTCAAACTTCTGGGAGGGGTAAGAGGAGGAGACAAGTAAAAGCTTAGGGGAAAATTCCCCACCCTGGACCAAGGGATCTATTAGGTCCAATAACACTGTGCTGAAAAGATCCTGGGAGGAATTTCAGAAACAACACACCCAGAAAGCCCTGCAACCCTCCAACCAGCACTATACCAGAAGAGGGAGGAGGGAGGAGAAGCATAAGTGTGGGGGGCCATGCCCATAGCCACACAAACTCCAGTGTGAATGCAGGTTGGGCACTCAGCTCTTTCCTGAGACACCCACCTGGTCTATCAGGCGTATTTCTCCCCATTACACTTTGCTACCTTGCTTACCACTACTCTTCTATCTTAAATCTGAATTCCTTCTCACCTGAAGACAAGAACCTCTGATTAGCCAACTCTGGCAACATTTGGCCCATAGGTCAGATGCCATTCAAAACTGGAAATCTAAACTGAGCCCACAAACATAAAGATAATGGGGTAATTGAGTGTGTTCAGGAAGGGTAGAGAGTAAGCAGACAAAAAGGACTAATCTTGAGGAACTCCAACATTTCAAGGTAGGACACGTGAAGAAGAGGATAAGCTTGCAAAACTGGCCACAGGGAACAGCCAAAGAAGAGATAGGAAGGCCTGAAACATGGTGTCATGGAAGCCAAGGCAAGAGAACTTTCAGAAAAATGAAAATGGCTAAGCAGTTCCCATGCTGCTGTTGAGAAAGATGAGGCTTTCCAGGGTTGGCTTCTTGTTGCCATACCAATATCAGCTCAAACTTTACCTCTTCACAGAGGCCTTCCAGACCATACAACCTAAAAGAGCCGCCTTCCATTCTCTCTCTTCTCCCTCTTTTATTTTCATCATAACACTTATCACTGCCTGATAATCTTGTTCATGTCAGACCCGTGACACTGGGAATTTCATATGACTCACTCAATACTGCATCCCAGTACCAAGACTAGTGCTCTAAACGGCAGAGAAACTCTGCCAGCTTCTAGTGAATAAGTAAAGATTGAAACTTTCCCACTGGGTTTAGCAGTAAAGAGGTAACGTGTTACTTAACGCTTTCAACAGTGTTCTGATGTAGAAACCTAACTGAAAAAATATGGGAAGTGAGAAAACAGACACAGAGAATATGGTCAATTCTTTAAAGACACAAAGCAGCAGATAGGGAATTGCTTGAATAGATAAGGTGATTAAGGGGTCTCTTTAATGTTGGGTGGATGGGGAAATTTAAATGCTGATATGAAGAAAAGAACTCGGGATCCAGACACTTCTGTTTTATGGGAGTCTTCCCGGCCCTGGAGGAAGAGGGTTATTAGATCCAATAACACTGTGCTGATAAAATCCTGGGAGCAATTTCAGGAATTCCATACCAGAAAACCTTCCACCCAGCAGTATCTGTTGAGTTTAGGAAACCAACTGAAGTTAATAAAGGACTACCAGACACTCTTCAGGAAGAGTGCATGCTTGGGAAATAGTTTCATAACCAACATATTTGTGTGACAGCACCACTTATGAGTGCAGCAAAGTGAAAAATAAGCTGAACTTTGTCATTACCCCTCAATAGGATAACAGTTTTCAAACAAATTCAGTTTTTTCTGACACTCAAAGAATTTTTTTTTTTTTTTTTTGGACAGGCAGAGTTAGACAGTGAGAGAGAGACAGAGAGAAAGGTCTTCCTTTGCCGTTGGTTCACCCCGCAAATGGCCGCTACCGCCGACTCTGCACCAATCCAAAGCCAGGAGCCAGGTGCTTCCTCCTGGTTTCCCATGCAGGTGCAGGGCCCAAGCACTTGGGCCATCCTCCACTGCACTCCTGGGCCACAGCAGAGAGCAAGACTGGAAGAGGAGCAACCAGGACAGAATCCAGCGCCCCAACTGGGACTAGAACCCGGGGTGCCAGCACCGTGGGCGGAGGATTAGCCAAGTGAGCCGCGGCGCCAGCCTCAAAGAAAAATTTTATGTTAAAAGAAGTCAGTAGTCAAGGAAGAATCTGTTAATATTAAGTCTTTAGACTGAAGAGACTATAGTGGATAACTTTGTTGAATAAAAAAGAAATTCTTTCCTGGTACAAAATGTTGTCTTTAGGTAGAACGAGTAAAGTTATCTGAAAGCAAAAGCCTTTGAATGTTGTTTATTTTCAAATCTTTGACCAACTCCATACAAAATACTAATTTTTAAAGTATTCAATCTTTGTCCTTTTATTCTTCCAAAAGAAATTCCACTTAACAAGATAAAGCGTCTTAAACAAACGAAAGTTTTATAGTATATTCCAATCATCCAGGTGAGCCGTATAAGTGGTCAGCCCAAAGGAGACAGTAGAATAGGTGATGCATTACAGGATGATGATGGCAATCTCGGTTCTTGTCTCCCATTGAAGGAGAGTGAACATACTCACAGCATTATCTTTATGTTTGTGGGCTCAGTTTAGATTTCTAGTTTTGCATGGCATCTGACCTATGGGCCAAATGTTGCCAGAGTTGGCTAATCAGAGGTTCTTGTCTTCAGGTGAGAAGGAATTCAGATTTAAGATAGAAGAACATGGAGTGGCGCTGTGGCAAAGCGGATAAAGCCACCACCTGCCGTGCCAGCATCCCATATGAGCACCAATTCAAGTCCTGGCTGCTCCCCTTCTGATCCAGCTCTCTGCTGTGGCCTGGGAAAACAGTAGAAGATGGCCAAGTCCTTGGGCCCCTGCACCCACATGGGAGACCTGGGGGAAACTCCTGGCTCCAGCCATTGCAGCTAGTTGAGGAGTGAAACAGTGGATGGAAGACCTCCCTCTCTCTCTTCCTCTCCCCCTCCCCCTCCTTCTCCCTCTCCTTCTCTCTCTGTGTAACTCTGAATTTCAAATGAATAAATAAATCTTTTAAAAACAGATAGAAGAGTAGTGGTAAGCAAGGTAGCAAAGTGTAATGGGGAGAAATACGCCTGATAGACCAGGTGGGTGTCTCAGGAAAGAGCTGAGTGCCCAACCTGCATTCACACTGGAGTTTGTGTGGCTATGGGCATGGCCCCCACACTCATGCTTCTCCCTCCTTCCTCTCTGGAATAGTGCTGGTTGGAGGGCTTTCTGGGTGTGTTGTTCCTGAAATTCCTCCCAGGATCTTTTCAGCACAGTGTTATTGGACCGAATAGATCCCTGGAATCAAGGGGGGAAGATTCCCCTAAACTTTTATTCTCCCCGTTTCATTAGATGAGATGAAAAAAAGAATGAATTCAGCTAGCAAAGATTCTCCCAAAAAAAGGAAACCCCCCCAAAAAAGGAATGTATTTAAAATTTTAAATTAGATAACACTAGCATACCAAGGTTAAATTTCTTGATTTTAATTAAGAAATTTGGTTATATAAGAGAATTTCCTTGCTTTTAGGAAATTCATACTAAGGTGTTTAGATCTAATAAGAAATCAACTCTGTGATTCACCCTTAATTGGCTTAGAAAAAGCTCACAGTGGGAAAAATTATAAAGCAAATGTGACAAAATATTAACAGTCTCTGAATCTAGTCAGAGAGTATGTAGTTCATTATACTATTATAATCTCCCTTTAAGTTAAAAATTGTTTCCAGAGTCGGCGAATTCAAAAGGCTTCCATAACCTTGGCAACTCATGACTAGAGCCTAGGGAGATTACTGACGCCATAAACAAGAGTGTCAAATTGTTAAGTCAACAACAGGAGTCACTGCGTACTTACTTCTCATGTGGGATCTGTGCTTAGTGTGTTGTCCAAAGTGCGTAATGCTATAACTAGTACTGAAACAGTATTTTACACTTTGTGTTTCTGTGTGAGTGCAAACTGATGAAATCTTTACTTAATACATACTAAATCGATCTTCTGTATATAAAGATAATTGAAAATGAATCTTGATGTGAATGGAATGGGAGAGGGAGCGGGAGATGGGAGGGGTGTGAGGGGGAGGGAAAATAAAAAATATACACAATTACTCTTAGGTGTTTAATTAATGCTATAACTAGTACTCAAATAGTATTTTACACTTTGTGTTTCTGTGTGGGTGCAAACTGGAAATCTTTACTTAATATATGCTAAATTGACCTTCTGTATATAAAGATAATTGAAAATTAATCTTGATGTGAATGGAAGGGGAGAAGGAGTGAGAGAGGGGAGTGTTTTGGGTGGGAGGGAAGTTATGGGGTGGGGGGGGAATCTATTGTAATCCATAAGCTGTACTTTGGAAATTTATGTTCATTAAATAAAATAAAATAAAAAAATTGTTTCCAGAGTTGGCCTTTGGATAGTGGTTAAGATACTGCTTGGGATACCCACATCTGATATTGGGGACCTGGGTTCAAATTCCTGTGCCTCTTCCAAGCTAGCTTTCTGCTAACCTATACCTTCAGAGGCAGCAGGTAATGGCTGGAGTACTTGGGTCCCTGTTCCCCACATGGAAGTCCTCAGTGCAATTTTAGGCTCCTGGCTTTGCACTGGCCCATTGCCAAATGTTGCAGTCATTTGGAAAGTAAACCAATGAACAAGAGTTAGAAGACACCTCTCTCTCTTTCTCTCCCTCTCTCCCTCTCTCCCTCTCCCTCTCTCCCTCTCCCTCTCTCCCTCTCCCTCTCTCCCTCTCCCTCTCTCCCTCTCTGTCCCCTCTGTTGCTCTACCTTTCAAATACATTAAAAATAAATACAACTTGCCGGCGCCATGGCTCACTAGGCTAATCCCCCGCCTTGCGGCGCCGGCACACCGGGTTCTAGTCCAGGTCAGGGCACCGGATTCTGTCCTGGTTGCCCCTCTTCCAGGCCAGCTCTCTGCTGTGGCCAGGGAGTGCAGTGGAGGATGGCCCAAGTCCTTGGGCCCTGCACCCCAGGGGAGAGCAGGAGAAACACCTGGCTCCAGCCATCGGATCAGCGCGGTGCGCCGGCCGCAGCGCGCTGGCCGCGGCGGCCATTGGAGGGTGAACCAACGGCAAAGGAAGACCTTTCTCTCTGTCTCTCTCTCTTACTGTCCACTCTGCCTGTCAAAAAAATAAAATTAAATAAATAAATACAACTTTAATTTTTTTAATTTATATAAAGGGAACAGATTTCATGTGCTTCATATTTACAGGGTTTTTTAAAAGATTTATTTATTTATTTGAGGGGCAGAGTTACAGACAGAGGGAGAAGAGACAAAGAAAGGTCTTCCATCTGCTGGTTCACTTCCCAAATGGCCACATGGCTGCAGCTGGGCCACTCTGAAGCCAGGAACCAGGAGCTTCTTCTGGGTGTCCCACATCGGTGCAGGGGCCCAAGCATTTGGGCCATTGTCTGCTGCTTTCCCAGGCCATTAGCAAAGAGAAATATTGGAAGAGGTGCAGCTGAGACTCAAATATCAGCGCCCATATGGGATGCACGCACCACAGGTGGAGGCTTAACCTACCACACCACTGTACCAGCCCCCGTATATACAGTTTTAAGAACATAATAATACTTCCTACACTAACCTCCCTCCCTCACTCATCCACACACATCCTCCCTTCTACCTTTTCATTTTTCGTTGAATTTTGGTAATGACATGTTTTCACTTTACTTTATAATCACAATCTTAACCCTTCATTAAAGAATTCAACAGTAGAAAGTATAAAAAAAAAACTATTCCTCAAGAGTATAGACAATGACTATAAGTAATAATCAGATCTCAAAATGTCAATTTTGTCCATATACATTATTTTGCACTCTGTATATTAGTTACCACAAATTAGTTACCACAAAGCATGATATTTGTCTTTTGGGGACTGGCTTATTTTATTAAGCATAATGGTCTCCAATTGCATCCATTTTGTTGCAAAGGACAAGATTACATTCTTTTATACAATTCTTAATCCAGTTATCAGCTGATGGACATCTGGGTTGATTCTATATCTTAGTTATTGTGAGTGGAGCTGCTATAAATACAGGGGTACAGATAATTCTTTCATGTGTCTATTTTATTTCCTTTGAGTAAATTCTCAGGAGTGGAAGGGCTGGGTCGTATGGTAGATCTATTCGGATCTATTCGGAGGAACTTCCATACTCTTCCATAATGATGTTTACATTCCCACCAACAGTATTAGGGTATTTTTTTGTCCAGTCCCAGCCATTGCAGTCATTTGTGGAGTGAACTACGAATGGAAGATCTCTCTCTCTCTCTCTCTCTCTCTCTGTCTTTTTCTCTCTCTCCTTCCCTGTGTTTCTGCCTTTCAAAGAAATAAACAAATCTTTTTTTAAAAAAAAGTGAGGTTTAGAAAATTAGAAAAATTAGAATTAAAGGTTAAAATGTATTTTCTAGTGGAGATATATACATCTATATATATATAATTCGAATGTTCTATATGATAAGGTATACAGGTATGATCATCTTGAAATTCTAGGAAGAGTCTTAAAATGTATAAAATCTGACAGAAATGCAAAAACAAATATATACTCACAGTATAAAACTATATAATCTCTCAATTCCTAACAAACCAAGTACACAAATAAGTAGGATATGGAGATTTGAAAAAAAATAATCCAGGCTGGACATGCAAAAAAAGAAAATAACATAACATGCTTACTAGATCATGCTGATCAGATTTTTAGTAATGACTCTAGAACTCATATAATTTTTATCCAAATTTATTTCTGACATTGAGGGGCTGTTCCAAAGCAGTCACCCATAGCCCTATTAGCCCCATATTAGAAAGCAGCTCCACAGTTTGACATCTGCGGATAGCACTCTTGAAGATTAAATACATCGAGTAAGGGAGGTTTGGCTTTGAAGAAATTATATAAAACAGTAGCAGATGGTAAAGCCATTCTCCGGCATGGAAAACTGAGAAACAAATGCAGTTAAAGCAGGAAGTATGACACATACACTGCCTTTATTACTGAAATGGTATGAAATGTATGACCTTTTAAAATTGTTGGCTCATTGAAAACTTTGACATTTCTAAGCATAGCATCTGTTACAAACCATTCGTTCTTCTTTTCTTAGCTATTGTGTGCACAAATAACTATATTATCTTGCTCAGCAAATTTTATTTAGCACAAAGTTGAGTGAGTTGAAGTGATAGAGATCCAAGTAGAAAAGTAATTTCTAAAGGAGGAAGTCTGACTTGATCCATAAAATCCTTTTAGGAGAACAAAAAAAAATTAGAAATAGAACTAGACATGTTGCAATTGCTAGCCTTTCTCTTTGGGCCACAATAATTGTCTAAAATTGGCCTTAACACAGTTACAAGAGTATTTTGAGTTCTATTCAAACATTTCCTGAGGGAAAAAGCAGAGCTGATGTTGACTCTAAAAGATTTCACACAAGGTGATCAAAATGTTCATTGCACCACATATTATCCCTCAAATCACAAATACACACACACAAACCTTACATATATATCTGTATGTCAACATTGTGAGTGGTAAGACATTGAGTAAGGTAAGAGCAAGGACATTTTGCATTTAAAGGAAGATTCTCATGCTTTAACAGGCAATAACATAACCTAGAACTGGAATGTTTATAATAATTTTAGCATGTTTAATAATCATTTTTGAATACTTTAGGAAAAAATTACACAGCATAATATGAAAGGTTGTTGTGTTACTTTCCTGCAGCTGCTGTAATAAAGTACCACAACTGGGAAGCTTAAATTACAGAGTATATTCCCTGAAAGTTCTAGAGGCTGGAAGTCCATAGTCAGTTGCCTATTTCTGAGGACCATGAGGGAGAATCTGTTCCATGCCTCTCTTCCAGCTTCTGGTGGCTTGATGGCAATCTTTGGTCTATCTAGCATTGCAGACACATTACCTCAGTCTTGACCTTCATGTTCACATGGCATTCCCCCATATACATATCTATTTCTATGTCCAAATTTCCCCTTTTTATAAGAAGATCACTCATACTGGAATAGGGCCCACCTTAATGAATTTATTTTAACTTGATTAGCTCTATAAAGTTCCTGCCTTCACATAAGGTCACATTCTGAGGTACTTGGGGTTACAGTAGGGAGATACAATTTCACCCACAATAATTAACTAAGATAAGGATAAGTAGTAAATACAACATTATTAGCATAATTACCCAGCAAGCTTTGACAAAGGGAAATAGTATCGTCCGATAACTATTCAGTTTTCTCATTCAAATGGATCATTCCCTATAAACTGAACTCATTCTTGGCTTTCAGTACATCCATACTTGTGTACTAACTAATAGAGTCTATTTCCCACAAACATAAAATGCAGGTGTCATATTTCTGATCAGTCTAAAGGAGAGACTGCTGCACATCACACAGCCTGTTTCCCATGTGCACGCGTACAGCAAGGATGGTTGATTAGTCTGTTGACTGGCCAAAGCAGTCTCTATGAAAAATTAAAAATTTTAGATTGGGCATTTAGCCTGGCAGAGCACCTGAGTTCAATACCTTGTTCAGGCTCCTCACCTAGCATCGTGCTAATGCAGACCCAGGAGGCAATGGTGATGGCTCAAGTAATTGAGATCCTGTCACCGACATGAGAGACCTAGGTTCTGTTTCCAGTTCTTGCCTCTTCCCCAGGTCCATCCCTAGCTGTTGTGGGCATTTGGGGAGTGAACTGGCAGATAAGAAAATCCTCTCTCTCTCTCTCTCTCTCTCTCTCTCTCTCATCTCTCTCTCTCTTCTCTCTCCTCTCTCCTCTCTCTCCCCATCAAATTCTTTTAAGTGCACAAAAAATATATAAGGTTGGGAACAAGGTGGCAAATGGTCTTAATTTAAAAAACAAACATTAGTCTATCTACTCAAGGATAAATTGACATAGCAACATGGAAGTTCATGGTAAACTAAATATAAAAATAAATAAATTTCAAAATATATATCACTTCATAGTATTAGAAATCATTATTTACAGAAAATACATATCATCTCCTAAATAACTATTTTAATTGCATACACTATAATATTTTAAATATTTATTTATTGGGGCCAGCGCTGTGGCAAAGCAGGTAAAGCCACAGCCTGCAGTGCCAGCATCCCATATGGGTGCCAGTTCGAGTCCCGGCTGTTCCACTTCAGATCCAACTCTCTGCTATGGCCTGAGAAAGCTGTGAAAGATGGCCCAAGTGCTTGGGCCCTTGAAACCATGTGGAACTTGTAAGAAGCTCCTGGCTCCTGGCTTCATATCAGCACAGCTGTGGCCACTGTGGCCATTATGGGAGTGAAACAGCAGATGGAAGACCTCTCTCTCTCTTTCTCTCTCTCAGATTCCACCTCTGTAACTCTGCCTTTCAAATAAATAAATAAATTTTAAAAGTAAATAAATACTTATTTATTTAGCTGAGAGGCAGAGTTATAGAAAGAGAGAAAGAGAGACTGATCTTCCAGCTGCTGGTTCACTACCCAAAAGGCCACAACGGCCAGGGATGGGCTGGGCTGGGCCTAAACCAGTAGCTTCATCTGGGTCTCCCATGTGAATGCAAGGGCTCAAGTGCTTGGATTATCTTCCACTGCTTTCCCAGGCGCATTAGCAAGGAGCTGGATAAGAAGTGGAGCAGTGGGACTTGAATGGGATGTCAGCATCACAGGCAGCAGCTTAACCTGCTATGCCAAACACCAGATCATATACTATAATATTTAAAGAGGCTAAAGTAGTTTGTATTTATTTCTAAAGTATGCAAAACTTATTTTCTTTTAACTGTATATTAAGAAGGTAAGATCTATACTTTCTAGAACTATTTTGCTTTAAAAATGTTATTTGATCTGTTTCCATGGGGTAGTTATTGAAAGCATAATAATTTTTCTTCCAAAACTAGTATCACTACCCAGAATGTTAGAAATTCATAATACAGTCTATAGTAGAAAAAATCAAATTTCAGTCTCTGGAGAGTTACAGAGAGGTAATCTGAAGACTTTGACGCACCCTCTCTCTCTAAAAAAATAACCATTTAGGGGCCGGCATTGTGGCATAGCAGGTAAAACCACCACCTACAACACAGGCATCTCATGTAGGTGCCAGTTTGTGTACAGGCTGCTCTACTTCCAATCCAGTTTCCTGATGAAGGCCTGGGAAAAAGCAGCAGAAGCTGGCCCAAGCATTTGGGTCCCTACTACCCATGTGGAAAACTTGGAAAAAGCTCCTGGTTCCTGGCTTCGGCCTCGTCCAGCCCTGGCTGTTGCAGCCATCTGTGGAGTGAATCAATGGATGGAAGATCTTCTCTCTCTCTCTGTCTCCCTCTCTCTCTCTCTCTCTCTCTCTCTGTAACTCTGACTTTCAAAATAAATAAATAAATATTTTTAATAACCATTCAACTGGCTAAAATTAGCAAAACTAAAATATATGCACACACATACACACAAGCACATATATATAAGCACACACACACATATGCACTTTTAAACTCTCTTGAAAATTATCCTAAGGCCACACAGAAAATGAAGATACTTTTTGTTAAGAAAATATAGTAAGTCTCAGTAATTTCACTGTTCATGAAAGTTTATGGCATTTAAACCACATCTTGCTCCCATCCATTCCCAGCTCTGTGTCACACAAGATCTCCTGTAGGTGCTCTAGCTAGGTAGATATGGCCAAAAAGAAGGGAGTTCCTCTCCCTCCAGCTCCTCCAAGATAACATTCTAGGGCTATCGTTTTATCTTTCCATTATCTCTTAGCCCCACCCTCATCTCTATGTTATAGAAGCCCTTTTCTGGAAAGATATGAAAATATTGGGACTTCCTTCCCCAACTCACCTACAAGATTTAAGGCAAGAGCTCAATCCCAGGTATGACAGGGCAAGAGAATTCCCTCCTCTTACCCATTTCATAAAGACAAACAAAGGATATCAGAGGCTACCACCAGTGCCCGCTCATAAAGCAAAAAAGTCACTTGAAAAAATCAGGTCATTGTCCCTACTTCCAGCTTCAATTTGATGGCACAGAGGTCCAGCTAAGGTAAACTGTAAGGAGTGAGCACCCCTGAAACTAAGACTCAGGAGACTGACTGTATTTGAAAATGAGCCTTGAGAATTCATTACTAAGGGCAAGGCTAAAAACAATGGAGATTTTGGAGGGGACAATTAAAAGGTGAATGGTAACACCATAGTAGTAGTAACGAATGAAGTGGCAAACCAGTCACAAATTTAACATAGTGAATTAAAAAAAGGCTAGGGAAGAAGCCTTCCTGGGATTACTTATCCCTGGATATCCAAAGAGTTAGCCACATGTACCCTTCACCCACTTAGGAATGATCAAATGACAATGTGGGGGTTTCTTGAAAAACATCTCAAGCAATACATGGACCCATCAGCATCATACAGAATTCTTACTAGATCAAGGGGCTTCAGCTCCACTCTGGCTAAATACTGACTGAATAAAAAACTACTGATCCAGGGGTGAATCTAGAGAAAACCGAATGAAAAGTGAACTTGAACTTATACCTGGTGATCGGGAACACTGTGCATACCCAAAGCTGTGCCCACCAAGGACAATCAGAGAATCTCTGAGTCACCAGTCAACAGCTGAATACAAAGAAAAATTGTAAATGATTTCTACGGTGGGAGTAGACATAATGCCCAATGTGGGAAAATCTGCCTTATAAAGAGGACTTAAACACAATTTTTGGCCAACTGGTGGTTTACGAAGACTTAGGGGCATCCTATAGAAAACACATCTAAAAGATTTTAAAAAGAAAGAATGAAACTAAGAGGAAAAAATTAAATGGTAACATTAGAGAAAAAAATTAAATGGTAACAATAGAGACACTTCAAGGAAAACAGAAATCTAGAATTAGTCCAGCAAAGTCACTAAACAAGCAGATGAACAAAGAAACTGTCATACCAATTCTAGAAAGTGATAGAGAAGAGAAATAGTATCCAGAGTTGCTAAATTATCCAAGAAAAATATGAGGCATGCAAGGAAGCAGAAAAAGTGTGACCTCTACACAAATGAAAAAAAAAGTGGCAATAGGAAATTTTAGTTCTTGGAAGTTGAGCTTTGCATACAAAGGCATCAAAAGCAACTAAGTGTGTGCAAATAAATTAAGGAAATCACACTTAAGAGATTTTAAAATGCGTACTAACAAGGACTCATCAAAGAGAGAATATAAATAAAGAGAAATTTTTTTTGACAGGCAGAGTGGACAGTGAGAGAGAGAGACAGAGAGAAAGGTCTTCCTTTTGCCGTTGGTTGACCCCTCCAATGGCCGCCATGGCCAGCGCACTGCGGCCAGCGCACTGCACTGATCCGATGGCAGGAGCCAGGTGTTTCTCCTGGTCTCCCATGGGGTGCAGGGCCCAAGCACTTGGGCCATCCTCCACTGCACTCCCTGGCCACAGCAGAGAGCTGGCCTGGAAGAGGGGCAACCGGGACAGAATCCGGCGCCCCGACCGGGACTAGAACTTGGTGTGCCGGCGCCGCAAGGCGGAGGATTAGCCTAGTGAGCTGCGGCGCCGGCTATAAAGAGAAATTTTTTAAAGAACAAGAAAATTACTTTTTATTTAGTGTATATTATGACATACTACATGTTTCTTGATAGATTTCTTTTTAAAGAGAATATATTTCATGTATTTCATATTTTCAATTTCAAAAACATAACAATATTTCCCTCCATCCTACCCTCATTCCTGCTTTCTTTCTCTCCTTCTTTTCTTTTAATTTTTTTTTATTTTGAATTTTTTTTAACTTTTTTTTTTTTTAATATAAATTTCCAAAGTACGGCTTATGGATTACAATGGCTTCCCCCCCATATCGTCTCTCCCACCCGCATCCCTCCCCTTTCCCACTCCCTCTCCCCTTCCATTCACATCAAGATTCATTTTCGATTCTCTTTATATACAGAAGATCAGTTTAGCATACATTAAGTAAAGATTTCAACAGTTTGCTCCCACACAAACATAAAGTGAAAAATAATAGATGATTTTTTAAATGATGATGAAATCAGCTCAGACCTATTGTCATGTTTAATCCCAGTGAGAGTCAAGTTGGGAATTGATAATTTCTTCTTTTTTTTTTTTTTACAGAAGATCAGTTTAGTATACATTAAGTAAAGATTTCAACAGTTTGCACCCCCATAGAAACACAAAGCGAAATACACTGTTTGAGTACTCATTATAGCATTAAGTCTCAATGTACAGCACATTAAGGACAGAGATCCTACATGAGGAGTAAGTGCACAGTGACTCCTGTTGTTGACTTTACAAATTGACACTCCTGTTTATGGCATCAGTAATCTCCCTATGCACCAGTCATGAGTTTCCAAGGCTATGGAAGCCCTGTGAGTTCTCCGACTCTTATCTTGTTTAGACAAGGTCACAGTCAAAGTGGAGGTTCTCTCCTCCCTTCAGAGAAAGGTACCTCCTTCTTTGAAGACCTGTTCTTTCCACTGGGATCTCACTCACAGATATCTTTCATTTAGGGTGTTTTTTTTTTTGTTTTTTGTTTTTTGTTTTTTTTTTGCCAGAGTGTCTGGCTTTCCATGCCTGAAATACTCTCATGGGCTTTTCAGCCAGATTGGAATGCCTTTAGGGCTGATTCTGAGGCCAGAGTGCTGTTTAGGACATCCACCATTCTATGAGTCTGCTGACTATCTCACTTCCCATGTTGGATCACTCTCCCCTTTATTTATTCTATCAGTTAGTATTAGCAGGTACTAGACTTGTTTATGTGCTCCCTTTGACTCTTAGTCCTTTCATTATGATCAATTGTGAACAGAAATTGATCACTTGGACTAGTGAGATGGCATTGGTACATGCCACCTTGATGGGATTAAATTGGAGTCCCCTGGTATGTTTCTGACTCTACCATTTGGGGCAAGTCAACTTGAGCATGTCCCAAATTATACATCTCTTCCCTCTCTTATTCCCACTCTTATGTTTAACAGGGATCACATTTCAGTAAAATTTCAACACTTAAGAATAACTGTGTATTAATTACAGAATTAAACCAGTCATATTAAGTAGAACAGACAAAAAAACTACTAAGAGGGATAATGTATTAAGTTGTTCATTAACAGTCAGGGCTATGCTGATCAGGTCACCGTTTCCCATAGTGTCCATTTCACTTGAACAGGTTTCCTTTTTGGTGTTCAGTCAGTTGTCACCCATCAGGGAGAACATATGGTATTTGTCCCTTTGGGACTGCCTTATTTCACTCAGCATGATGTGTTCCAGATTCCTCCATTTTGTTGCAAATGACTGGATTTTGTTGTTTCTTACTGCAATATAGTATTCTAAAGAGTACATATACCATAATTTCTTTATCCAGTCTACCGTTGATGGGCATGTAGGTTGGTTCCAGGTCTTAGCTATTGTGAATTGAGCTGCAATAAACATTAGGCTGCAGACCGCTTTTTTGTTTGCCAATTTAAATTCCTTTGGGTAAATTCCAAGGAGTGGGATGGCTGGGTTGTATGGTAGGGTTATATTCAGGTTTCTGAGGAATCTCCAGACTGACTTCCATAGTGGCTTAACCAGTTTGCATTCCCACCAACAGTGGCTTAGTGTCCCTTTTTCCCCACATCCTCACCAGCATCTGTTCTTGGTAGATTTCTGAATGTGAGCCATTCTAACCGGGGTGAGGTGAAACCTCATTGTGGTTTTGATTTGCATTTCCCTGATTGCTAGCGACCTTGAACATTTTTTCATGTGTCTGTTGGCCATTTGGATTTCCTCTTTTGAAAAATGTCTATTGAGGTCCTTGGCCCATCTCTTAAGTGGGTTGTTGGTTTTGTTTTTGTGGAGTTTCTTGATTTCTTTGTAGATTCTGGTTATTAACCCTTTATCTGTTGCATAGTTTGCAAATATTTTTTCCCATTCTGTCGGTTGTCTCTTCACTCTCCTGACTGCTTCTTTTGCAGTACAGAAACTTCTCAATTTGATGCAATCCCAATAGTTGATTTTGGCTTTGATTGCCTGTGCCTCCCAGGTATTTTCCAAAAATTCTTTGCCTGTGCCAATATCTTGAAGGGTTTCTCCAATGTTCTCTAGTAACTTGATGGTGTCAGGTCGTAGATTTAGGTCTTTAATCCATGTTCAGTGGATTTTTGTGTAAGGTGTACAGTAGGGGTCTTGCTTCATGATTCTGCACGTGGAAATCCAATTTTCCCAGCACCATTTATTGAATAGACTATCCTTGCTCCAGGAATTAGTTTTAGATCCTTGATCAAATATAGGTTGGCTGTAGATGTTTGGGTTGATTTCTGGTGTTTCAATTCTGTTCCATTGGTCTATCCATCTGCTTCTGTACCAGTACCATGCTGTTTTGAATACAACTGCCCTGTAGTATGTCCTGAAATCTGGTATTGTGATGCCTCCGGCTTTGTTTTTGTTGTACAAGATTGCTTTAGCTATTCGAGGTCTCTTGTGCCTCCATGTAAATTTCATCACCATTTTTTCCAGATCTGAGAAGAAGGTCTTCGGTATCTTGATTGGTATTGCATTGAATCTATAAATTGCTTTTGGGAGAATGGACATTTTGATGATATTGATTCTTCCAATCCATGAGCATGGAAGATTTTTCCATTTCTTGGTTTCCTCTTCTATTTCTTTCTTTAAGGTTTTGTAATTTTCATCGTAGAGATCTTTAACATCCTTGGTTAAGTTTATTCCAAGGTATTTGATTGTTTTTGTAGCTATTGTGAATGGGATTGATCTTAGAAGTTCTTCCTCAGCCATGGCATTGTCTGTGTATACAAAGGCTGTTGATTTTTGTGCATTGATTTTATACCCTGCTACTTTGCCAAACTCTTCTATGAGTTCCAATAGTCTCTTAGTAGAGTTCTTTGGGTCCCCTAAATACAGAATCATGTCATCTGCAAAGAGGGATAGCTTGAGTTCTTCCTTCCCAATTTGTATCCCTTTAATTTCTTTTTCTTGCCTAATAGCTCTGGCTAGAACCTCCAGAACTATATTGAATAGCAATGGTGAGAGTGGGCATCCCTGTCTGGTACCATATCTCCGTGGAAATGCTTCCAACTTTTCCCCATTCAATAGGATGTTGGCTGTGGGTTTTTCATAGATTGCTTTGATTGTATTGAGGAATGTTCCTTCCAAACCCAGTTTGCTTAGAGTTTTCATCATGAACGAGTGTTGTATTTTATCAAATGCTTTCTCGGCATCTATTGAGATAATCATATGGTTTTTCTTCTGCAGTCTGTTAATGTGGTATATCACATTGATTGTCTTGCGCACATTAAACCATCCCTGCATACCAGGGATAAATCCCACTTAGTCTGGGTGGATGATTTTTCTGATGTGTTGTTGCATTCTATTGGCGAGAATTTTATTGAGGATTTTTGCATCTATGTTCATCAGGGATATTGGTCTCTAATTCTCTTTCAGTGCTGCATCTTTTTCCGGCTTAGGAATTAAGGTGATGCTGGCTTCATAGAAAGAATTTGGGAGGATTCCCTCTTCTTCGATTGTTCTGAATAGTTTGAGAAGAGTTGGAGTTAGTTCTTCTTTAAATGTCTGGTAGAATTCAGCAGTGAATCCATCTGGTCCTGGGCTTTTCTTTGTTGGGAGGGCCTTTATTACTGTTTCAATTTCTGTCTCAGTTATGGGTCTGTTTAGGTTTTCGATGTCTTCCTGGTTCAATTTAGGTAGGTTGCATGTGTCCAGGAATCTATCCGTTTCTGATATGTTTCCCTGTTTGCTGGCATACAAGTCCTTGTAGTAATTTCTGATGATTCTTTTTATTTCTGTGGTGTCTATTGTTACATTTCCTTTTTCATCTCTGATTTTATTGATTTGGGTCTTTTCTCTTCTTGTTTTAGTTAGTTGGGCCAATGGGGTGTCAATTTTGTTTATTTTTTCAAAAAAAACAGCCCCTCGTTTGGCTGATTTTTTGTAATTTTTTTTTTTATTCAATCTTGTTGATTTCTTCTCTGATTTTAATTATTTCTCTTCTCCTACTAGATTTGGGTTTGATTTGCTGTAAGTTTTCTAGATCCTTGAGGTGAATTGAAAGCTCATCTATTTGGTGCCTTTCCAATTTCTTGATGTAGGCACCTATTGATATAAACTTTCCTCTTAACACTGCTTTTGCTGCGTACCATAAGTTTTGGTATGTTGTGCTGTTATCCTCATTTACTTCCAGAAAATTTTTGATTTCTCTTTTAATTTCTTCTATGACCCATTGTTCATTCAAGGAGCATGTTGTTCAATCTCCTTGTGTTTGCGTATGCTCTAGGGATTCCTGAGTTGCTAATTTCCAACTTCATTCCTTTATGGTCTGAGAAGCTGCATGGTATGATTCTAATTCTTTTGAATTTGCTGAGACTTGCTTTATGGCCTAGTATGTGGTCAATCCTAGAGAAGGTTCCATGTACTCCTGAGAAGAATGTAAAATCTTTAGCTGTAGGATTGAAAGTTGTCACTCCCCGTCTTCGTGGAGGAATGACACAGGACCCTGCGCTGTTCTTTTGTCTGCTCGGCCCTCCCCGGGTTTGTTGCTGGTTCTTCCCGGGTTGGCTACCGTCCCTTCCACCTCCGTGGAAGGGCGGTTCCCCCTGCCACATTCCCCACTTCCGCGGGGGAGCGGCACACCGCCGGCCAGCTCTCTTGGGGGCTGCTCAGATGTTCCTCAGGTGTTCCCCTTAGATGTTCCTGGTGCATGTTGTCTCTCTCCTCCTTTATAGTCCTCTTCCACCAATCCCAACTCTGCTACCCACACGTCGAGTACGCTGCTCTCCTCCAATCAGAAGCAGGTCCTACAGTTTCTTGGTTGAACTGGAGGCAGCTGCGTAGAAGCTGTTACTCCCTTCTCAGTGCCATATTGTGGGAGAGCAGATGCATAGAATTAGCCTTAATTCCAGTAACTCAGTCCAGTCCGGGTTGCTCCCCACAGATCCCCCTTTCTTTTTATTTTTTGGCGTTGATACGCGCCTGTCTTCGGTGTCCCGCAGCACACACTCTGCTCTGCTTGCTAGAGTTGCCCACAGGTGCTTACAAGTCCTATCAATCAGGCAAACCGAATCCGGGTCCTCTCTTTGCCATGTTGTGAGGAGGTTTTTAGGCGCTGATGCGTGCCTGTGTTCGGTGCCCTGCAGCGCATGCTCTGCTCTGCTAGAACTGCCTGCAGGTGCTTACAAGCCCTAGCAATCAGGCAAACCGAATCCAAGCCTTCTCATTGCTGTATTGTGGGGAGACTTATTGGTGTTGATAACGTGCCTGTCTTCGGTGACCTGCGGCACATAAGCTGCTAGCCGCCCGCAGGTGCTCATCGCCTCACTAATCAGGCAGACCGAATCCAAGCTTCTCATTGCCATGTTGTGGGGAGGCCTTTCTATTTCTCTATTTCTCTATCTCCGGGCATTCCTATTTCTCCCATTTTACTTCTATCTTCCAGCATTCCTATTTCTCTCGTTTTACTTCTAAACTTCTGTTTCTCTTATCCCTGCGGCTTCCCGGCGCCCGCCCCGAGGCTGCTTCTCGGCACCTCGCCCCGCGGCAGCTTCAGGGCTCTGCGCGGCTTCCCTGCGCCTCGCCCCACCGGCGGGTTCCCGGCTCTACGCGGCTCGGCTTCGCGCGCACACTCCGCGGTCTCCACGCCCTTCACGCCCGCACCACGGCCTCGCGCCAGCCCCGCGTTCCCTATCTATTCACGCCCCGTGCTCTCTCTGCACGCGGTGGCTTCCGCGAATCACACAGCGTAGCTTACGTTTCCGCCACCACCGGCATTCAGTCCAAGTCCCCCGGACTAACCTGGCGAATTCCAACCTGGCGGCCCACGTCTCTGCCTCTGGTTCCAGATTTTCGCCTTTTGCTCCCCGGGCTGACTTGAAGAATTCCGAGCTGGCTTACGTCTCCGCCTCGGCCTGCACTCACGGCTTCATCCTCCCTAACATTTTTCTCTACCCGGTATGTTTCCCTAAGTTTTCTTCCAACAATATCCTCCCTCATTTCTCCTGGCCTCTCCCCACAGTCCGTATCCAAGTCTAAGTTTCTTATAGGTTTCACTTTCACTTTCAACCTGCAGTCCGTATCTGAGTCTAAGTTTCTTCTTGCTTTCACTTTAAATCCTAACTTCTTTCCCACAGTCCGTATCCGAGTCTATGCCTAGGCTTTCGATAGCTTCTTCCAGCACCTTTTCTGTCCAGCTTTTCCCTAGGCTCTTTGCTAGTCTCTCTCTCTGGTATTTTCCACTTCTTCCCGTTTCTTCCCTCCTAGGTCTCACAGCACCATTATGTCGCTCCCCCTGTTCGTGGGGGAGCAACACTAAACCCTGCCTAGGCTTCATATCCGAGTCACGGCACCATTATGTCGCTCCCCGTCTTCGTGGAGGAACGACACAGGACCCTGCGCTGTTCTTTCGTCTGCTCAGCCCTCCCCGGGTTTGTTGCTGGTTCTTCCCGGGTTGGCTACCGACCCTTCCACCTCCGTGGAAGGGCGGTTCCCCCTGCCACATTCCCCACTTCCGCGGGGGAGCGGCACACCGCCGGCCAGCTCTCTCGGGGGCTGCTCAGATGTTCCTCAGGTGTTCCCCTTAGATGTTCCTGGTGCATGTTGTCTCTCTCCTCCTTTATAGTCCTCTTCCACCAATCCCAACTTTGCTACCCACATGCCGAGTACGCTGCTCTCCCCCAATCAGGAGCAGGTCCTACAGTTTCTTGGTTGAACTGGAGGCAGCTGCGTAGAAGCTGTTACTCCCTTCTCAGTGCCATATTGTGGGAGAGCAGATGCACAGAATAAGCCTTAATTCCAGTAACTCAGTCCAGTCCGGGTTGCTCCCCACAAAAGTTCTGTATATATCTGTTAGATCCATTTGGGCTATAGTGTCGTTTAAATCTACTGTATCCTTGTTGATCTTCTGTCCTGTTGATCTGTCTATTTCTCAGAGTGGAGTATTGAAGTCCCCCAGTACTATTGTATTGGGGTCTAAGTCTCCCTTTAAGTCCGTTAACAAATCTTTCAGATAAACTGGTGCCCTGTAGTTAGGTGCATATACATTGATAATTGTTATATCTTCTTATTGTATTGATCCCTTAATCATTATATAGTGCCCCTCTTTGTCTTTCTTAACAGTTTTTGTGGTAAAGTTTATGTTGTCCGATATTAAGGTGGCTACGCCCGCTCTTTTTTCATTTCTGTTGGCATGGTATATCTTTTTCCAGCCTTTCACTTTCAGTCTGTATGGATCTTTGTTGGAAAGATGTGTTTCTTGTAAGCAGCAAATAGATGGGTTTTGTTCCTTAACCCAATCAGCCAATCTGTGTCTTTTAACTAGACAGTTCAGGCTATTAACGTTCAATGTGACTAATGATAAGTGGTAACTTTGCCCTGCCATTTGCCAAAGATAAGTTCTAATATATGCTTTGAATTCCTTGTGATCTTTTGCTGTGAGGTTTCCTTCCTTGGTTTCCTTCCTTTACCTTCTTTCATATTGATGACCGTGTTTCTTTGTTTCTGTGTGTAACACATCTTTAAGCATCTGTTGCAGGGCTGGACGAGTGGCGACAAATTCTTTCAATTTCTGTTTGCTATGAAAAGTCTTTATTTCACCTTCATTCACAAATGATAGCTTTGCAGGATATAATATTCTGGTCTGGCAGTTTTTCTCTCTTAGTACCTGGGCTATATCTCGCCATTCCCTCCTAGCTTGTAGAGTTTCTGATGAGAAGTCAGCTGTGAGTCTGATTGGAGATCCTCTGAGAGTAATCTGACGTTTCTCTCTTGCACATTTTAGGATCTTTTCTTTATGTTTCACTGTGGAGAGTTTAATTACAACGTGTCGTGGTGAGGATCTCTTTTGGTCGTGTTTATTAGGGGTTATGTGAGCTTCCTGTACTAGGATTTCTCTGTCCTTCTCCAAACCTGGGAAATTTTCTGCTAATATCTCACTAAAAAGGCCTTCTAATCCTTTCTCCCTCTCCATGCCTTCAGGAACTTCTAGAACCCAAATCTTGGGTTTTTTAATAGTATCCTGAAGATTCCTGACAACATGCTTTAGATTTCTAATTTCCTCTTCTTTTCTTTGGTCTGACTGTATCCTTTCCTGTTCTCTGTCTTCTAAGTCCGATATTCTCTCTTCTGCTTCACCCATTCTGTTTGTAAGGCTCTCTATTGTGTTTTTCATTTGATCTATTGAATTCTTCACTTCAGTCACTATCACAGTTTCCTGTTGTACTAGTTGTTTCATTTCATTTTGATTCCTCCTTAATATTTCATTTTCACGAGAGAGATTTTCTATCTTGTCCACTAAGGATTTCTGTATTTCAAGAATTTGTTTTTGAGAACTTCTTAATGTTCTTATCAATTTTTTGAGATCTGCTTCTTGCATTTCTTCTATGTCATCATCTTCATAATCTTGAATTGGGGTGTCTTTTTCATTTGAGGGCGTCATGGTGACTTCCTTGTTTTTATTACCTCGGTTTTTGCGTTTGTTATTTGGCATATTGGAGATATTTGGTTTCTTCACTGTGGTGCTTTTTCTTGTTATACTATGACTCTAGATTAAGTGGACTATCTTTTTGATGGAGCCTTAGTGTGGGGAGCAACCCGGACTAGACTAAGTTACTGGAATTAAGACTTATTCTATGCATCTGCTCTCCCACAATATGGCACTGAGAAGGGAGAAACAGCTTCTGCACAGCTGCCTCCAGTTCAACCAATAAACAGCAGGACCTGCTCCTGATTGGAGGAGAGCAGCGTACTCGGCGTGTGGGTAGCAGAGTTGGGATTGGTGGAAGAGGACTATAAAGGAGGAGAGAGACAACATGCACCAGGAACATCTAAGAGGAACACCTGTGCAGCCCCCGAGAGAGCCGGCCGGCGGTGTGCCGCTCCCCCGCAGAAGTGGGGAAAGTGGCTAGGGGGAACTGCCCTTCCACGGAGGTGGAAGGGTCGGTAGCCAACCCGGGAAGAACCAGCAGCAAACCCGGGGAGGGCCAAGCAGACGAAAGAACAGCGCAGGGTCCTGTGTCATTCCTCCACGAAGACGGGGAGCGACACCTTAGGGCTTGAGATGGGTGTGGCCTGAGAGCTCTGTTTGGTGTGCCAAAGGTGACACTCCCCGGTTAGGCATGGTAAATTTCTCTCTCTCTCTCTCTTTCTTTTTTTGATTCAAAAGGGAAGTAATTCTGCACAGCTGAACGAAGTTGGAGGTAGTTAGCAGGCAAATGATATACCCACAGGAGCCAGAGATCGGAAGCTCTTTCCCAAGGACCACACAGGGAATCTGTTCTGCCCTCAGGGTGGGCTCAGATTCTCCTTCAGTCTCCCACTGGGTTGCCAAAGTTACGGAATTGTAGCGTCTCTGGAGAGTACTCACGTGGATTCCGTGAGTTCTCTCCCCCACCGTCTCTTTTTTCACAGTCTCAGTTCAGTAGCACCACAAATTTACTAGGTTTTAATCTCCTGTTAATTCACCCCGCCCAGAGTCAGGTTTTTCTGCTAGGCTCAGGGCCTGTGCAGACCTGAGGTCGCTCTGCTTATGACGTATGTCCAAGATGGCACCTGCTCTTTGTCTTGCTCGCCCTTGAGAGGTGAGCGGAGAGAATCCGTGTCCATACCAGTCACCTTTTTTTTTTTCTCTCTCTCTCTTCCAGTTAGCCTGGTGAACTCCCCCCCCCCCCGGGGGTCATTCCCTCTAGTCTCCTCTCTCCGCTTGCCTGCCGGTGCCTCGGGCTATTGAGGTTCGGCTCACCTCGCATTCCAGCGCTGGTGTGTTGAGTCTGCCGCTGGTGTCCCGAACTGTGGGCTCCCACGCTCTCCATGCAGGTCCGCTGTGAATCACGCGTTCCGGAAGAGTTTCTTCTGCTGTTTCCTCCCCTACTCTTCCTTGAACCTGCAGTATCTCCACTTTTATTAAACTATCTCTCCCCGGACTATCAGTGTGCTCCCTTCCTATTCCGCCATCTTGCCTCCTCCCCCTTTTCTTTTAATTTTTATAACATACTCTCAAAATACTTTATAATTACAGCTTAATCCTCCACTAAGTAAAGAACTAAATAATTTAAAGTACAAATCCACTGTTCCTCAGGATATTCATTGAAAAAAAATTAAGTGACAGACAGATAGCTAAATATGAACAGATATTGTAGTATGTTAAATCTATACGCAACAGGCCAGCGCCATGGCTCACTAGGCTAATCCTCCACCTTGCGGTGCCAGCACACCGGTTTCTAGTCCCGGTCGGGGCGCCGGATTCTGTCCCGGTTGCCCCTCTTCCAGGCCAGCTCTCTGCTGTGGCCAAGAGTGCAGTGGAGGATGGCGCAAGTACTTGGGCCCTGCACCCCATGGGAGACCAGGAGAAGCACCTGGCTCCTGGCTTCGGATCAGCATGGTGCGCCAGCCGCAGCAGCCATTGGAGGGTGAACCAACGACAAAGGAAGACCTTTCTCTCTGTCTCTCTCTCTCACTGTCCACTCTGCCTGTCAAAAAAATAAAAAAATAAAAAAATCTATACAGAACAACAGAATATAATAGTCACAAAGATTCTGTAAGACTTAAAATATGTAAGTTACTCTTCTAAGTAAACATTTTATATACTAATAAATTTAATCATAACAATAACCTTATACAGTTATCTCCATTTTAATATGAGCACAGAAATATTAAGTAATTTTTCCAAAGTCACACAACCAAAATATTGAAGCCAGACTCAAACCCTGTGCCCATGTTTGCAACCACAACCTTACATGCTCATCTATCCATGCCTTCATCATTTAATCTAACATTTCTAAAATGAGGGTATCATCAGGGAAAAAATTTGAATCTATGTATTACTTTGAATTTTTTAACCACCAGCATTAAAACAATTTAATTTTCTCCTTTTAAGATTTACCTATTTATTTATTTGAAAGAATGACAGAGGGAGAGAGAGAGGCAGGTTGGGAGAGAGAGAGATCTTCCACATGTTGGATCACTCCCCAAATGACAACAGCCAAGGCCATCATCTACTACTTTCCCAGGTACATTAGCAGGGAACTGAATTGGAAGCAGAGTAGCCTGACCTTGAATGAGAACTCCCATATGGGATGCAAGCATCATAAGCAGGAGCTTAACCCACTGTGCCATGATGCCAGTTTCAAAATAATTTAATTTTTTGACATTCAAGTTTCTATTTTACATATTCTCTTAGCATAAGCACCTGTGAAAATAATACTTATATCTTTTTTTTCCTTATAAACCTATAAAATACATTTTAAAAATAAAATGTTAGGCTTTGCTAATCTTTGCCAAAATATAAGAGTACTTCAAAAGAAAGTGTAGAAATGGAATTAAAAGATCAGTTTATTTTAGTGCAAAGATTTTTTGAAATTCATGTATATATCAGGTAGTACTCTTAAAATCATACAGAAGATACATTGTATTCAGTATACAGTCTTTATTTTAAAAAATCTACAAAATTATTCTACAAAGTCCTGATCTGCTCATTGTAATTTGCCAGATATACCCAGACTTTTACTGGTGTATCTATCTTCAAAAATGCAATAAAAGACCCAAAGAAAGTACATTGGAGCCACTCCATTGCATTTGCTCATCAACATCCTTTGTGTTTAAGTGAACAGAATTAGATGAGAGAGAGAATTTTTGATGATTTCATAGATAACAGTGCATATAAAACTAGGTCTTATTGCTGTAATTTGGCCACATGCAGCATATAGCCATATTAAATATCTTTGGCAGAAATCTTGTTTATATACATGTAGCTATTCCATTTGCCCATGATTGCATTCAGCATGGTAGAGCCAACATCACATTATTCTAGCAAAGTGTTGTCATTATCATTTTCCCACATATAGGCTTCTAATCTTCTAGTTTAGAGATTTTTTTCCCAAGTTTCATCCTTTAATGTATGGAATCCACATTACAGAATGAATTCTATAATGAAATTACACCATTCCACTGACTGCTGTCTCTGAGTCCTAAACTCAGGTCTTTCTTTTTTTTTTAACTTTTATTTAATGAATATAAATTTCCAAAGTACAGCTTATGGATTACAATGGCTTCTCCCCCATAACATCCCTCCCACCCGCAACCCTCCCCTTTCCCTCTCCCTCTCCCCTTCCATTCACATCAAGATTCATTTTCACTTATCTTTATATACAGAAGATCAGTTTAGCATATATTAAGTAAAGATTTCAAGAGTTTGCACCCACATAAAAACACAAAGTGAAAAATACTGTTTCAGTACTAGTTATAGCATTAAATCACAATGTACAGCACATTAAGGACAGAGATTCTACATGAGGAGTAAGTGCACAGTGACTCCTGTTGTTGACTTAACAAATTGACACTCTTGTTTATGGCATCGGTAATCACCCTAGGCTATAGTCATGAGTTTCCAAGGCTATGGAAGCCTTTTGAGTTCACCGACTCCGATCATATTTAGACAAGGTCATAGTCAAAGTGTTAAAGTGAAATGAACACTATGAGAAACAGTGACTTGATCAACCCTTGCCCTGACTGTTGATGAACAACTTAATACGTTATCCCTCTTAGTATTTTTTTTTGTTTGTTCTACTTAATACTTTTGGTTGAATACTGTAATCAATACACAATTATTCTTAAGTGTTGAAACTTAACTGAAAAGTGATCGCTGTTAAATATAAGAGTGGGAATAAGAGAGGGAAGAGATGTGCAATTCGGGACATGCTCAAGATGACTTACCTCAAATGGTAGAGTTAGAAACATACCAGGGGATTCCAATTCAATCCCATCAAGGTGGTATGTACCAATGCCATCTCACTAGTCCCAGTGATCAATTTCTATTCACAATTGATCATAATGATAGGACTAAGTGCCAAAGGGAGCACATAAACAAGACTAGTGTCTGAAAATACTAGCTGATAGAATAAAAAAGGGAGAGAATGATCCAACATGGGAAGCAGGATACACAGCAGACCCATAGAATGGCAGATGTCCTAAACAGCACTCTGGCCTCAGAATCAGCCCTTAAGGCACGCGGATCTGGCTGAAAAGCCCATGAGAGTATTTCAGGCATGGAAAGCCAAAACACTCTGGCAAAAAAAAAGACCGAAATGAAAGATCTCTGTGAGTGAGATCCCAGTGGAAAGAACAGGTCTTCAAAGAAGGAGGTACCTTTCTCTGAAGGGAGGAGAGAACTTCCACTTTGACTACGACCTTGTCTAAATATGATCAGCATCGGTAAACTCAGGTGTTTCTAATAAGTGCTCCTTTGCATTCTAATAGCCCTGGAAAGTAAAAGCCTTCCCTTATTTTGTGCAGTTGGCAGTCTCTAAGATTAATTCCAATGATCCCCACCTATTAACACTAATATCCCTGTGTAATCTTCTCCCTTGTGTGTGAGCTGTACTATTACTGACTTCTAATGAATAGAATACAGTAGAAGTAATGGAATGTCACTTCCAAGATTACGTTATAAGGACTGGCTTCTGTTGGTTGTGCTCTTTCTTTCTTCTCTCATACATTCTGAGGGAAGCCAGCTGTGATGAGGGTCGCTCCAAAAAGGGACTCAATTGGTAAGTAACTGAGGGAGGCCTCCAGGCCCTCAATGCAAAGGCCTGCCAGCAATCAAGAGCAAGCTTGAAAGTGAGCCTGCAGCCCGACAACAGTTCAGAAGCTTACAAGAGACCTTGAGCACCCATCCAAACTGTGCCCAGATTCTTAACCATCAGGGTTACAAGATAACCTATTACATATTTGTTACTTGGTGTTTTAACCTACTAAATTGGGGATTAATCTGTTACACAGCAAGAGGTTACTATATGTTTTGTATACCATGCTCAGTGCTCTTTACTAGATATGTTGCTACGCCTCAGAAATAGGACTCAGGATGACCTCTATTCCTATTTTATCAACACCCAAAGTATTGGGAACCATTATGTGCAAAAAATATGGATTTTGAAATCAAATAATTTAGATTTTTTTGAACCTGCCACTTAATAAAAATATAATTTCAGATTATGTCATATATTAATTTAGATTCAGCTTTCTCATTTCTTATATGCAAGTGTGTTATTCTTACAAGTATTTAACCTACAGACTAGAACTGCTAACAACTCAGCACTGAAACGAGAAAAATGGCAGCTTTATTATTATTAATAGAAAAATGACTAACAGTGTGAGAGGACTTCAAACTTTTCATGGAAAATAGAATGAAAATAAATACTTTGGTACAAAGTATTTTGGTACAAAATTTTTATATTCATGCATTTTTTCATAATATACACTTTCCATGAACTTTTGAAGACCCCCTCATATATATCCTTGAAAAACAATTTTAAACCACTGCCTAGGAATTCTTTCAATAATTCAGTTATTCTCACCTAATGCATGGCAGATCCTGGGAGACTGGAATTTCTTTCAAAAAACTAGGAGAAAAATGGGAAAACAGAGGAGCAAACAAGTAATTAGAAAATGTGTTTGTTTTCCTTCTTCATACTATTTGTTGAATCTCTTTACTTAGTGTATGGTTAATATTACAAGTATAAAATTAACTGAAAATATACCTTTGTAAAAAAATAAGAAGGGGAATAGGAAAGAGAGGAGGAAGAAGGGTAGGAACATGGGTAGGAGGGAGAGTAGGGCAAAGTATCACTATGTTCATGAATCTGCATATATGAAACACATGAAATTTGTATACCTTAAACAAAATTTAAAAATAAATAAATAAATGGACAAAGTTAATACAATAGGGTTGGAATACAATACAAGCAAAGATAATTCATCAGAGGGAAACCCATTCTGTTGGGAGTATCAGAAGACAACACAGAGAAAGGATGTCTACACAAGAACATGCTAGGACAACAATATAGGATATTATAGCAAAGGAAACAGGGAAAGATATGAAGGGTTTGAAAAGTAGGAGGCATTTGGGAAAGTGTAAGAAATTCAGTATTGCTGGAATATATATCACATAAAAGTGGTCAGTGAGAAAGAAAGTAGCCAAGAGGGGCTGGCGCTGTGGCTTAGCAGGGAAAGCCACTGCCTACAGTGCCGGCATCCTATATGGGCACCAGTTCAAGTCCTGGCTGCTTCACTTCCAATCTAGCTCTCTGCTGTGGCCTGGGAAAGCAGTAGAAGATGACCCAAGTCCATGGGTCACTGCATCCGCATGGGAGACTCCGAGGAAACTCCCCTGGCTCCAGGCTTCAGATCAGCTCAGCTCCAGCCATTGCAGCCAATTGGGGAGTGAACCAGCAGATGGAAGACCTCTCTCTACACCTCTCCTTCTCTCTGTGTAACTCTGACATTCAAGTAAATAAACAATAAAAATTTAAAATCTTAAAAAAAGAAGTGCCCAAGAGATGTATTATTGAGGATCTTTTATTCTAGACATAGTTTGGATTTCATTCCATAATTTATATGGAAGTGCTAAAGAGTTTCTTTTTATTTTTATTAATATAAAGTGAACAGATTTCATGTATTTCACAGGTACAGTTCTAAGAAGACAGCCATACTTCCCTCCCTATACTTTTCCCTCCCTCAATCCCCCTCCTTCCTTCCCTTCTACTTTTTCTTTAATTTTTACAAGAACATACTTTCAATCCATTCTACAATCACAGGCTATTTCACCACTAATCATAATATTCAATAAGTAAAAAGTAGGATGACCACAGTCCCTTGTTTACAAACAAGGGCTATAAACAATAATCATATCACAAGATGTCTGTTTTATCCCTATATATTTTTTGTATTCCATATTAACTGCCACATATTAGTGAAAACATATGATATTTGTTTTGGGGGGACTTATTTATTTCACTAAGAATAATGGTTTCCAGTTGCACCCATTTGGTTGCAAAAGACAGGATTTCATTCTTTTTGTGACTGAGTAGTATTCTATATATGTGCATACACCAACATTATCCTTATCCTGTCATCAATTGATGAATATCTGGGTTGATTTCCTATATTAACTGTTGTTAATTGAGCTGCAATAAACATGAGACTACAGATAACTCTTTCATATAGTAATTTCATTTCTTTTGGGTAAATTCTCAGGAATGATATGGCTGGGTGATATGGTAAATCTCTTTTCAGATTTCTGAGGAATCTCCATACAGTCTTCCATAATGATTGTATTAGTTTATATCCCTATCAACAGCATTTCAGGGTGCCTTTTCCCCACATCTTCACCAACACTTATTTATTTATTTTTATTTTTAGATGATAGCTAAAAATACCACACACTGGGGTGTGGTAAAACCTCATTGTGGTTTTTATTTGCATTTTCCTGGCGGCTAGTGAACCCAAGCATTTTTTTATGTGTCTGTTGACCATTTGAATTTCAACATGGAAAAATACTTGTTCATGTCCTTTGTTCGTTTCTTAACTGTATTGCTTGTTTTGTTGTTCTTTGATTTTCTTGAGCTCTTTATAGATCCTAAATATTAATCCTTTATCATTTGCATAGTTTGCAAATATTTTCTCCCATTCTGTCAGTTACATCTTCACTGTTGAGTATTTCCTTTGCAGCACAGAAGCTTCTTGGCTTGATATAATCACATTTGTCTATTTTTGTCTTTATTTTCTATGCTTCTGTGGTCTCACACAAGAAGTCTTTGCCTATGCCAATGCCTTGCAGAATTTTCCCAATGTTCTGCTCTTGTGATTTGATGGTATCAGGTCATAGCTTTAGATCCTTGTTCCATTTTGAATTGATTTTTGTAGAAGTATAAGGTAGGGGCCTTGTTTCATACTTCGAATGTATAGATTCAGTTTTCCCAGCACCATTTTTTGAAGAGATTGTCCTTTCTCCAGAGAGTGACTTTAGATTCTTTGTCAAATATTAGTTGGATTAAGATATTTGGATTAATTTCTGGGGTCTCTATTCTGTTCTGTTGGTCTACATGTATATTTCTGTGCCAGACCAGGCTATTTTGTTTATAACTTCTCTATAGTATGTCTTGAAATCTGATATTATGATGCCTCTGGCTTTGTTTTTGTTGTTCAAGATTGTTTTAGCTTTTCAGGGTTTCTCATATTTCCACATGAACTTTAGCATTTTTTTTCTAGATCTGAGAAGTCCTGGTATTTTGATTGGGAATTGCATTGAATCTGTAAATTGGGAGGCATTGGACATTTGATTCCATTGATTCTTCCGATCCATGAACAGGAAGATTTTTCCATTTTTTTGTGTCTTCTATTTCTTTCTTTAATATTTTATAATTTGCATTATAGAAGTCTTTCACATATTTTGTTAAATTTATTCTAAGGTATTTAATTTTTTTAAGATTACTTATGTATTTGAAATTCAGAGTTATGCAGAGAGAGAGAGAGAGAGAGAGAGAGAGGTCTTCCATCCACTGGTTTACTCCCCAGTTGGCCACAACGGCGGGAGCTGCACCGATCCAAAGCCAGGAACCAGGAGCCTCCTTCAGGTCTTCCCATGCAGGTGCAGGGACCCAAGGACTTGGATCATATTCTATTGCTTTCCCAGGCCATAACAGAGAGCTAGACTGGAAGTGGAGCAGCCAGGATTCGAACCAATACCCATATGGGATGCCGGCACTGCAGGCGGCGGCTTTACCCGCTACACCACAGTGCCAGCCTCAGTATTTAAATTTTTGTACCTATTGTGAATGGTACTGATCTTTCAAGTCTTTCTCAGTCATAGTGTTGTTTATGTATATAATGCTATCAGTTTTTATGTGTTGATGTTATACTCTACAACTTTACCAAACTCTCTTATGAGTTCTAATATTCTGTTAGTGGAGCCTTTTGGTTTCCCCATATGCAGGATCATGGGTTTTAAGCAAATAATTGAGATGCAAGAAACTGAGTCTGTAGTTGTCTACAGACTGATGATGTGAGGCTGAACCTGGATGATGGGAATGTAAAGAATGGTATGGATTCCAGAGATATTTATGAGGTAGTTCATCACTATGGAAGATGATGCAGAAAGGGAAATCGAATATGACCTTGAGATTTCTCAATAGGGAAAAGGAAAAAAAAGGCACTGGAAGGAGAGAGGCACAAAAGTAAGAGGGACTGGTCAAGGAAGGGGTGGATTCTCTTGTTCCCATTCCCAAAAAAATCTATTTTCCCCAAAAATCACTGAAATAAATTTCCACCATAGACACTTTAAGGTTAATTATAAACCTGAAAAACTTAGAACATTAAAATAAAGTCAGATATTCCATTACTTAGCTTTTACTTATTTTTAAATGAGCACAGTTAGATAAAATTACTTACTCTTTTGCCGCTAGGCTTGCATGTGTCTACAGAAATCAGAGATTTCATTTTTCTTGAATAATTATAAATGTTTTCATTTTTAAATGGGAAGAAAAATCTAACTTGAGATTATTTTTTATTTTTCAAATAGTAGTTGACTACAAAACTACTTTCTAAAGTGATAACAGAAAAGTTGATCACATTATCCTTAGGGTAACCAGGTTTCCGGTTTGTAACACAAACCTGAACAAACAAAAGGAAGATTTCCCCTCTTCAATATCTACTTTTCTTCCACAGAACCTTATGCAAAAGACCTGACTAGCTATGTGAAGATAAGAATAAACAGCTATCCAAATTACAGCCAAGAAATCCATTTATATGTAATTGAGGCAAAAGATTTTCTTAGTGAAGTATCGAGGCAATTACCAAGTCTCAACTTCATTGTCCTGTGCAGACCCAATCCAAAAAAACCCAGCTCTCAGAAATTCAGAAAAAAAGTTTCTGTACATTTTGTAACTTGGAGATTTCACAATCCAAATAGCACTTTGTGCAACCATAAAACAGAGCATTATAACAAAGTTAGGAGGCACAGTGTGATTGCATGCAATGAGGGCGGTGTGCCCTCTGCATGGTCTCTGGTCAGTGAGCAACTGAGAAACAAAACAAAATATGTTTCATGGTTTACTTAACCAAGGAACAGATAAGGTTTATTATGAAGCCAAAGTTAGGAGGAATAGTAGTTTGATAATATTCTGAACATTGAATCCAAAATTAATTGAACAAGATGGAAAAACCTTTATAGACAAGCAGAAGAACTTTGAAATTCTCTCCATTTCCCTTCACTACTTGGCCTATGTTCATTTTAAAGCAGAAAGATCTAAATTCCTAAATTTATCTTCATAGGTGATTTTCTGGTCTGTCTTAGTGAATGCTGACATTGCTTATTTTAGTCTAGCTTAAGTGTTTGATGACATCCCTCCTTCCCCCACATCCCTTTCAGTTAATCCTTTGAGGCCCTGAAAAGACCTAGGATCCTCCTCAGATTTATTAATACTACACAGCATGTGATCCTCAATACTTACTTTCACTACCTGATATCCAGGCATCCTTCCTAACAATTCTTCCATTTCCTTAGAAGAAGTTTTCCTCTTTCTAGGGTGTAGTCCGTCTCTTTCATAGGGTACTATAATCAAGGTTGCCTGCCTCTAACCCTTAACGGAGTCAAAAAAAAGTCCCTAAAAAGTCCCTCTGAGAGATTAGACTCCTCTTTTACCTACCTTCCCAAGGCCTGAGAGTGGAAGCTATCAAACTCCTTATCTTGAAACTTATACCTATTATACCTACTTTTGGGATGGCACCTTGTTTCTCTACACTTTACATTAATTCCTGGAATACCCTGATATCCTCCAATTCCACACCCAAAAAAAACTCCTTATGTTTAAGTTATCTGGAGTTTCTTTCTTCTATGTGCTACTCAAAAATAATATCAGTGGTCATGTTATTACTAGTCATAATACAAGATATGCTTTGTATGATTCTTAAACTTGTTGAATCAACCTAAAATCAAATATCAAACATAATATTGGTTAGAAAATTTTTACTGTAATTACTGGTATACATGGAAGGTGCCATTGCAGGACATTATTACAACAGTTCCAAAGATCTCTGTAAACTATGACTTCTTTAATGGCAAAAGATACAAGCAGATTGAAAATGATCAGGAAACCCAAAGATGTTAGAAGTTCCTATTGAGATAGAGCTATTGATTCTTATCCTCCCAATATTAAATTAAACTTCACTAAATTACTTGACACCAAACTTAAATTATTTATTTGCCTCCCAAGTAGAGCTTCTAAGCTTAATTTAATTTTCCTTAGCCTTTTCCTAGCAGCTGTAACTTGTCTTCCCAGAGCATCTCAGGTAAGAGTTTTATATGAAGGTGGAACAACCCTGAACTGCTCAGATGGATTTTATCAACTAACAAACACATATACCCGATTTTAAATGTTCTTACACGACTCATGGACTTTTACTTAAGAACTCATTCTGAACAGCTACATTTCATATTCATTAGTTTTTCTTTTTTTAACTTTTATTTAATGAATATAAATTTCCAAAGTACAGCTTATGGATTACAATGGCTTCTCCCCCATAACGTCCCTCCCACCCGCAACCCTCCCCTTTCCCACTCCCTCTCCCCTTCCATTCACATCAAGATTCATTTTCGATTCTCTTTATAGACAGAAGATCAGTTTAGCATATATTAAGTAAAGTTTTCAACAGTTTGCTCCCACACAGAAACATAAAGTGAAAAATACTGTTTGAGTACTAGTTATAGCATTAAATCTCAATGTACAGCACACTAAGGACAGAGATCCTACATGAGGAGTAAGTGCACAGTGACTCCTGTTGTTGACTTAACAAATTGACACCCTTGTTTATGGCATCAGTAATCACCCTAGGCTCTTGTCATGAGCTGCCAAGGCTATGGAAGCCCCCTGAGTTCACCGACTCTGATCATATTTAGACAAGGCCATGGTCAAAGTGGAAGTTCTCTCCTCCCTTCAGAGAAAGGTACCTCCTTCTTTGATAGTTTTTCATTGTTTTGTATGTACGCATGTGCCTTAAATTGGAAACATATTTCTCACATCAGTAGTCCTTCAGATTGAAAGCAACTGGGGAGAAATGGGAGTGGAATCGCTATTGTTCTTCTTTCATGTTAATAGAAATTGAGATACAAGGTTTCTTCAAAAAGTTCATGAAAAATGAAATTTTAAAAAATTGGCGAGCAGGAGTTTAATCGAGTTAAAACAACCATATCTAACATCACGGTGCCTGGGTTTGATTCCCAGCTCTGACTTCTGACTCCAGAAGTCAGAACTCTCACCAATTCAGGCCCAGGGAAGCAGCAGCAATGGCTCAAATAACTGAGTTGCTGCCACCCATGTGGGAGCCCTAAATTAAGTTTCTGGCTTTCTCCCTAACCCAGTATTTGGGAGTTCCCTATCTCTTGTCACCTCTCTCTCTCCAATAAATTAAAAATAATTTATTTTAAAAGATGTTTATTTTACTGCAAAAAAACTGATAACCATGAATAATTTATTCATAATACACGTTTTCCATGAACATTTTGAAGAATTCTCATACTAAAATTAAAATAATATTTAAATAATAAAAAAGGGAAATAAAGTAAATAAATATATTGTCTTATAGTTGGGAGTTAAAGTTCAATTAGTTTCCTATTGATGCATGACAAATTACTACAAGCTCAACAGCTTCAAACAGCACAAATTTTATTACCTGACAGCTTCTGTGTATCAGGTGTCTGCCATAGGTTAGCTGAGCCTTTTCTCAAGGTCACAATGCTGAGATCAAGCTGTCAGCCAGGCTACCTTTTTATCTGAGACTTGAAATCCTTTCCCAAATTGGCAGAATTCATTATCTTGTAACTGGCTGACTGAAGCCCCCGTTTTCTTGCTAGCTGTCAGCTGAAGGTCATTCTCAGAAGCCACCCTTAAGTCCTAAACATGCTACCCTCTTCTTTCAAAACGTGAAGCTTACTTCAACGCTCATAAGAGAATTCTTTTCTGGGGGCTGGCACTGTGGCATAGCAGGTAAAGCTGGTATCCCATATGGTCTCCAGTTCAAGTCCCAGCTGCTCCTCTTCCAATCCAGCTGTCTGCTATGGCCTGGGAAAGCAGTAGAACATGGAGCAAGTGCTTGGGGCACTGCACCTGTGAAGGAGACCTGGAAGAAGCTCCTGGCTCCTGGCTTCAGATTGGCTCAGCCCTGGCCATTGCAGCCATTTTGGGAGTGAACCAGTGGATGGAATACCTTTCTCTCTGTCTTTCCCTCTTTCTGTCTATAACTCTACCTCTCAAATAAATAAATCTTAAAAACAAAGAGAGAGAGAGAGGGAGAAAGAGAGAGAATACTTTTCTGGAAAGTCCTACTCAATACATTTTTGCAAGTCTGAATAGGCTCTAATAATCTCTGCATGAACTAAAAGCTAGTATTTGGAAACATGATCATTGGAATGACTGCTCATTAGGTTCACAGATCCATCAGCCTCGAGGGGCAGGACTGATACAGAGAATTCCACCGTGGAGAGGGAATTTAGAGGACTACCTTAAAACCATTCCACTTCGGGACTGGCACTGTGGCATAGTGGGTGAAGCCTTTGCATGCAGCACTGGCATCCCATATGGGCACTGGTTTGAGTCCTGATTGCAAAACTTCCAATCTAGCTCCCTACTAATGAGCCTGGAAAAACAGTGGAGGATGGCCCAAGTCCTTGAAAGCCTGCACTAGCTCCTGGCTAGGCCATTGCAGCCATTTGGAGAGTGGACTGCATATGAAAGATATCTCAGTCTCTTTCTGCCACTGCCTCTCCTTCTCTGTAACTCTGCCTCTCAAATAAATATATAAATATTTTTTAAAAAGAGATTTATTTATTTGAGAGGCAGAGTTACAGAGAGAGGGAGAGACACAGAGAGAGAGGCAGAGAAAGAGAGAAAGGCAGAGAGGCAGGGTGTAGGGGCCCAAGTACCTGGGCCATCTTCTGCTGCTTTCCCAGGCCATTAGCAAGGAGGTGGATCAGAAGTGGAGAATATAGGACTCAAACCAGTGCCCATATGAGATGCTGGTGTAGGTGGAGGCTCAACCTATCACGCCAGAGTGCCGGCCCACAAATAAATCTTTAAAAAAAAAATTATTCAAGTTACCACAATAGCCATGATCTAAAGTACTTAATTCAAAACACAGAGACAAGCACCCAACTCAAATGTATAAATTCTTTTACAACTAAAAAAGACACAGTTAAACATAGGTTACCTCGGGGTAATGGATGTAGGCAGACAAGCTTTTGATAATATGCTTTTCTGTACTGTTTGACTTTTTTCATCCTACACATGTATTATTCTTAGCAAAGGACAAAAAAAACATTCAACCAACTGTATCCATGGAAATTAACAAATCATGTGGTTAATTTTCATTTTGTGCATCATCTAAAACTATGAACACCCCAAACTTCTTAAAGTCCTCTTTTCCTCTAACATCCTGATACAACCTTCTGCTGTTTTCACACACTAGTTGTTTCTTCTTAATTTTGTTTTATTCTGACAAGAAATTGTGTTATTATAGATGAATTAGAAACCACAGGGGCAGCCGGCGCTGCGACTCACTTTAATCCTCCGCCTGCGGCGCCGGCACCCCAGGTTCTAGTCCCAGTTGGGGCACCAGATTCTGTCCCGGTTGCCCCTCTTCCAGGCCAGCTCTCTGCTGTGGCCCGGGAGTGCAGTGGAGGATGGCCCAAGTGCTTGGGTCCTGCACCCACGTGGGAGACCAGGAGGAGGCACCTGGCTCCTGGCTTCAGATCAGCGTAGCTCCGGCCATGGTGACCATTTGGGGGGTGAACCAACAGAGGAAAGACCTTTCTTTCTGTCTCTCTCTTTCACTGTCTAACTCTATCTGTCAAATAAATAATAAAAAAGAAAGAAAGAAAAGAAACCACAGATAGGATCAGTGAAAAATCTTATCTTTACAGGCTCATTTTCCTGTCCTCCTTTCACACGTCCAAGTGAACTCTAGGTGGATTCTTAGGACATCTTCTCTTACTCTACCTACTCCCTGGATGACTTCATTCATTCCTGTGACTCCAGCTATCTTCTACATGCTTACAATTCAGATAGCTTATGATATGTATTTATAGCTCTGAGCTTCCTACTGAGTTAAAAACATACACAGAATTTTCCACTCTGTATGGATATCTCCAACTACTTATTCCACTAGCATCTCAAACTTACTAAGTTCAGAATTTAATTTCTTTGTTATTTGATAGTATCAAATCTTCTCATTTTTCCTTTGTCAGTTGATGGCATAGTAATTTGCTTGGCTGCTCAAACTGTAACTTGCTGTCATCTGTCGTACTTACTGATTCTTCATCCTTCTTAGTCACCAAGACCTCTAGACTATATATCAGAGTAGCTCCACATCTGTCAAAGTTACCACTGTACTGCTACCAAACGTAAGTCCTGACTTATACTAGATGCTCAATAAGTGTTTAATAAAATAAAATCAACTCATACATATAGGGTGACTTGATTTATGAAAAAGATGACATTGGGGCCAGCTCTGTGGTGTAGCAAGTAAAGCTGCCACCTGCAGTGTCAGCATCCCATATAGGTGCCAGTTCAAGTCCCAGCTGCTCCACTTCCATTTTATCTTCATTTTTATTTGACTGGGCTATTTCAAATATCTTGTCCTTCTGATCAGAAATTCTCTCCTCCACTTGGTCTATTCTATTAAAGCTCTTAATAGATGCTTTTATTTCATTTATTGAAGTTTTGATCTCCAAAATTCTTATTTGGTTCTTCTTAATGATTTCTATCTCCTTAGAGAATTTTTCATTCATATCACTCATTTATTTCCTCATTTCTTTAAGCTACCCATCTGTATTATCTTGCATCACATTGAGTTTCCTTACAATCATTATTTTGAAGTCTATTTCTGGCATTTCATAGATTTCCTTCAGGTAAGGATCTAATTCTGGAGAACTATTGTGTTCTCTTGGAGATACTACCTTGCTTCTTCATGTTTCCTGAATTGATGTCTGCACATCTAGTTTAACAATCCTTCCTTCTTTATACAATATATTTTACTGGGAAAGAGTTTATAGTTGAAATGGAATGCACTCAGCTTTTTGCTATGGCTTTGGTTCTAGGTGATCCCAGAAGTGAAACTTCTAATTTCTTTCGTTTCAATCAATGTCAGCTATATCTATAATTGACATAACAGTCTAGTCTTCAGCAGTTTGTATTTGTGACTTGGAAGTGAATGTGGGTTTCCTAGGGTGTATAGTTTGGTGTCGGTTGCACTGGGGATTGTGATTGCCAGTGCCTTGTTCTTGGTGCTGAGGGCAATAAAGAGGCTGCCCACTTGTCCCACTGGTAAGCTCAAGTGATTCTGAGGCTTGTGGTACCAATAGCTATGGCTTTAGGACTGTGTGATGTAGACAGGCCCTTCCTCAGGTCCTGCTGGGAGAGTCCAGCTGATGCTGGAGCTTATAACATCAAAGTCCCTAGTCCTAGGACTGGGGGATGTGAATGGAATCATGCTCTAGCTTACAAGGTGACTACAAGGTATATAGAAGCTTTTGCACTGGCAGGTATGGGTCCAGTGAGGTAAAATGCAGGCAGATCCCACTAGGTAGATCCAGTGGGTTTGAGGAATTTAGCACTGATTGTTACAGTCCTGGTGTTGCAAGATACAGTGGGGTCATTGCCCAGATTTCCTAGAGTGGGAGCCAGGTTTTTAGGATAGTGGTAGCCACTATCTGAAGCCAAGCAATGCAAATAAAGTGCTACAAACACTGTGTGTGAGTTCAAATTACCCCAAATATTATAATACCAACATCAATAGCACTGGTTCTACAAGGTACAGATGAAACTGCCCCCAGTTTTAGTTTATATGGGTTCTATTAAATGATTATTATCATATTAGAGATTAAAACTGAGGATATTTGTCTATTTACTTACCTACTTAAAAATCACAAGAACTGGGGCAGGCATTTGATGCAGTAGATAAGACGCTACTTGGGATGCCCACATCCCATGTTGGAGTGCATGGGTTCAAGTTCTGGCTCTGCTTCCAATTCTACCTCCCTGCTAATGTGCACTCTGGGAGGGAGCAGGTGATGGCTCAAGTAGTTTGGTCCTCGTCACTCATGTGGGAGACTCAGATTGAGTTCCCAGCTTCAGCCTGACCCTGCCTTGACTTTTGTAGGGCATTGGGGAGTTTCTCTCTCTCTCTCTCTCTCTCTCTCTCTCTCTCTCTCTATCTGCCTCTCTTTCTCTGCCTTTAAAATAAGTAATAATTTTGTTTAAATATCATAAAAATTCAGTATGCATTAAACATCAGAGGAATTATGCCATGACTTCATGGAGCCTCTAGAGGTAAAAATTACGGGGGGGGGAAACTCTCAGTATTATTATGAAAAACAGTTTTGACACTGAAGTCTCCCTGAAGTATAGAACTGCTTTAAGAACTGCTGCCTTAAACCTTTAACTTATTGACAGGAAAAATGTGATTTGTCTACTAAATCAATAAGTAATTGCAGTTTTCAGGAAGAAAAACTTGTTTTTTTACTGTTAAGTAATCATGTCATTCTTAGCATCTTCATAAACAGCTAGGTCACAATGACCAAAACAAGAGCTGTAATTTCCAGTCTGACGCAGTTCATAGTCTAAACTAGCAGCAATACAACATGGGTACTTTCATAGACAAAATTAAGGGTTATGAAATGCAAATAGCCAACAGCAATTAGTTAACTATGACAATACCTTAGTTTTAAACCAATTCAGTGGTAACTTTATGACTGCTTAATTCAGTAAGGTTAATTATATATCAATATTACAATTAACATAAAGGTGATAAATTGCGTTGCTATTCATTTTGTCTTGTTTAAAATATCTTCCATGAGCTAAAATTCCAAAGGATAGTCAAATATGTCCTTGAGCTGAATGTATCAAAATGGCTAATTAAGAACATTTATATGTTATGTTGCATGCATGCACATATTTGGGTACCTCAAAAATTTTGTGGGAAATGTATATTTCCAATGTACCAAAATAAACATCTTTTAATTTCATTTTCCATGACCTGTTTGAAGTACCCTCACGTATGCATGTATTGACAAATATAATTTATTAGCATATATAAATATGCACATATATTGCCAAATTTCCTAGACTCCTCAATATTTCATATTAATTTCCTTTTTAACCAAAATAAAAATATTAGCTCTGTTCTACTTTAATGAATTCAAATATAAAATTATTAATATTTTAAATAATTGTATTTGTCCACCATCAATCCCCCTTATCCCTTTACTCTAACATACCCCAAAAGGATCCTCACTGATGCAATTTAAATGATCTCCAGATTGATTAAAACCTGACACTTGGATTAACAACTACAAAAACACCCATTTTTTTTAAAGAGTTATTACAAAGGCAGATTTATAGAGAGAAAGGGAGAGATCAAGAGCCAGCAAGCTTCCATCCACTGGTTCACTCCCCAAAAGGCCTCAACAGCCAGGGCTAGGCCAGGCTAAAGCCAGGAGCCAGGAACTTCTTCCAGGTCTCCCATGTGGGTGCAGGGGCCCAGTCACTCAGACCATCTTCTGTTGCTTTCCCAGGCGCAGTAGTAGGTAGCTGGATCAGAAATGCAGCAGCCAGCACTCAAACCAGTGCCCATAGGGGATGCCACCATTACAGGCAGCAACTTAATCCATATGCCACAATGGCAGCCCCAAAAAACACCTATCCTAAAACTAGAATGTAAGCATCCAAAAAGCAGCTATCTTTGTGTATTTTCTTAGTGGATTAATTCCAAGCAGTGCTACAAAGTCTAACCTATAACAAGCATGCAATAAATATTTGTACAAGGTATAAAAAGAAAAATGAATGTGTTATCATCTTAGCAATTTACCAATGTTAGAGATTTATCATCTTAGAAATTTACCAATGTTGAGTTATTGTTCCACATTTGCTAGTTGAGATAGCAGTATTCACGTTTAACAGTTCAGAAAGATAGGTATTATATGAGTAAAATATAGCAAATCATTTCCTATAAAGAGTCATCACCTGAAATCCAGATTGTTACTACTCTGAAACACAGAAAATCACCAAAGGTTTTCCTTTCTCCTTGCAAAGAATGTAAGCTGTTTATTTACTTTTTAAAGAGTGATTTATTTACTTGAAAACAGAATGACAGAGAGAAAGGGAGAGAAAGAGAGATCTTTCATCCACTGTTCACTACAAATGCCTGCAAAAGCCAAAGCTAGACCAGGCCAAAGCCAGTAGCCACGAACTCCATCTGGGTCTCTCATGTATTTGACAGGGATCCAAGTATTTGATACATTATCTGCTGCCTGCCTCCCAGGTACATTAGCAAGGAGCTAGACCAAAAGTGGTTGTGCTGTACTTTATACTTTGTGTGTCTGTATGGGTGCAAATGTTGAAATATTTACGTAGTACAGAGTTGGTCTTCCGTATATAAAGTCAATTAAATATGAACCTTAACGAAGAATGGGATGGGAGAGGAAGTAGGAGGTAGGATGGGAGTGGTGGTGGGAGGGCAGGAATGGGGGGAAGAATCACTATATTCCTAAAATATGTACCTCTGAAATTTGTATTCATTAAATAAAAGCCTTCTAAAAAAAATGGTTGTGAGGGGCCAGCGCTGTGGCATAGTGGGTGAAGCCACCACCTGAAGGTGCCAGCATCCCATACAGGTGCCCGTTAGAGTCCCAGCACTTCCAATCCAATTCTCTGCTTGGCCTGGGAAAGGAGTAGAGGATGGTCCAAGTCCCTGGGCCTCTGCACCCACATGGGAGACCCAGAAGAAGTTCCTGGCTCCTGGCTTCAGATCAGCACAACTCTGGCCATTGTGGCCACTGGGGGAGTAAATCAGCAGTTGGAAGACCTCTCTCACTCACTCGCTCTCCTACTTGCTCTCTCTCTCTCTCTCTGCCTCTGCCTCTCTGTAACTCTGTCTTTAAAATAAATAAATCTTTTAAAAAAAAGTGGTTGTGGGACTTGTGGGGAGCAACCCGGACTAGACTAAGTTACTGGAATTAAGACTTATTCTATGCATCTGCTCTCCCACAATATGGCGCTGAGAAGGGAGAAGCAGCTTCTACACAGCTGCCTCCAGTTCAATCAATAAACTGTAGGACCTGCTCCTGATTGGAGGAGAGCAGCGTACTTGGCGTGTGGGTAGCAGAGTTGGGATAGGTGGAAGAGGACTATAAAGGAGGAGAGAGACAACATGCACCAGGAACATCTATCTGAGGGAACACCTGTGCAGCCCCCGAGAGAGCCGGCTGGCGGTGTGCCGCTCCCCCGCGGAAGTGGGGAAAGTGGCTAGGGGGAACCGCCCTTCCACGGAGGTGGAAGGGTCGGTAGCCAACCCGGGAAGAACCAGCAGCAAACTCGGGGAGGGCCGAGCAGACAAAAGAACAACGCAGGGTGCTGTGTCGTTCCTCCACGAAGATGGGGAGCGACAGGACTTGATCCCTAATACTCTGATATGAGATGCAGTCATTCTAAGCAACAGCTTAACCAGCTGCTCACAGCACCCCTATAATAAAACTTTATTTATAATACAGTTGCCAAATAAAGCATGTATGATGGTTAATTTCATATGTCAACTTGAGTGGACTATGAGGTACCCAGATAGCTAGCAAAACATTTTTCTGAGTGTGTCTGTGAAGATGTTTCTGGAAGAGATTATCAATAAATCAGAAGACTCAGTAAAGAAGCTCTGCTCTCACCAAAGTGGGCAGGCATCATCAATCCACCACAGATCCAAATAGAACAAAAGTGGAAGAAGAAAAAAAAAAACTCTCCTTGCTTGAACTGAGAAATCCATCCTTTCCTGCCTTTGCATGTCAGCCCTCCTTGTTCCTGGCATATTAGACTCAGAAAGGGACTTCTATCATTGATCTCCTAGTTCTCAGTCCTTTGGACTCAGACTGAATTATACCACCAGCTTCCTGGTTCTCTGGCTTGCAACGTCAGATCATGGGACCTCTTGACTTCCATATCCATGTAAGCTACATGTAGCAAAAAATGCCATGTATGACAGCGGTGAAAGAGGAGCCCTCCACCAAAAGGCAGCATCAGGCCAGTCACACCTTTGAGCCTGACTCAGAAAACCCAACAAACAAGCTGACAAAATATTTAAAAATGTTCTACACCCAAAAGGCAATTCAAACGATTTTTTTTAATATTTGGGAGGATCTCAAATCTGCTCTAGAGTACTGGCTACCAGTGAAATAAACAGAACAGTTAAATGGGAATCCAGTGCCTGATGAAAATACACATTCCCAGCTAGGTACCAGTAGAGGAAAAAAACAATCAGTATTGCTGGCATTCCTCTGTAGTTAATTATTAATTTGAAATTGCCTAGGTATTAAGCATCATACTGATAACCCTGAACTCTTGGAAATTAGTGCAGTGTCACTATCAGATCTCTTAGAATAAACAGTGTAGCTTATAGGAACAAATATAAATGGATATGGTTAGGAAGCAAGAAGCATCTATTACATCTATTATACCGTATGGCACATCTGAAATAAGAACTCTGATTACATTGAAGCACAATGATCTGTTGTCTTGGTTTGAAGATTGAAAAGAGGGTAAAGTTGAAGGAATGGCATGGCTTTGTAGTGATAGCTGGTTTAAAAAAATTTATTTGAGAGGTTGAGTTACAGAGAGGGGGAGAGACATAAGAGAGAGATCTTCACTGGTTCATTCCCCCAGTGGCTGAAATTAGGCTAGAGCTGGACCGATCCAAAGCCAGGAGCCAGGAGCTTCTTCCAGGTCTCCCACAAAGGTACAGGGGCCCAAGCACTTATGTCATCTTCCACTACTTTCCCAAATCATTATCAGGGAGCTGGACTGGAAGTGGAACAGCTAAAACATGAACTATGGGTGCCAGCGCCATAGGCAGAGGCCTAACCTACTATGCCACAGTACCAGCCCTGTGATAGGTGTTTAATTAAGGTCCATCACCATCATCTTGATTTACGCTGGCCAATTCCAAATATTTACATGAATTCAAAACCAGTTTATCAACATAAACCTGCACAAATATGACTGTGCCTTTGATACTAAATTTTTGTTGAATCACTTCATAAAATAGATAATCAGAAATCTGGTAGACTCAAAGCTATAAGACTTCATATATAAATTAAAATTAGCTTTATTATTGTGGTATTTGAATATTATATCTTATATCTTATCTTCTGCCATGTTCAAGAAGGTAAAAATAGCTTAAGGTTCCTACTATTCATCATAAAACAGCAATATATCTTCTGGAGGCCAGCATTGTGACATAACAGGCAGTCTCCCCTGTGGGTGCCTAGCTGCTCAACTTCTGATCCAGCTCCCTGCTAATGCTACTGGGAAAGCAGCAGCAGATGTCCCAACTACCTGGGCCTCTGCAACCTATTGGGAGACATGGAGGAAGCTCCTGGCTCCTGGCTTCTGCCTGGCCCAGCCACAGCCATTATGGCCATTTGGGAACTGAACTAGTAGATGGAAGATCACTCTCTCTCTCTCTTTCTCTCTCTCTCCCCCTCCCTCCCTCCATCCCTCCCTCCCTTTCTCTATAACTTCTCCCCTTCAAATAAACAAAATAAATAAATAAATATATATATATATATATACCCTTTATTTCTTGAATTTAAAGAAATGTATTTTCCAATTGCAAATGCCTATCCAAAATTTTACTTAGTGTCAACAAATTTTAATCTCTGGACATAAAAAACATATGTAACAGTAAGTTCCCAAGCTTCTATAAAGGCTAAATTATTTCCATTGAAGCTGACATGATAAATACAATTAATAAGATTTAAGAATTCACCATACCATGCAGCTTCGCAGACCACAGTGGAATGAAGGTAGAAATTAGCAACTCAGAAATCCCTAGAGCATATGCAAACACATGGAGACTGAACAACATGTTCCTGAATGAACAATGGGTCATAGAAGAAATCAAAAGAGAAATCAAAAACTTTCTGGAAGTAAATGAGGATAGCAGCACAACATACCAAAACTTATGGGATACAGCAAAAGCAGTGTTAAGAGGAAAGTTCATATCAATAAGTGCCTACATCAAGAAATTGGAAAGGCACCAAATAGATGAGCTTTCAATTCATCTCAAGGACCTAGAAAAACTGCAGCAAACCAGACCCAAAGCTAGTAGCAGAAGAGAAATAATTAAAATCAGAGAAGAAATCAACAAGATTGAATCAAAAAAAAAATTACAAAAAATCAGCCAAACGAGGAGCTGGTTTTTTGAAAAATGAAAACAATTGACACACCATTGTCTCAACTAACTAAAAAAAGAAGAGACCCAAATCAATAAAATCAGAGATAAAAAGGAAACGTAACAACAGACACCACAGAAATAAAAAGAATCATCAGAAATTATTACAAGGAGTTGTGCGCAAGCAAACAGGGAAATCTATCAGAAATGGATATATTCCTGGACTCCTGCAACCTACCTAAACTGAACCAGGAAGACATAGAAAACCAAAACAGACCCATAAGACATGAGACCCATGAGACAGAAATTGAAACAGTAATAAAGGCCCTCCCAACAAAGAAAAGCCCAGGACCAGATGGATTCACTGCTGAATTCTACCAGACATTTAAAGAAGAACTAACTCCAACTCTTCTCAAACTATTCAGAACAATCAAAAAAGATGGAATCTGCCCAAATTATTTCTATGAAGCCAGCATCAGCTTAATCTCTAAGCCAGAGAAAGATGCAGCATTGAAAGAAAATTACAGACCAATATTCCTGATGAACATAGATGCAAAAATCCTCAATAAAATTCTGGCCAATAGAATGCAACAACACATCAGAAAGATCATCCACCCAGACCAAGTGGGATTTACCCTGGTTTGCAGGGATGGTTCAATGTGAGCAGAACAATCAACGTGATACACCACATTAACAGACTGCAGAAGAAAAACCATATGATTATCTCAATAGATGCCGAGAAAGCATTTGATAAAATACAACACCCTTTCATGATGAAAACTCTAAGCAAACTGGGTTTGGAAGCAACATTCCTCAATACAATCAAAGCAATTTATGAAAAACCCACGGCCAGCATCCTATTGAATGGGGAAAAGTTGGAAGCATTTCCACTGAGATCTGGCAACAGACAGGGATGCCCACTCTCACCACCACAATTCAATATAGTTCTCAAAGCTTTAGCCAGAGCTATTAGGCAAGAAAAAGAAATTAAAGGGATACAAATTGGGAAGGAAGAAGTCAAACTATCCCTCTTTGCAGACGATATGATTCTTTATTTAGGGGATCCAAAGAACTCTACTAAGAGACCATTGGAACTCATAAAAGAGTTTGGCAAAGTAGCAGGGTATAAAATCCAATGAACAAAAATCTACAGCCTTTGTATACACAGGCAATGCCATGGCTGAGGAAGAACTTCTAAGATCAATCTCATTCACAATAGCTACAAAAACAATCAAATACCTTGGAATAAACTTAACCAAGGACGTTAAAGATCTCTACGATGAAAATTACAAAACCTTAAAAAAATAGAAGAGGATACCAAAAAATGGAAAAATCTTCCATGCTCATGGATTGGAAGAATAAATATCATCAAAATGTCCATTCTCCCAAAAGCAATTTATAGATTCAATGTGAAACCAATCAACATAACGAAGATCTTCTCAGATCTGGAAAAAATTATGGTGAAATACATATGGAGATGCAGGAGACCTCAAATAGCTAAAGCAATCTTGTACAACAAAAACGAAGCTGGAGGCATCACAATACCAGATTTTAGGACATACTACAGGGCAGTTGTAATCAAAACAGCATGGTACTGTTACAGAAACAGATGGATAGGCCGTTGGAACAGAGGAGAAACACCAGAAATCAATCCAAACTTCTACAGCCAACTTATATTTGATCAAGGATCCAAAACCAATTCCTGGAGCAAGGACAGTCTATTCAATAAATGGTACTGGATTTCCACGTACAGAAGCAGGAAGCAAGATGCCTACCTTTCACCTTGCACAAAAATTCACTCAA